>NW_027510616.1:0-305218 GCF_048772815.1 Callospermophilus lateralis
GGTGAGCAGGGCATGGCTTGAGGAAACACAAGAGAAGGCCCTAGGGTGTCAGGATTGGACACCCGACCAGTCTGGAAGGAAGAGCAGCTGCATAGTGATTGGTTCCCACCTACTGAGAGGAGAACCTCGGCCCAGTGGGCACAGCACCACCTATTGGAAGAGAAGTTAATCAAAATCTATGACTGCATTTATTATTATCATTATTTATTTATTTTTTAAATTTGGGGTTTTTTGGTTTTTTTTTTTTCTTTTTCTTTCATTTTCATTCTTGTTGTTGTTGTTTTTCTTTAACTTTTTTAATGTTTTTAAGTTTTTAAATTTCTTTATTTTATTATTAATTATTATTATTATTATTAAATTGTAATTTTCATTTTTTATTATCATTATTATTTTTTTAATTTTTCTTTCATTCTTTATTTTCTGTTTTTTTCTTTTGTCTTTTCATTTCTTTTCAATTTTCTTTTTCCCCCTTCCTTGAATTCTACCTGCCTACTCTCATTCTCTTATTGACTTCTTCCCTTCCCTTCTAATATCTTTCCTCCCAAGCATGAAATAAATTTATAAGACTAATCAGTAACTCAGCACTCAAACAGAACAAGAAGTAACATGAGCAGCATAAGAAAGCAAGAAAGAAAAAGAGTACAAACAATGAAGGACAGCCTAAATACTCAGGAGGACCTAGAGTCATCAGAAAAATGATCATATAAAGAACTCAAGGAATACCTTAGACAGATGGAATGGAACCTTAAAGAAGATATGAGACAGCAAATCCAAACAGTGAAAGAACACATTGAAAATGAATTACATGAACAGATTAAAAAAAAAGAAGTTAAGCATCTTTATACGGAGATAGAGATAATAAAAAAAATCATACAATAATTCTAGAAATGAAGGAAACGATAAACCAAATTAAAAACTCAATTGAGAGAATTACTAAAAGAGTGAAGCAAGTAGAAGACAGAATGTCACATAATGAAGACAAAATATATCATCTTGAAAAGAGTCTAGCCAACTCAGAAAGGCTGGTAAAAAATCACGAGAAAATCATCCAAGAGATATGGGATAACATATAAAAACCAAATTTATGAGTCATCTGGATACAGGAAGGTCCAGAGATTCAAACCACGGGAATGAGTAACCTACTGAATGAAATAATTACAGAAAACTTTCCAGAAATAAAAAAAGAAACGGATATACAAATTGTAGATTCATAGAGGACACTGAGCACAAAAAATCACAGTAGACCAACACCAAGACATTTGTTATAAACATATCTAATATACAGAACAAAGAGAAAATATTAAAAGCTACAAGAAAAAGGAGGCAGACTACATTCAGGGGTAAATCAATAAGGTTAACAAAAGGATGTTTCATCACAGTTGATGAAAGCGAGAAGATCTTGGAACAACGTATTTTAAACACTGAAAGACAATGGATGCCAACCAAGAATTCTGGATCCATCAAAATTAACCTTCAGGTACGAAAATGAAATAAAAATCTTTCATGATTAACAAAAGCTAAAAGAATTTGCAGCCAGAAAACCAGCATTGCAAAGCATCTTGAGAAAAACACTACATGAGGAAGAAATGAAAAACAACAACCAAAACCATCAGTGGGAAGTGACTGGGTAATGACAGAGTGCAGGGGGAAAGCTAATCATGGAGAAACAAAGTAAATTAAAAACAAAGATAAATAATTAAACATGGCTGGAAGTACAAACCATACATCAATAGTAGCTCTAAACGTTTATGGCTTAAAATCTCCAATAAAGCAACATAGGCTGGTAACTTGGATTAATAAAACAAATCCAACAATATGTTGCCTCCAGGAGACACATCTGAATGGAAAAGACATACACAGGCTGAAGGTGAAAAGTTGGGAAAATTTATACCATGCACACGGTCCTCGTAAGCAAGCAGGGGTGGCCATCCTCATATAGAATAAAATCGAAGTCAAGACTAAGTTAATCAAAAGGGATAAGAAGGACATTATATACTGTTAAAAGAAACCATTCACGAACAAGACATAAAAATTATCAATATTTATGCACCACATAATGGTGTTGCAATGTTCATAAAACAAATTCTTCTCAAGTTCAAGAATCAAATAGACCACAACCTAATAATTATGGGTGACTTCAACACACCTCTCTCACCATTAGACAGATCCTCCAAACAAAAGTTGAATAAAGAAAATATAGAACTCAATATCACAATCAATATCCTAGACTTAACTGACACATATAGAATATATCAACCATCATCAAGTGGATATACTTTTTTTTCAGCAGCACATGGATCCCTCTCAAAAATAGAGCATATATTATGCAATAGGGCAACACTCAGTAAATATAAAGAGGTGGAGATAATACCATGCATTTTATCTGATCATAATGGAATGAAACTGTAAATCAATGATAAAAGAAGGAAGGAAAAATCCTACATCACTAGGAAAATAAACAATATGTTACTGAATAATCCATGGGTTACAGAAGACATAAAGGAGGGAATCAAAAAATTCTTAGAGATAAATGAAAATACAGACACAACATACCGGAATCTATGGGACACAATGAAAGCAATTTTAAGAGGGAAATTCATCACCTGGAGGTCATTCATCAAAAAAAGCAAAAACCAACAAATAAATGAGCTCACACTTCATCTAAAAGCCCTAGAAAAGGAAGAGCAAAACAACAGCAAATGTAGCAGAAGGCAAGAAATAATTAAAATCAGAGTGGAAACCAATGAAATTGAAACAAAAGAAACTATTGAAAAAACTAACAAAAATAAAAGTTGGTTCTTCGAAAAAATAAATAAGATCAACAGACTCTTAGCCATGCTAATGAAGAGAAGAAGAGAGAGAACTCAAATTACAAACATACAGGATGAAAAAGGCAATATCACAACAGATGCTACAGAAATACAGAAGACAATTAGAAATTATTTTGAAAACCTATATTCCAATAAAATAGAAAATATGAAGACATCGGTAAATTTCTTAAGTTACATGATTTGCCCAGACTGAGTCAGGAGGATACACACAATTTAAACATACCAATATCAATATATGATTTAGAGGAAGCAATCAAAAGACTACCAACCAAGAAAAGCCCAGGACCAGATGGGTATACAGCGGAATTTTACAAAACCTTTAAAGAAGAATTAATACCAATACTTTTCAAGTTATTTCGAGAAACAGATAAAGAGGGAGCTCTGCCAAATTCATTCTATGAGGCCAACATCACCCTTATTCTGAAATAAGACAAAGACACCTCAAAGAAAGAAAAGTACAGACCAATATCTCTGATGAAGCTAGATGCAAGAATCCTCAGTAAAATTCTGGAGAATCGTATTGAAAGGCACATAAAAAATAATTTGTGCACCACGATCAAGTAGGATTCATCCCTGGGATGCAAGGATGTTTTAATATATGGAAATCAATAAATATTATTCACCACATCAATTGACTTAAAGATAAGAACCATATGATCATCTTGATAGATGCAGAAAGAGCAGTTGACAAAGTACAGCATCCCTTTATGTTCAAAACATTAGAAAAACTAGGGATAACAGGAACTTACCTCGACATTGTAAAAGCTATCTATGCTAAGCCTCAGGCTAGGATCATTCTGAATGGAGAAAAATTGAAGGCATTCACTCTAAAATCTGGAACAAGACAAGGATGCCCTCTATCCACACTTCAATTCAATATAGTTCTCAAAACACTGGCCAGAGAAATTAGACGAAAGAAATCAAAGCCATAAAAATAGGAAAAGAAGAACGTAAATTATCACTATGTGCTGGTGACATGATTCTATAGAATCACAGAAGACCCAAAAGGGTCTCCAAAAAAAAACTACTAGAACTAATAAATGAATTCAGCAAAGTAGCAGGATCTAAAATCAACACGCATAAATCGAAGGCCTTTCTGTATATCAGCAACAAATCTTCTGAAACGGAAATGAGGAAAAGCAGTTCATTCAAAACATCCTCAAAAAAATTAAATACATGGCAATCAACCCAACAAAAGAGGTGAAAGATTTATACAATAAATCAATAGAACCCTAAAAAAAGAAGTAGAAGAAGATATTAGAAGATGGAAAAATATACCCTGTTCATGGATAGGCAGAACTAACATCATCAAAATGGCGATATTACCAAAAGTTATCTATAGGTTTAATGCAATGCCAATCAAAATCCCAATGGCATTTCTTGTAGAAATAGAGAAAGCAATCATGAAATTCATATGGAAAAATATAAGACCCAGAAATACAAAAGCAATTCTAAGCAGGAAGTGTGAATCAGGCGGTATAGTGATACCAGATTTCAAACTATATTACAGAGCAATAGTAACAAAAACAGCATGGTACTGGTACCAAAACAGGCGGGTAGACCAGTGGTACGGTATACAGGACACAAGAGACTAATCCACAAAGCTACAACTATGTTATATTTGATAAAGCAGCTAAAAGCATGCAATGGAGGAAGGATAGCATCTTCAACAAATGGTGTTGGGTAAACTGAAAATCCATATGCAACAAAATGGAACTTAATCCCCTCCTCTCACCATTCACAAGAGAGTTAACTCAAAGTGGATCATGGAGCTAGATATCAAATCAGAGACTCTGCATGTGTTAGAAGAAAAAGTTGGCTCTGGTCTACATATTGTGGGGTCGGGCTCCAAATTCCTTAATAGGACACCCATAGCACAAGAGTTAATAACAAGAATCAACAAATGGGACTTACTTAAATTAAAAAGTTTTTTTCTCAGCAAAAGAAACAATAAGAGAGGTAAATAGGAAGCCTACATCATGGGAACAAATTTTTACTCATCACACTTCAGATAGAGCCCTAATATCCAGAGTATACAAAAAGCTCAAACAATTTGACAATAAGATAACAAATAACCCAATCAACAGATGGGCCAAGGACCTGAAAAGACACTTCTCAAAGGAGGACATACAATCAATCAATAAGTACATGAAAAAATGCTCACCATCTCTAGCAGTCAGAGAAATGCAAATCAAAACCACCCTAAGATACCATCTCACTCCAGTAAGATTGACAGCCTTTAGGAAGTCAAACAACAACAAGTGCTGCTGAGGATGTGGGGAAAAGGGTACTCTTGTACATTGCTGGTGGGACTGCAAACTGGTGCGGCCAATTTGGAAAGCAGTATGGAGAATCCTGGGAAAGCTGGGAATGGAACCACCATTTGACCAAGCTATTGCCCTTCTCGGACTATTCCCTGAATCTTAAAAGAGCGTATTACAGTGATACTGCCACATCGATGTTCATAGCAGCACAATTCACAATTGCTAGACTGTGGAACCAACCCAGATGCCCTACAATAGATGAATGGATTAAAAAAATGTGGCATTTATACACCATGGAGTAATATGCAGCACTAAAAAATGACAAAATCATGGAATTTGCAGGGAAATGGATGGCACTAGAGCAGATAATGCTTAGTGAAGCTATCCAATCGTAGAAAACAAATACCAAATGTCTTATTTGATATAATGAGAGCAACTAAGAACAGAGCAGGGAGGAAGAGCAGGAAGAAAAGATTAACATTAAACAGAGACGTGAGTTGGGGGGGGAGGTAGAGAAAAGGTAAATTTCATGGTAATGTAGGGAGACCCTCATTGTTACACAAAATTACATATAAGAGGTTGTGAGGGGAATGGGAAAATAAACAAAGAGAGAAATGAATTACAGTAGATTCGGTAGAGAGAGAAGATGGGAGTGGAGGGGAGCAGGGATAGTAGAGGATAGGAAAGGTACCAGAATACAAGTTACTAATAGGGCATTATGTAAAATGTGGATGTGTAACCGATGTGATTCTGCAATCCATATTTGGGGTAAAAATGGGAGTTCATAACCCACTTGAATCTAATGTATAAAATACGATATGTCAAGAGCTTTGTTATGTTTTGAACAACCAACTAATAAAATAAAATAAAATAAAATAAAATAAAATAATCGAAAGAAAAACACATGGGGAACTATTTCAACACAAAATTGACTAGATGTATAACTCCTACCTTATATAATGCAAAATGCAAGTCCAACTATACACCATGCCTCCTCTGAAATGCTTGTAATTCTATTCTGTTTGGGTTGTTTTTCTCCATCTTATTAGGATTAGTAGTCAGAGTCTAGTAGATTAGGTGTCAGTGTCCGGTATTCAGTATTTCGAATGGAAAATTGGAAAATGGACCAAATGTGTATGCAAATATATGCTACACAAAAATTTTCCCACTCTCATCCAGAACAATGCCTTGACATTACCCTCATCCCAAGTAATACATCATTAAAAGTCAAGAGTTAGAAAATCTGGGAATAAATATCTGGAATGGAATATGCTCAAAAGTTTACAACCTGGGAGGTGGTAGAGTAGTTTCCAAAAGTAAGGGACAGGGTAAACACTCCACAAACATGGAGCTGTGCTGGCATAAAGACTTCTTGAGAAACTGCCTCTGAGTTTGAGCACTTGAAATATATGTTGTTGTCAGGAGCTTTACCTTCCTTGTAGTGAGACCATTACAGCTGGGTCTGCATCTATGTTACCTGGAGGACATGGTTTAATATTTTCCAATGAACATGCGGTAGCACTGCTGAATTCAATCCTAGTCGGTAAACTGGGGCCACTGGGGGCTAAGTGTCTCCCCTTGTGGACTGTGAAGTCATTGGGTCATCCTCCACATTTTGTGGTGTTTATTGCTGCTGCACTGGGTGTTTAGTATTTGCTTCACGAAATACAAGGAGTTCAACTGAAAAACAGTGCTGAAGGGAGTTCTGTCATATGTGGTGGGTCAGGGTCTGTAGGAGAATGCACCAACCAAGGTTCTATCCCTCATAGCTTGCCCCTTGACCATAGCAACCTGATTCTGAACATTCCCCCGAAACCTCTCCATATAACAAGGTCCCTTTACTTGTAAGGATCTGTTGGCTGCACCATGTCAGCCACAAGCCATTTGGAAGCCAATGGCAGATCCACATGGCCCCACCACAGATATTCCATCACACACCTGCCCACCACGGCTATAAGCCCACTAGTCAGCAGACTCCAACTTACTGGCAACTCTGTTCTACACCATTTTCTTGAAACCCAGTCAATCAAGGCACTGTCTGGTATACTCATAATCATCAACAGGATATCCAAAGGTCGTCCAGTGCCACCTGTTCATGAAAATTTAAAAAAAATTTCATGGTATTTATCGAGCCATTTTTCAAGCATGAAGTTGGAGGCAATGTGGGTTTCAATTCATTCAGGAACAATTAAATGTTGAGGATGCTCATTTCCATAAAAGCTTTGGAGAACTCTCAGAGGCAAGTCTTCCCAAAGAGTAGCCAAAAGGTCACATGAAGCAAGGTGCATTGAGGTCTACAACGTGAGGTCCATGTGTGTTTTGACTCTCAACTATGGCTGCCAAGTCGTTCACAATAAAATCATGTGATATCTTGGCTGAGATTCCCAGTGCTCTGTGGAAAGCAACCCTGGGCCTAGATCTCAGTTTCCAAGGGCAAATCTCATGCGTGACCTCCTAAAATTCCAACACAATTCATGGAAATACTTTGATGACGTCAGTTCCAGAATGCAGTCTCTTAGGGTAATCACACCAGAGTTCAAGCCAAGGTGGACCCAGTCGTCTCTTCCAACCGCCACACAAATGACCACAATTCAAACCAAAACAATCCCACATGACCTCATCTTCTTCCATTTAGGCACTCATCATAACTTCTGGCTGGAGGTTTCCATGAGGTGTTCACCCCAAGACAGTGTCCAAAAAAATCTCCCTTGCATCTCATTTGCCTAAAGTCAGGGTGGCCTGTACACCCTTCCTGTGAACCAGGAATGATCAAAAAGGCCTGCCATTAATACTGCTCTGCTTCTCAAATTTGAGGCCTACTGACTGTGGGTTTTAGATTCTTTATGTGAATTGGAGTCATGAGAAAATCTAAGCACCTACGGGCTAGCCTCTGCAGGGTTTGAGGAACTTATTTGACCCAAAGAATCCCTATTCTCACTTGATGGAGGTCAGGAAAGTTACAAAGCAAGGTGAGAGACTTCATCCACAAGGACTGCTCTTTGGCCATTTTGGTTTTGGATGTACACATGGAATCTTTCTTTAGATCCATCAGGTGCTGAGAATCTAAGCCACCACCTCACACAGGCTCAAGAGTCTGAATAAGACACATTCTTTTCAAAGAAATTAAGCAAAGAGCCACAGGTAATGCCCTTTTATTTCCATTGCAAAACTCTTCTTTTCAGGCTTCAAAAAGGTGTGGCCTGAGGCAAAGGCCTTCCTGAAATTCAGGGCAACAGAACAATAGGTAAGCATAAGGCCCAAAGCAGGGTTTCTCCACTGAGACTTTCCTGGTCCCAGTGATTTCTGAGTTTTCTGAGATGCTCGCCATTCCCTTCAGCTATCCAGTACATGGCCATGTCAAAGAACTTGGAGGTGGTACATAACTTGGACAAAAAACCATGAGCCTATTCTGGAGAGTCTCCAGAATTCAGGAAGAAAACAGGAACTTAGGAAGATATCAGGTGTAGCCCATCGATCAGGCAAGCCGCAGTCCATTCATAAATTGGGCAAAATGAATGCTGTGAAGCTTTCTACTAGACAGGACACATCCATTTATGCATTCTCTTTTCTAATGTCTACAACTATGGACACAGTGGGATACACAGACACAGAAACACTCGCCTTGTCAAGGGACTTTCTAGAAAATGTTCACTAAATCCAAACAAACCACTTTTCCTACCTATTTTCAGAACAAGGGAAAATCACAAACCTACAACCACACCCACAGAGGCACCTCCTTACCCCAAGTAATTCTGAGACTATCAGGAGTGTCCTCTGACTGGTGGGGCATATTATGTTCCCTCAAAATGGCATGTCCTGTCTCAGATCTCCTCTTCTTATCCAACTCTGTGAAGTTGTCAAGAGCAAGCTGTGAGCAACTACCTTTTTTCCCAGGAAAGGCCAGTCTTCAGAACTCTCTTGGCATTTGGCCTTCCTCACATCAGTAGGTACCAAGAAAGACTGATTCTGTCCTTGGTACATCCAAACAAGTGAGAACACTGGGACTGGGACTGGGACTGGCTCTGTGTGCCTGGCTTCCTGGATCCCAAGTTCAGAGAGTTCCATCAACAAGGAAGTGAGGTGAGGTCACTTCCTTCAGGAACTGAATGAGGTCACTCCCTTGGCAACCACTTTGTCCTAACAGTTGCTTCCAAGGGTCCCTTCAGATGCAGGCTGCTCCTACTACCTGTGACAGTTTCACAAGTTAGAATAGTATATCAGCCATAGGCACCAGGAAACAACTCTCCACACAGGCCTGGTTTGGTCCATCTTCTCTACATTAAGAAGAGAGAGGCTGATTCAGACACAACCCTTCATCCTGACCAGGTTGTTTGCCATGGAAGATGACTTCTGCTCTCTCAGGTCCTTCATAGGTGCCTACATCTTCTCCAGGGATCATTTCTGCATAGACCTTTGAATTTCTCAGGAGGTGAAAGATCCCCTATATTCCTGTATTGTAAGACCAACTCTGTGCCTGCTCTTCTGTAAAGTTAGATTGAGGGTAGATGGTATGGTTAGGATTAATAACATGTTTGATTTGTGTTAGGAATCATTCTGCTGGATGAATAATGGTGTTGGGAACCTGAGATATTTTTAAGAATATAGAGGTGAAATATTCTAATGGTCAGGCGAGTATAGGAGGAAGAGATGACCAAGAGACTGTCTCATGCAACTACAAAGGGTTCATTGTGGGTCCAGCATGCTGGGGCTCAGAGCTCAGTTGAATAGAGCAGAGAGCCCTGAGAACAGCTTAAGCAGAGCTTATGTACTTTTCTTGGAGAAGGCAGGGATGGAAGTTTATTGATGGGTCAGGGCGAGTAGGCCGTTTGCTTTCAACTGCGTGACTGAGCACATTCTGCAGTTTGGCAGTTGGGGACAGCACATTCTGGGAACAAGATTAGCAAACAGTTCTCAAGATTTCAACAGTGTTTTGTTAAGCGTACAGAAAAACAGGAAGTGACAAGTACCTATTTCATTAACCTTTCATTCCCCACTTCTTCTTCTGGTTACTTTTAATCATAAAAGTCATCACTGATGGGTGTTACATTTTATGTCTTCTAGTGTGGTATATTGTTGTCTGATTACCATAAGTTTAACTTGTCCAATTTGAGCTTGGAGAAAGGAAACTCCATGGTTTAGCCAACAGGGTCCTACAGTTCGCAATAATATGAGGATTATTAATGGACCAGCCAGGGCTGATGAAAGCATAGTTAACCAGACGGACTGTGTGAACCAAGACTCAAACCACCCTTTTTGGGCCTCTCTTTCTCGTTGACACTCTTCAATGCGTTTTCTTTATTTACTCATAGATTCTTTTCAACTCCAGTGTGGCCGGCACAAAAACAACATTCTTCCCTCAATGCACTACAAAGTCCCCCTTCTCTCATGAAGAGGAGGTTTTATCGCTCGCCTGTTCTGTAAAACAGATTCATAGACAGAGGTTAAACATTCCTGTAAAGCTGTGATGGAGGTTTTATTATCTTTAAGTTTTGGTCTATTGCTGCTTCTAATTAGGGCATTGGTTGTGTCCTTTGGACTAGGGCATTGATTCCTGTGCCCAGTCATGCAGCAACTCCTATTCCTAATAGGATGGCTAAAGTGAGAGATACAGGTTCCCAGCGGAACTGAGTTGCATGCCCTCCTATTTGATCTTTAAATGGACCTGCGTCATCATAGAGCAGTCTGGGAAACATCTGCACCATTACATAATTAATCACATCTGTTGACTATTTCATGAAAACATAAACAATGTTTAAGTATATAGAATCTTTCTGTTATAGGGACGGACGAGGCAAAGCACCTAAGATAGCACTGAAGACAGGGAAACAGTCCTATTTGGTTGCAAACGGATTTAGAGGGCATTGCTTCTGTTGTAATCAATTAATCCCCTGAACCCCAAGTTTAGGTAGTTTCATAATTTGTACCCAACATGTAAGGGAGGGGCTCAGAAGTTCAAAGTCGGCAGAAGTTCACAAAAAGCTGTTTTTCTATCTTTTATTTTATCCTCTGTTCTGGGCAAGTTAACTTTTCAAGGACACCTGAAAGGGGGAGAGATTTTTTTCTCTTTTTTTTCGCCCTGCCAGCTGTTACCATGGAGCCTAGTTGGTAACTTCTTTATCTTAGAAATGTCGCCATCTCTGTGAAGCCCCCACTCAAGGCCAGAGGCCTTGTTCACATATTTTGTGAAAAACTAGTATGGGTGTGTCTAGCTCAGGAGTGCTGATTTTTTTTCGCCAGTTGCCAAGTAGACCAGGGCAACACGAAAAGAAGAAGTTTATCTACAGTGAACTCTTTTAAAGGAACTCTTTTGCTGAAAGTCCTAAAGTCAGCCATGGTGAAGACTTCTGGAGAAGGTCATTTAAGACTTTTCTGTGGGCCTGGTAGAGAGGGGGAAGACGTGGAAGGCAAGGCTGAGAGCAGTTTCATGGATCTGAGAATGAGGAAGTAGAAATGTAAAAGAATATTGGAAAAGGGGTTTGGGATTTTCCTAGCAACAAAAACTTGAGCAGTAGAACAGGTAGAGCAGAGGGGACGACGGGAGTGAGTATCCCAAAAAGCATGTGAGGTATTTTAAATTCTTAGTCACCTGTTTACAGTGATGACAAAGCAACTTTAAAGGCCATTTTAATTACATCCTGGATAGGGGTCTGAGGGATCTCCTCAGCTGGTTTGAGCTTTGGGTTAGCTGGTAAGAGGACCTTATGGGACCCAGTGTGGGCACTGACAGGAGAAGAGAGGAGTGAGTGTGTGGAGGGGTACCTCAGTACCGGATACCTCAGCAAGGGGGCAATTGTCTGAGAACCGGCAGAGGTTTTGATTTTTGATCTAGTAATTGGAGGGGAGAAATCAGGTTGCTGAGGTGGGAGTGCCAGCAGAGAGTCTGGAGCAGAAGGCTGAGTTTGAGGAACTATTGGAGAAGTATAGTTCAGGATGTGAGCAAAGGAGGGAAAAAACCTCCACATAGGGGAATCTCCTTTAACCCTTTTGAGCACTTGCAGAAGTTAAAAAGGTCATGCAGAATGTGAGGATCTGGAGACCCCTCTGGGGGTCACAGGTTTTGGTTGTCAAATTGGTAATATGGCCAATTCTGTGTATTGAATTTGATGAGCAGTTTGAGTTCCACCAGGCAGTCCCTGTATGCTAACATCCCCATGACTTACAGAAGAAGTCAGCTTTCCCCCCACACAGCCGTGGCTGTTTGTGGCTTTGATAGTCTTCCAGGAAAACATAGTAATCTAGGCTAGCCAACCTGGATCTGGCTCACGTGTCCCTACATCCATAATATTTGTTTTCATTATCTATGATACGAAAGGGATTTAATGAAATTTTAGTGGGATCTGCTTTATCAGGGATATCCCAATAGGAAAAACCTATAGGCAGCTGACAAATGTTGAGATGACCAACATGTCCCTATGTGGGCTGTAAGCGAGATAGACCATTCTTCTGGTCTATGAGGATTTGTGATCAGCCATTGCTGCTGAATTCGCTGATGAGGGTTAGGACTAGTGGTGGCCAAGGGGAGAGTCTATAGCCTTATACACATGCCAAATACACAATTTGAAAGGGTTACCAGTCATTTCCAGTTTCCAGCCAGAGTCTGGACAGGGCACAGGCTTGAGATGGAAGGCATGGATACAGGAAAGGATTCCGTCTACATTTACTGCTGTAGGTGTTATAAGTAGCACGTGGTATTTCCTTTCCAGCGGGGTTCCAGGGATGACACCTGATGTCATCTTATGTAGATGAAGTCTCTTACTTGATATCGATGTGGAGTCTCCTTGTCCCCAGGTTGGTAGGCCGTGGCCAGCTGTTTTAACAGGTATCGCTGAGTTCTTTCAAGAGCTTTAAGTGTGTCAAGCAAGGGGGTGTGGAAGGGATCCTTAGGTCTTAGAGTTGGGGTTAGGTCCCTTACTGGAGGAGGGGCAACATAGAGAATTTCACAGGGGGAGAGGTTACACAAAGAAACAGAGGGAGTATTTTTTAGATGATACAGTGCATAAGGCAGGAGTATAGTCCAATCTTTTAGCTGGTTTCTAAGCTTAATTTCATTAAGGTCTCTTTAATGGTTCTATTTATTTTTTCTACCTGTCCTGAGCTCTGGGATCTATAAGCATAATGTAACTACAAATTAATCACCAGGGTACAGGTTAACCCATGACTTACCTGGGCCATGAACACCAGTGCATTGTCAGACTCTATTACCTTAGGCAGGCCGTATCTTGGAAAAATATCCTTCAGTATCATCTTGACCACGATTTGAGCCATTGTTTTTTTTTTTTTTTGGGGGGGGGGGAAGGTTTCAATCCATCCTGAAATTGTATCTACAAAGACTAGGAGATATTTAAGTCCATACCTTGCTGGCTTAATTTCAGTAAAGTTCACTTCTGAAAATTTTTCTGGTCTGGTTCTTCGAAGGTGTTTTCCTGCAGGAAGCTTAAAAGGGTAAGCATTAACCAATTGATGGACCTGAGACGCTTTTGATATCCATTCAGTTATTTCCTTTCGCTGTGAGTCGGTTAGTAGAAAACTCTGTTCTTGATCTTTCAGGAATGCCTGCAATTTCTTTGAACCAAGGTGAGTGAGTTGATGTACATTTTCTACTGACATTGTTAAAGCCATGACTATAGGAGTTTTTACTGAAGGATTTAGAAATTCCACTTGGGGGCCTTCAGGGTTAAAAGTCATTATGGCCCAGAGTTTGGTGAGCAGATCTCCACCCATCAATGGGGCCGGGAACTCTGGGATTACTAGGAAGGAGTGATGGATTTTTCCTTTTCACAGGTCCATGTACCTCTTAGTTGTCCAAGCCCGATATTTACTGCCATTAGCCCCTTGAACTAGAGACCTTTTATTTGATAGAGGGCCCAATGGGGCCTTAAAGTCTGAGTATAATGCCCCTGTATCTACTTCAAAGTTTCCTGGGGTCCCTTCAACTTCAAATTTATTTACTATATCTGTGAGTTGGTTAGTGGAGTTGGTTAGACTTCATCCACAATGAGTGCTCTTTTGGAGATGTTGGTTTTGGATGCACACAAGGGATCTTTCTTTAGATCCATCAGGTGCTGAGAATCTAAGCCACAGCCTTACACAGGGCCAAAATGCTGATTCAGACACATCCCTTTCCAAAGCAATTAAGGAAAGAATCACAGGTGATGTCCACTCATTTCCATTTGAAAACTGTTTTCTTCAGGCTTCACAAAGGGGTGGCCTGAGGCAAAGACCTTCCTGACATTCAGGCCAACATAACAATAGGCAAGCAAAAGGCCCATTGCAGGGTTTCTCCACTGAGACTTTCCTGGTAACACTGATATCTGAGTTTTCTGAGATGCTCCCATTCCATTCAGCTGTCCAGTACATGGCTTTGTCAAAGATTTTGGAGGTTGTACATATCTGGGGCAAGATGAATCCTGGGAATCTTTCTCCTAGACAGGAAACATCCATTGATGCATTCTCTTTTCTAATTTCTACAACCACAGACACAGTGGGATACACAGAAATAGAAACAATCGCCTTGTCAAATGACTTACCAGAAACAGTTCACACCAAACCAAACAAACTGCCTTTCCTACCTATTCTCAGAACATGAGACAAAACCACAAACACACACCCACACCCAGAAAGGCACCTCCTTCCCCCAAGGAGGTCTGTGACTATACAGAGTGTTCTCTGACTGGTGGGCCATTCTATGTTTCACGGAAATGGACTATCTTGTCTCAGATCTAGTATCCTTGGCCAACTGTGTGAAGCTGACAGGAGCCAGCAGTGAGCCATTACCGGCTTTCTCAGGAAAGGCCCCTCTTCTGAGCTCTTCTGGCATTTGGCCATCTTCACATTAGTAGGCACCAAGAAAGACCGATTCTCACCTTGGTAAATCCAAACAAGTGAGACCACTGGGAGTGGGACTGGGACTGGCTCTGGGTGCCTGCCTTCCTGGATTCCAAGTTCAGAGACTTCCAAAAACAAGGAAGTGAGGTGAGGTCACTTCCTCCTGAAATGAATGAGGTCACTGACTTGGCAACCACTTTGTGCTAACAGTTTCTTCTTATGGTCCCTTGAGATGGAGGCTGCCCCTACTTCATGTGACACTTTCACAAGTTAGAATGGTATATAAACCATAGGCACCTGGGAAGAGCTCTCCACAAAGGCCTGGTTTGGTCCATCTTCTCTACATTAAAAAGAGAGAGGCTGATTCAGACACAAACCTGTATCCTGACCAGGTTGTTTGCTATGGAAGATGACTTTCACTTTCAAAAGTCCTTCATAGCTGCATACATCTTCTCCAGGGATTATTTCTGCATGTATCTTTGAGGTTCTCAGCATGTGGAAGATCCCCTACATTCCTGTATTGTAAGACCAACACTTTCCCTGCTCTTCTGCAATGTTAGATTGAGGGAACAGTGTATGTTTAGGGTTAAAAACATGTTCGAATTGTGTTAGGAATAATTCTGTGGGATGATTAATGGTATTGGAAACCTGCGATATTTACAAAAATATATAGGTGAAATATAAGTATGAAAACAGGAATCCTGGTAAGATTTGAAGCTCAGAAGGGCATTGGGGCCTTGATTGGGAGACTTAGTTTTGCATTATGTTCTGCACACATGCCTCAGCTGAATCGATATAAAATGGCATAGGACCTTTTTTCTTGGATGATTGAATGTCGAAGAGAACATCCAGTCAAAAAGGGACAGTAGGTAGGATTAAGAAGATAGTCAGTAGGTTTAGAAAAAAGCGTGAGTATAGGATTCGGACCAAAATATTTTTAGCAATAGGGTTTTGGTTAGAAAGTGAATGTCAATGTAAGCACATGTAAAGAATGAGTTACAATAATGAGCTGGGGAAAATATGTAGGAAAACAGATATCAATAGAGACATTACGAAATGAGACAAAGTATAAAGTGAGTAATAGGATTAGACATTTTCAACAGGCTTGAGTTTGAATATATAATCTTAGGAAAAAACAAATATGTAATCACCAATAGGATTTTCATTTGAGCACATTAGGCAACCTGGACATGGATGTTTTTAGTAATCCATGTTCAATTTCCGTTTAGGTTTGGTACAATCATAAGTGTGACGTTTGTGTTTTTTGTGTCCTGAATATTACTGTGATAAAATGTATATGTAGATCAGGTGACATGGGTATTTCTTCCACCATTTCTGGGAGCAATATGTTGAAGATGTATTAATTAGTACTGGAGTTCAATGAGGTGTATCCTGTGTCTATGAATATAGAGATAATGCATGAATAGACGATATTCTGAATAAATAATATAACTGATTCCACTTTAAATAATGGATTGAATTAATATCTGAAAATATATAGGAAATCTTATATTGATAAACAATCATTCATTCCAACCGGTTATACATCTAATTTTAATATTAGGTTTATGGTTTATCATGAAGAGTGTGTGGGCTTTGTTTCAAAATTGATTATGGAAATCAAATATAATGTGTTTGGAAAGAAGTCTCATGAAAAGACCAGTTAAGAAACCTGGAGGAATACATGTGTTTTGAAGCAGTAAGTGATTGAAAGTGAAAGAAATGCCTATAAATTTGTGAACTTGTGGATGAAATATATATCCTATGATGTGCATAAACTGAAGAAATAATAATGTACCAGTGTTGTAAAAAAATGAACGTCAAAATACACATTATGTCCCATACAAATCTACAGGCAATGATGTTTAAGTGGGTCAGTTGCTGTAGAAATATTAGGATTTGTATGCAACATTAACTGAAGTTAGTTTTCAGTACTAGAAAACAAATATGTATTTCAGGTGGATGAATATTTCTGAGAATAATCTTGTAAAAAGTTGATTATAAATCCACATACATGAACATGAATGAATTCAGGGAGTTAATGTAAGACACATATATTTCATATTTTGAAAAATCTGGAGAGTGTGTATATATATATACACAGACATTAAAATGTAGCAATATTTATGCCTATCGAAATTCATCATTAAATATATATCATCAACAGATGCAAAAGTATTTATTTTAGTAAACATGGATTTATGTATAATGTTTTTCAACTAGGAAGCTCACCCATAGTTTGAATTTTCAGTTCCAAAATCGTTTTGGAGGAGTGATCTCTTCTCAAAATTTGTATCTTCCTAGTAACTGTAACCTCAAAAGTATGTATGTGTGATACCAGGTAGGATTCTATATGTGCATATAAAATTACATGTGCTGAATAGGCTACAGAGAAAGGGATACAGGAATTCACATATTTGTTTACTTTAAAACACATTGAGAACTATTTAAACAAAAAATTTACTGGATTTATAACACCAACCCTTTATCATCCAAAAGACCAGTCCAACTGTACACCATTCCTCCTCTGAACTGCTTGTATTTCTATTCTGTTTGGGTTATTTTTCTCCATCATAATGGTTTAGTAGTCAGAGTCTAGTCAGCTATTGGTTAGTGTCAGGGATTCAGTATTTCGAATGGAAAATTAGATAATGAATCCAATGTGTATGCAAATATGTGCTACACAAAATTTTTCCACTCTCATCCAGAATAATGCCTTCATATTACTTCGGCCCCAAGTAAGACACAATTAGAGGAGAACAGTTAGAAAATCTGTGAATACCTATCAGGAATGCAAAATCCTCAGGAGTTCACAACCTTGGAGGTGGTAGGGGAGTTTCCAAAAGTAAGGGACAGGGTTGATAGATCCAACCTGATCTTTCATTAAAATTGGGGGCCATCTTGCCACAAAGCCATGAAAAGATAATTTTGGCTTTACTATAAATTAGCGCAAATTCTGAACCTGCTTGGAATGCCTACCAGTGCCTTGAACTCACCCATGTCTGGATCTCTGACCAGATAGCAGCGCTCTCTAAAACTTTAATGATACCTCATAAATATTTTTCTTTCCCTGGCCAGACAACGTGTCTCTTAGGCTCTAATGGTCCTCATAAATTCTGATGTTAGGGCCAGCAAAAAAAAAAAATGTAATATACCATTAGTGTGATGCTTGTCAAAGTTCTCTTATCTGTAACCCCCCTTTTGTGTATCTTTCTGGGCTACATATCTGGGCTGTAGGAAAGTTGGGTTGCTGTCTTGTTCCCGCCATTTTGGGAGGGAAAGGCAGCCTGGCCGGTTGAAATAATAAGCTTGCCTTAATTTGATTTTAATTGGAGTCAGTGGTCTTTTCTTGCATTCTGGTCTTACATTTTGGAGTTCCAATGCGAGATAACCCTGCCCGACCAGATCACAAGACCAGACTGTGGAAATTCTGAAGCTGGCCTGCCCTCTAGGGCTCCACACTGGAGAGCCACTCTAGGGGGTGTGCAACTTAAGACGTTCCAAGGCCTTGGATTGAGCCTTCAGTCCGTGGAGCACTGCAGAGAACCAAAGCACTAAAACTATTAGCAAGCTCCTGGTAGAGGAGGCCTCCATAGGTAAGTGACGCCTTTATAACATCTGCTATCCAGTTAAGGGAGAGTACTTCTGATGACAGGGAGGTGGCCTGGGTAGGCTAACATATACCCCTCTCCGGGACAGTAATGAGAATGGTTCTGTCCTCTGTTCTGTTCTGTAGGGAATTGCTCTTTAAATTTAAGCTCACAAGGTTTTCTAGGTGTTCAAAAATCTAATAAAATATTAATGTCTACAAAAGGTCTAATATGCCTTTGTTCAAGGACTTTTCCTTCAACAACAAAAAAATGGTTTACAATTTTCAATACAATTGTCTAATATTTTAATAAATAAGTAAAGTAAATTTCATATGGGATTACTCATTCATGAGTAGTTTTGTTTGATATCTGATTGATTTACTAAGGTCTGTATAAGTTTGTACTAAAGTGTGTATAAGATTGTAAAATTCAGTCATGTGTTAAAGAGACAAAAATTTCTGAAAACATAAGTTTACCCATAAAACTGTGTTATTAAGTTTTATTTTTTTCTAGAGCAAACAACCATAAAAATTAAACAACTGAATAAATAAGAACTGTTATTTTAGAGAACTGTACTGCCATTTCTTTAAAAGCTAAACTTGGTTAATGTAGAAACATCAATGTAATTGTGTTGCTGTCAATGTGCTCATATCTTCCAGGTATACAAGTCTGTAAGGTAGAAACTTGAAAAGAGCATTATATCAATTTGTTGTTCTAAAGTTATATGGTAAAAAAATATATTGGGGATTTATTTACCTGTTATCAATAAGATATGTGAAGTTTTGTGTTACTTTTTACATTGGGGAACCATTTAAATGTATTTTTAAGTTATTGAGAGCCTAATCTATGTAAAGGTTAAAAACTTTCAGCCTTTCTTTAATTCATGTTTTAAATCTGATATCATACGGTGTTAGCAAATGTTCATGTGACCTGACACAATTTATGTAAACTTTGTAAAATGATATTTAAAAAACAAAGATCACCTTTAGATCTAAAACACTAAAGATTCATATAGAGCCCTGCCTTAAATGAAATAAGGCTGTGTGTCCCATCTTACAACATGTGAGAATGACTACGAAAGCAGTAGGTCAGATTTTATTTCATTTAAAGTTATGTTCAAAAGTTTCTTTGGTTTTTGATTTGTGTCAAGATTACTAGGATTTAAACAGGGGATATAGTGTATAACTCAGCCAAAAAATTTAGGGTAGCTGTTACACGAACTAAGTATTTTTACTCTTGTTAAAAATTTTTATTTTGTAATTTCCTTATAAGTGATCTAAAGATTCCCTGTTAGTGTTTTACAGAAGTGTTGCTTTAAGAACACAAAATGGGTTAATTTAAGATAATAAGTCATCACCTATAAGACAGAATAACACAGATCCCAATTAATTAAAAGATAAATAATTATAAAGTTATAGACATTAAATCCCAGTACTTGTAATATAAGGCTGTTAAAATTTATTTGCTGGATGTTTCAGATTAGGATTTAATTAAAGTTAAATGAAAAGGGCCAAGAAAATCAATATTTGGCTCTTGCCCTCTGAGTCAGTCTGAATCCAGGGAACAGGGGACTTCTCTAAAGAGCTTTGCAACTCTGGGCCAAATAACCTCCAGATCAGGAAAAATAATGAGACCACTGGAGAACATAAAGCCAATGAGTGCATTTGCCATGAAGAGGAGAGTTATCAGAGAAGGGAGACATTCTTATGCTTCTGAGGGAAACCACATGGTCAAGCAAGACCTGGACCCACCTAACGAAAATGGCACTATCAGAACTGAGAAGCTGCTCTCAAGTTTCCCCAGAATTGACTCCCATAAAAGCTCAGCTGACTGTGAAAAATAGATAGAAACAGAAGTCAGTTTGACTGTTTCATCTTAAACAGTTAGCAAAGACAGTTAAAACGAAAATACAGCCATTCCTGGGCATTTTAATTAATCATCATCATCATCATCATCATCATCATCATCATCATCATCATCATAATAATAAAATTTTAAGGTATACAATTTATGTTAGCCTCCCAAAATAAGTAAGACTGGAAACTAAAAGAAGGATTCTCAGACAGGAATGCCTGATAACTATAAAAAGAGACTATCAAGAGGAGCTGCCAGAGGCAGATTTTTTAGGTTAAGACCTACTTATATTCCTAACCTAAACAGGTAGTCTTCGTGTCTGCTAGTACAATTATCCAGCCCTGAGTAACAGAAGTGAAGATTTCTCTATTAGACACAAAGGTCATACTAGTAAAAGGATTTTGCAAGATCAGATGACATGAAGTTATTACACTGTATCTAATGGGGAAGGACAACTGTAACACTAAAATTAAAAGGTTACGTTGACAGTCCAGATAACTGGGAAAACTAAAGTCTGGTGAGGGAACCTCAATACAGCGACATGTTTCAACTGCTGCAACATTTATTCAGTACTCATGGTTTTTGTTTCTCTCAACTTTCAGGGCAGCTGAACAATAGGTAATCTAAAGGCCCAAAGCAGGGTTTCTCCACTGAGACTTTCATGGTCACACTGATATCTGAGTTTTCTGACATGGTCGCCATTCCTTTCAGCTATTCAGTACATGGCCATGTCACAGAGATTGGAGGTGGTACATACCTTGGACACAAAACCATGAGCCTATTCTACAGAGTGGCCAGAATTCAGAAAAAAAACAGGAACTTAGGAAGATAGCAGGTGTTGCCCATCGATAAGGCAAGCTGCAGTACATTCATAAATTGGGCAGGATGAATGCTGGGAAGCTTTCTACTAGACAGGACACATTGAATGATGCATCCTCTTTTCTAATATCTACAACCACAGACAGAGTGGGTTACACAGACATAGAAACACTCGCCTTGTCAAATGACTTAGTAAAAGCTGTTCACTCCAAACCAAGTAAACCGCCTTTCCTACCTATTCTCAGAATATGAGACAAAACCACAAACCCACACCCACACCCACAAAGACACCTCCTTCCCCCAAGTAGGTCTGTGACTATCCGGAGTTTCCTCTGAGTGGTGGACCATGCTATGTTCACCAGAAATGGCCTGTCCTATCTCAGATCTGGTCTCTTTGGCCACCTCTCTGAAATTGTCAGAAGCGAGCGCTGAGCCACTACTTGCTTTATCAGAAAAGGACCCTCTTCAGAGCTTTCCTGGCATTTGGCCATCCTCACATCAGTAGGTACCAAAAAAGACTGACCCTGTCCTCGGTAAATCCAAACAAGTGAGACCAATGGGACTTGGATTGGGACTGCTTTTGGGTGCCTGGCTTTCCGAATCCCAAGTTCAGAGAATTCCATCACCAAGGAAGTGAGGTGAGGTCACTTCCTTCCTGAACTGAATGAGGTCACTGCCTTGGCAACCAGTTTGTCCTAACAGTTGCTTCCAAGGGTCCCATGAGATGGAGGCTTCCCCTACTCTCTGTGACACTTTCACAAGTTAGAATGATAAATCAAACATAGGCACCCAGGAACAGCTCTCCATAATTGCCTGCTTTGGTCCATCTTCTCTACATTAAGATCAGAGAGGATGATTCAGACACAACCCTTCATCCTGACCAGGTTGCTTTCCATGGTAGATGACTTTTGCTCTCTCAGGTCCTTCATAGCTGCCTATATCTTCTCCAGGGATCATTTCTGCAAGGACCTTTGTGGTTATTAGCAGGTTAAAGATCCCCTACATTCCTGTATTTTAAGACCAACTCTGTCCCTGCTCTTCTGTAATGTAAGATTGAGGGAACAGTGTATGCTTAGGGTTAATAACAGATTCAATTTCAGTTAGGAATCATTCTACAGGATGAATAAAGGTATTGGGATCCTGCAATATTTACAACAATATATAGGTGAAATATAATTATGAAAACAGAAATCTAAGTAAGATTTGAAGCCCAGAAGGTCATTGGGCCCTTGATTGGTATACTTAGCTTTGAATTACTTTCTGCACAGATGTCTCAGATAAATCGATATACAATGGCATAGTATCTTGTACCTGGGATGATGGAATGTAGAAGAGAACATCCAGTCAAAAAGTGATAGAAGTTAGGATTAGGAAGATATTCGGTAGGTTTAGGAAGGAGGGAATAATAGATTTGGAACAAATGTTCTTTAGCAATAGGGTTTCGGTTAGAGGGTGAATGTAAGTGTCACCACATGTGAAGATTCAGTCACAATGATGAACTGGGGAAAATATCTAGGAAAGAAGATATCAATTGAGACATTACAAAATCAGGCAAAGTATAAAGTGAGTGACAGGATTAGACTTTTTCAAAAGGGTTGAGTTTGATTATATAATCTTTGGAAGAAACAAATATGTAGTCACCAATAGGATTTTCATTTGAGCACATTAGGCAACCTGGACATGGATGTTTTTAGTAATCCTTGTTCAATTTCCGTTTAGGTTTGGTACAATCATAAGTGTGACGTTTGTGTTTTTTGTGTCCTGAATATTACTGTGATAAAATGTATATGTAGATCAGGTGACATGGGTATTTCTTCCACCATTTCTGGGAGCAATATGTTGAAGATGTATTAATTAGTACTGGAGTTCAATGAGGTGTATCCTGTGTCTATGAATATAGAGATAATGCATGAATAGACGATACTGTGAATAAATAATATAACTGATTCCACTTTAAATAATGGATTGAATTAATATCTGAAAATATATACGAAATCTTATATTGATATACATTCATTCATTTCAACCAGTTGTACATCTAATGTTAACATTAGGGTTATGGATTATCATGAAGGGTGTGTGAGTTTTGCTTCAAAAGTGATTATGGAAATCAAAAATAAAGTGTTTGGAAAGAAGTCTCACTGAAAGACCCGTCAAGAAACCTGGAGGAATACATGTGTTCTAAAACAGGAAGTGATTGAAAGTAAAACAAATGCCTATAATTTGCGAACTTGTGGATGAAATATATATCCTATGATGTGCATAAACTGAAGAAATTGTAAAGTACCAGTGTTAAATAAAAATGAATGTCAAAAGTTACATCATATCCCATAGGAATTTACTTGCATTGATGTTAAACAGGATGAGTTACTGTAGAAATATTAGGATTTGTATGCACCATTCACTGAAGTTAGTTGTCAGTACTAGGAAACAATATGTATTTCGGGTTGATGAATATTTTTGAGAATAATCTTGTGAAATATTGATTATAAATCCACATACATGAGCATCAATGAATTGATAGAGTGTACAGTAAGACACATATATTTCATATTTTGAAAAATCTGGAGTGTGTGTGTGTGTGTATATATGTATATATATATACATATAACACAGAGACATTATAAAGTAGCAATACATATGACAATCAAAATTTGTTGTGAAATATATATCATCCACATATATTTGGATATACATATAACACACAGACATTAAAAAATAGCAATATATATGACAATCGAAATTTGTTGTGAAATATATATCATCCACAGGTCCAAATATATTTATTTTACTCAACATGATTTATGTATAATGTTGTTCAAGTAGGAAATTCACGAATAGTTTGAATTTTCAGTTCCAACAGCGTTTAGTAGGAGTGATCTCTGCTAATAATTTGTATCTGCCAAATCAGCCATCTCAAAAGAATGTACATGTGATACCAGGTAGGAATCTATATGTGCATATGAAATTACATGTGCTGAATAGGCTACAGAGAAAGGGAGACAGGATTTTTTTTATTTGTTAAATTAAAAACACATGGAGAACTATTTCAACAAAAAATTGACAAGTTTTACAACAGCTACACTTTATCATGCAAAAGGCAATTCCAACTGTACACCATGCCTCTTCTGAACTGCTTGCATTTCCAATCTGTTTGGGTTATTTTTCTCCATCATATTAGGATTAGTAGTCAGAGTCTAGTAGGGTTTGGGGTAGTGTCAGGGATAAAGTACTTCCAAAGGAAAATTAGAAAAAGAATTCAATGAGTAGGCAAATATGTGCTACAAAAAATCCTCCCACACTCATCCAGAACAAAGCCTTGACATAACCATTACCCCAAGTATGACACAATTAGAAGAGAAGAGTTTGAAAATCTGTGATTATATATCTGGAATGGAACATGCTCAGGAGTTTACAAACTTGGAGGTGGTAGAGGAGATTCCAAAAGTAAGGGACAGGGTAAACACGCCACAAACATGGAGCTCTGGTGTAATAAAGACTTATTGAGAAACAGCCTCTGAGTTTGGACACATGAAATATATGTTGTTGTCAGGAGCTTTAGCTTCCTTTGTAGTGAGACCATCAAAGCTGGGTCTGCATCTATGTGACCTGGAGGAAGTGGTTTCTTATTTTCCAATGACCATGAGGCAGCAGTGCTGAATTCTATCTTTTTAGGTCAACTGTGGCCATTGGGGACTAAGTGTCTCGCCCCCTGTGGACCGTGAAGTCATTTGGTCATCCTCCATTTTTCCTGGTGTTTCTTGCAGCTGCACTGGGAGTTTGGTATTTGCTTCACGAAATACAAGGAATTCAACTGGGACACAGTGCTGGAGGGAGTTCTGTCACGTGTGGTGAAACAGGGTCAGCAAGAGAATGCACCAACTAGGCTTCTATCCTATATAGCTTGCCCCCTTGACTATAGCAACCTGATTCTGAACATTGCCCTGAAACCTCTCCATATAACAAAATGCCTTTACTTATAAGGGTCTGTTGGCTGCACCATGTCAGTCACAAGCCATTTTGAAGACAATGGCAGATCCACATGGCCCCACCGCAGATGTTTTATCACACTCCTGCCCACCACTCCTCTAGGCCCACTACTCACAAGGCACCAAGTTACTGGCATCTCTGTTCTACACCATTTTCATGGAACCCAGTCAATCAAGGCACTGTGTGGTACACTCATGATCAGAAACAGGACATCCAAAGATTCTCCAGTGCCACCTGTTCATGGGAATTTCAAAAATTTCATGGTATTTATCAGGAAACATTAAATGGTGAGGAAGCTCATTTCATAGAAAGCTGTGGAGAATTATCACAGGCAAGACTTCCCAAAGAGTGGCCAAAATGTCACATGAAGCCATGTCCATTGAGGTTTACAATGTGAGGTCCATGTGTGTTTTGCCTCTCAACTCTGGCTGTCAAGTTTTTCAGAATAAAATCATGTGATATCCTAGCTGAAATTCCTAGTGCTCTGTGGAAAGCAAACCTGGCCCTAGATCAGTTTCCAAGGGCAACTCTTATCCGTGGCCTCCTAAAATCCCAAAACAGTTCATGGCAATATTTCTCTGATGTCATTTCCTGAACTCAGTATCTAAGGGGAATCACACCAGAGTTCAAGCCAAGGTGGACCCAGTCATCTCTTCCAACTGTCACACAAATAACCAAAATTAAAACCAAAACACTCCCACATGGCCCTCATCTTCTTCCATATAGGCACTCATCATAAACTCCGGTTGGTGGTTTCCATGAGGGACACAGCTCAAGACAGTGTCAAAAATATGCTCCCTTGCCACTCATTTGCCTATAGTCAGAGTGGCCTGGACACACTTCCGGTGAACCAGGAGTGATCAAATAGGCCTGCCATTAATACTGCTCTGCTTGTCCAATTTGAGGCCTACTGACTGTCAGGTATAAATTCTTTATGCGATTTGGAGTAATGAGAAAACCCAAGAACTTCTGCATGGCTTTGAAGAACTCATTTGACCCAAAGGATCCCTATTCTCACTTGATAGAGGTCAGGAACCTAACAGAGGAAGGCAAGAGACTTCATCCACAATGATTGATCTTTTTGCCATTGTGGATTTGGATGCACATATGGGATCTTTCTTTAGATAAATTAGGTGCTGAGAATCTAAGCCACAGCCTCACACAGGGTGAAGAGGCTGATTGAGACACATCCTTTTCCAAAGCATTTAATCAAAGAAACACAGGTGATGCCTATTCATTTCCATTTGAAAACTGTTTTCTTCAGGATTCAAAAAAGGGTGGCCTGAGGCAAAGACCTTCCTGACATTCAGGGCTACAGAACATTAGGTAAGCAAAAGGCCTAAAGCAGAGTGGCCAGAATTCAGGAAGAAAACAGGAACTTAGGAAGGTAGCAGGTGATGCACATCAATAAGGCTAGCCACACTCTATTCATAAATTGGGCAGGATGAACGCTGGAAAGCTGTCTACTAGACAGGAAACAATCATTGATGCATTCTCTTTTTTAATGTCTGCATCCACAGACACAGTGTGATACACAGATATAGAAACACTCCCCTTGTCAAATGACATTCTAGAAGCAGTCTAGTCCAAACCAAACAAACTGCCTTTCCTACCTATTCTCAGACCATGAGACATAACCACAAACACACACCCACACCCACAAAGGCACCTCCTTCCAGCAAGTAGGTATGTGACTAACTGGAATGT
This sequence comes from Callospermophilus lateralis, assembly GCF_048772815.1. Taxonomy (NCBI): domain Eukaryota; kingdom Metazoa; phylum Chordata; class Mammalia; order Rodentia; family Sciuridae; genus Callospermophilus; species Callospermophilus lateralis. The sequence goes on from NW_027510616.1 coordinate 26,881, forward strand.
CCTCTGACTGACAGACTTTACCTGAAATGTCCTGTCCTGTCTCAGATCTGGTTTTTTGGGCAAGTCTCCAAAGTTGTCAGTAGCCAGTGCTGAGCCACTACCATCTTTTTCAGGACAGGCCCCTCTTCAGAGCTTTCATGGCATTTGCCGATCCTCACATTAGAAGGTACCAAGAATGACTGACCCTATCCTTGTTAATTCCAATCAAGTGAGCACACTGAAACTGGGACTGGGACTGGCTCTGGATGCCTGGCTTCCTGTATCCCATGTTCAGAGAGTTAAATCAACAAGAAAATGAGGTGAGGTCACTTCTTTCAGGAACTGAATGAGATCACTGCTTTGGTAACCATATGTCCTAACAGTTGCTTCCAAGAGTCCCATGCGATGGAGGCTGCCCCTATTTCCTGTGACACTTTTACAAGTTAGAATGGTATATCAACCATAGGCACCCTGTAAGAGCTCTCAACACAGGCCTGGATTGGTCCACCTTCTCTACATTGAGAAGAGAGTGCCTCATTCAGACAATCCACATCAAGTTGTTTGCCATGGATGATGACTTTTGCCCTCTCAGGTCCTTCATAGCTGAATACATCTTCTCCAGGGATCATTTCTGCATGGACCTATGAGGTTCTCAGCAGGTGGAAGATCCCCTACATTCCTGTATTTTAAGACCAACTCTGTCCCTGCTCTTTTGTAAAGTTAGATTGAGGAAACAGTGTATGGTTAGTATTAATAACATGTTCAATTTGGATTAGGAATCATTCTGCTGGATTAATAATGGTATAGGGAACCTGCAATATTTATAAGAATATAGAGGAGAAATATACGTATGAAAACAGAAATCTAGGTACGATTTGAAGCCCAGAAGGGCATTGGACCCTTGATGGGGATACTTAGCTTTGAATTACTTTCTGCACAGTTGTCTCAGATAAATCGACATACAATGGTATAGGACCATTTACCTTGGATGATTGAATGTAGTGAAAGAGGAAGAGTCGGCAGGATTAGGAAGGTAATCGGTATATTTTGAAAGAAGAGTGAGTATAGGATTTGGACCAAAAGTTCTTTAGAAATAGGGTTTCTTGTAGAGAATGACTGTAAATGTCAGCACATGTGAAGAGTCAGTCACAATGATGAACTGGTGAAAATATGTAGGAAAGCAGATATCAATAGAGACATTAGGAAATCAGGCAAAGTATAAAGTGCGTGATTGGATTAGACAATTTCAACATGCTTGAGAGAATATATAATCTTAGGAAGAAACAAATATGTAATTACCAATAGGATTGACATTAGAGAGCATTAGGCAAACTGAACGTGGATGTTTTTAGTAATCCCTGCTCACTTTCCATTTAGATTTTGGTAGAAGCATAAGTGTGACCTTTGGTTTTTGTGTCCAGAATATTACTGTGATAAAATATATTTGTAGATAAGGTGACATGAGTATTTCTTCCACCAGTTCTCAGAGCAATATTTTGAAGACTTATAAATTAGTATTCGGGATACAAATAAGTTTACCCTGTATCTATGAATACAGAGATAATGCATTAATAAATCATAATGTGAATAAATAATATAACTAGTTCCAATTTTAAATAATGGATTTAATTGATATCTGAAAATATACAGGAAATCTTATATTGATATACATACATTCATTCCAACGAGTTAAACATCTAATGGTAATATTAGGGTTATGGTTTATCAGGAAGAGTGTGTGAGTTTTGCTATTGTGGGTGAAGGAAAACGCGAGCCAGATGCAGGTTGGCTAGCCTAGATTACTATGTTTACCCGGCAGTTATCAAAGCCACAAAAGCCAAGGCTGTGTGAGGAAAAAGCCGACTTCTTCTGTGAGTCATAGGGATGTGAGCATATAGGGGCTGCCTAGAGGAACCCAAACTTTTCATCAAATTCAGTACACAGCATTGGCCACCATATTACCAATTAACAACCAAAACCGATGGCCCCCAGGGGGGTCTCTATAACCTCAAATTCTGTGTGACCTTTTTAACTGCGGCAAGTGCTCAATAGCATGGATGGAAATTCCCCTATGTGGAGGCCTTTTTCCTCCTTCACTCAAATCCTGAACTATACATCTCCAATAGATCCTCACCCTCTGCCATCTACTCCAGATGCTCTGCTGTCAATCCCACCTCAGCAACCTGATTTCTCCTCTCCAATTACTAGATCAAATACCCAAACCACCGCTGGTTCTCAGAAAATTGCCCCCTTGCTGAGGTAGCAGGTACTGAGATACCCCTCTGCCCACTCACTCCTCTCTTCTCCTGTCAGTGTCCGCACCGGGTCCCAACAGGTCCTTTTACCAGCTAACCCAAAGCTCAAACAGGCAGAGGAGAGCCCTCAGACCCCTATCCAAGATGTAATGAAAATGGCCTTTAAAGTTGCTTTGTCAACACTGAAAACAGGTTACTAAGAATTTGAAGTCCCTCACAGGCTTTTTGAGATACTCACTCCCATCTTCCCCTCTGGTCTATCTGTTCTACTGCTCAACTTTTTGATGCTAGGAAAATCCCAAAGCCCTTTCCCATTATTCTTTTACATCTCTTCTTCCTCATTCTCAGATCCACGGAGCTGCTCTCACCACCCGCCTTTCACGTCTTCCCCCTCTGTACCAGGACCACAGAAAATTCTTTACTGACCTTCTCCAGAAGTCTTCACCATGGCTGAATTTAGGACTTTTAGCAAAAGAGTCCCAATGAAGGAGTTCAATGTAGATAAACTTCCTCTTTTCTTGTTGCCCTGTTCTACGTACCATGGGCTGGAAAAATCAGCTCTGCTATGCTAGACACCCCTTTACTAGTTTTTCACAAAATATGTGAACAAGGCCTCTGGCCTTGAGCTGGGGCTTCACAGAGATGGCTACATTTCTAAGATAAAGAAGTTACCAACTGGGCTCCATGGTAATAGTTGGCAGGGAGAAAAAAAAAGAGAAGACAAAATCTCTCCCCCTCCCAAGTGTCCTTAAAAACTAAACTTGCATAGAACAGAGGAAATAAAACAGAAACAAAAACAGCTTTTTGTGAACTTCTGCAGACTGTGAACTTCTGAGCCACTTTACCTACATGTTGGGTACAAAATTCTGAAACTACCTAAACTTGGGGTTCAGCGGATTAATTGATTACAACAGAAGCAATGCCCTCTAAATCCGTTTGCAACCAAATAGGATTGTTTCCCTAGCTTCGGTGCTATCTTAGGTGCCTTGCCTTGTCTGTCCCTACAAAAGTGTAATTCTATATACTTAAACATTGTTAATGGGTTCATAAAATGGTCAACAGATGTGATTAATTATGTAATGGTGCAGATGATTCCCAGAGTGCTCTATCATTAAACAGGTTCATTTAAAAATCAAATAGTGGGGCAAAAAACTCGGTTCCGCTGGGAGCTGTATTCCTCACTTTAGCCATCGTATTCGGAATAGGAGTTGCTGCAGGGGTGGGCACAGGAACCACTGCCCTAGTCCATGGGACACAACAAATAACCCAATGACAAGTACCAATAGACCAAAACTTAAAGATATTAAAAACCTCCATCACAGCTTTACAGGAATCTTTAACCTCGCTCTCTGAAGTAGTTTTACAGAACAGGCGACATTTGGACCTTCTCTTCATGAGAGAAGGGGCCTTTGTGCTGCATTGAGGGAAGAATATTGTTTTTATGCTGACGATACTGGAGTTGTAAAAGAATCTATGAGTAAATTAAAAAAAAAACGCCTTGAAGAGTGTCAACGAGAGACAGAGGCCCAAAAAGGGTGGTTTGAGTCTTGGTACACACAGTCCCCGTGGGTAACTACACTTTTATCAGCCTTGGCCGGTCCTTTAATAATCTTCATATTATTGCTAACTGTAGTGCCCTGTATGCTCAACCGTGTAGTTTCTTTTCTCCAAGCTCAAATTGGACAAGTTAAACTTATGGTAATCAGACAACAATGTTTCCGACTAGCAGACATGAATTGTGACACCCCCCAATGATCACTTTTATGATTAAAAGTAACCAGAACAAGAAGTGGGGAATGAAAGGATAATAAAATAGGTACTTGTCAATTTCTGTTTTTCTGTATGCTTAACAAAACACTGTTGAAATCTTGAGAACTGTTTGCTTATCTTGTTCCCCAAATGTACTGTCCCCAATTGCCAAACTGCAGAATGTACTCCCTCACACATTTGCAAACACCCGCCCACTTGCCAAGACCCATCAATAAATTTCACTCCCTGCCCTCTCTAAGGAAAGTATATAATCTCTGCTTAAGCTGTTCTCAGGGCTCTCTGCTAAATTCAAGTGAGCTCTGAGCCACAGCATGCTGGACCCCCAATAAACACTTTGCTGTTGCATGTGACAGTCTCTTGGTGGTCTCTTACTCCAACGCTCGACCAACCTTTACATTGGTACAATCATAAGTGTGACCTTTGCTTTTTGTGTCCAGAATATTACTGTGATAAAATGTATACATAGGTCAGGTGACATGAGTATTTCTTCCACCATTTCAAGGAGGAATATTTTGAAGACATGTAAATTAGTATTGGGGGTATAAAGAGGTGTACCCTGTGTCTATGAATATAGAGATAATGCATGAATAGACAATATTGTGTATAAATAATATAACTGGTTCCACTTTAAATAATGGATTGAATTGATATCTGAAAATATATAAGAAATCATATATTGATATACAATCATTCATTCTAACCAGTTATACATCTAATCGTAATATTAGGGTTATGGTTCATCATGTAGGGTGTGTGAGATTTGCTTCAAAAGTACTTATGGATATCAAAAATAATGTGTTTGGAAAGAAGTCTCATGAAAAGACCAGTCAAGAAACATGAAGAAATATATGTGTTCTGAAGTAGAAAGTGATTGAAAGTGAAACAAATGCCTATAAATTTGCAAACTTGTGGATGAAATCTATATCCAATGATGTGCATAAACTAAAGAAATTGTAATGCACCAGTGTTGAAAAAAATTAACATCAAAATACACATCATGTTCCATAGGAGTCTACTTGCATTGATGTTAAACTTGGTCAGTTACTGAAGAAATATTAGGATTTGTATACACCATTCACTAAAGTTAGTTTTCAGTAGTAGGAAACAAATATGTATTTCAGGTGGATGAATATTTCTGAGAATAATCTTGTGAAAAGATAATTATAAATCCACATACATGAATATGAATGAATTTAGGAAATGTATAATAAGACAGATATATTTCATATTTTGAAAAATCTGGATAGTATATATATATATATATATATATATATATATATATATATATATATATATATATATACAGATATTAAAAATTAGCACTATATGCCAATTGAAATTCACCATGAAATATATATCATTCACAGATCAAAAATATTCATTTTACTGAACATGGATTTATATATAATGTTGTTCAGCTAGGAAACTCACCCATAGGTTGAATTTTCAGTTCCATCAGCATTTAGGAGGAGTGATCTCTTCTCACAATTTGTATCTGCCAAGTCAGCAACCACAAAATAGTGTACGTGTGGTACCAGGTAGGATTGTATATGTGCTTATAAAAATACATATGCTGAATAGGCTACAGCGAAAGGGAGACAGGAATTCACATATTGGTTAACTTTAAAAACAACTGGAGAACTATTTCAACAAAAAATTGACTAGATTTATAACTCCTACCCTATACAGTGCATAATGCAAGTCCAAATATACACCAGGCCTCTTTTGAAATGCTTGTATATCAATTTTTTGGGGGTTATTTTTCTCCATCATATTAGGATTAGTACACAGAGTCTAGTAGGGTATGGGGTAGTGTCAGGGATTCAGTATTTCAATTGGAAAATTGGAAAATGAATCCAATGTGTATGCAAACATGTGCTACACAAAAATCCTTCCACTCTCATCCAGAACAATTCCTTGACATTTCCTTCGCTCCAAGTAAGACACAATTTGAGGAGAAGAGTTATAAAATCTGTGAATATATATCTGGAATGAAAATTGCTCAGGAGTTTAGAACTTTGAAGGTGGTAGACCAGTTTCCAAAAGTAAGGGACAGTGTAAACTCCACAATCATGGAGCTCTGCTGGCCTAAAGACTTCTTCAGAAACTGCCTCTGAGGTTGGGCACTTGAAATATATGTTGTTGTCAGGAGCTTTAGCTTCCTTTGTAGTGAGACCATCAAAGCTGGGTCTGCATCTATGTGACCTGGAGGACATGGTCTCTTATATTCCAATGAACATTAGGCAGCAGTGCTGAATTCTCTCTTTGTAGATAATTGTGGCCACTGGGGGCTAAGTGTCTCCCCATGTGGAGTGTGAAGCTATTTGGTCACCTTCCACTTTTTGTGGTGTTTCTTGCCGCTGCACTGGGAGTTTGGTATTTGCTTCACGAAATTCAAAAAGTTCAACTAGGACAAACTGCTGGAGTGAGTTCTGTCACGTGTCGTGGGTCAGGGTCTACAGGAGAATACACCAATCTGGCTTCTATCCCACATAGCTTGCCCCCTTGACCATAGCAACCTGATTCTGAACATTGCCCTCAAACTTCTCCATATAACAAGATGCCTCTACATACAAGGTTCTGCTGGCTGCTCCATGTCAGTCACAACCCATTTGAAAGCCAATGGCAGATCCACATGACCGCACCACAGATTTTTTAACACACACGTGCACAACACTTCTCTACGACCACTAATCAGCAGGCTCCAACTTACTGACATCTCTGTTCTACATCATTATCATGAAACCCTGTCAATCAAGGCAGTGTCTGGTACACTCAAATCAGCAACAGGACATTCATGGTTGTCCAGTGCCACCTGGTCATGGGAATTTCAAAAATGTCATGGTATTTATGTAGCCATTTTTCAAGGATGAATTTGGAGGCACTCTGGGTTTCAATTCATTCAGGTACCGTTAAATGGTGAGGAAGCTCATTTCAATGAATGCTCTAGAGAACTCTCACAGGCAAGGTTTCCCAAAGAGTGGCCAAAAAGTTACATGAAGCCAGGCCCATAGAAGTCTACAATGTGAGGTCCATGTTTGTTTTAACTCTCAACTATGGCTGCCAAGTCTTTCAGAATAAAATCACATGATATCATTGCTGAGATTCCCTGTGCTGTGTGGAAAGCCACCCTTGGTCTAGATCTCAGTTTCCAAGGGTGACTCCCATGTGTGGCCTCCAAAAATCTCAACACATTTCATGGAAATAATTCTCTGAGGTCAGTTCCACAACACAGTCTCTAAGGGGAATCACACCAGAGTTTAAACCCCGGTGGACCCAGTCATCTCCCAACCGCCACACAAATGACCAGAATTAAAACCAAAACACTCCCACATAGCCCTCATATTCGTCCATATATACACTCATCATAAACTGTGGCTGGATATTTCCATGAGGGGCACATCCAAAGACAGTGTTCAAAAAAACCTCCCTTGCCCCTCATTTGCCTAAAGTCATTGTGGCCTGGACACCCTTCCTGTGAACCAGGAGTGATCAAGTAGGCCAGCTCTTAATACTGCTCTGCTTCTCCAATTTGAGGCCTACTGCCTGTCAGGTATAGACTCTTCATGTGATTTGGAGTCATGAGGAAACCCAAGCACCTCTGCATGGCTTTCAAGAACTCATTTGACCCAAAGGATCCCTATTCTCACTTGATAAAGGTCATGAAACTAAGAGAGAAAGGCAAGAAACTTCATCCACAAAAACTGAACTTTTTGCCATTTTTTTTGGATGCACACATGGGATCTTTCTTTAGATCCATCTGGTCCTGAGAATTTAAGCCACAGCCTCATACAGGGCCAAGATGCTGATTCAGACGCATCCCTTTCCAAAGCAATTAAGCAAAGAGCCACAGGTGATGCCCATTCTTTTCCATATGAAAATTAATTTCTTCACGCTTCACAAAGTGTGGCCTGAGGCAAAAACCATCCTGACATTAAGGGCAACAGTACAATAGGCAAGCAAAAGGCCCAAAGCAGGGTTTCTCCTCTGAGACTTTCCTGGTCACACTGATATCTGAGTTTTCTGAGATGCCCCCATTCCCTTCAGCTATTCAGTACATGGCCATTTCACAGAGTGTGGAAGTGGTTTATATCTTGGACACAAAACCATGAGCCTATTCTGGAGAGTTTCCAGAATTCAGGAAGACAACTGGAACTTGGGAAGATAATAGGTTTTGCCCATCTATAAGGCAAGCTGCAGTCCATTCATAAATTGGGCCGGATGAATGATGGGAGCTTTCTATTAGACAGGACACATCCATTGATGCATTGTCTTTTCTAATGTCTACAACCACGGACACAGTAGGATACACAGATATAGAAACACTTGCCTTGTCAAATGACATACAAGAAACAGTCCACTCCAAACCAAACAAACCGACTTTCCTATCTATTCTCAGAACATGAGACAAAACCGCATACTCACACCCATACTCAAACGGCACCTCCTTCTCCCAAGTAGGTGTGTGAATATATGAAGTGTCCTCTGACTGGTGGGCCATACTCTGTTCCACCGAAATGCCCTGTAGGGTCTCAGATCTTGTCTCCTTTTCCAACTCTGTGAAGTTGCCAGGAGCCATTGGCGAGTAACTATCTGCTTTCCCTGGAAAGGCCCCTCTTCAGAGCTCTCCTGGCATTTGGCCATCCTCACATCAGTAGGTACCAAGAAAGACTGACCCTATCTTTGGTAAATCCAAACAAGTGAGCCCAATGTGACTGAGACTGGGACTGGCTCTGGATGCCTTGCTTCCTGGATCCCAAGTTCAGAGATTTCAAACACCAAGGAAGTTAGGTAGGTCAATTCCTTCAGAAACTGAAAGAGGTCACTGCCTTGACAACCACTTTGTGCTAACAGTTGTTTCATAGGGTCCCATGAAATGGAGGCTGCCCCTACTTCCTGTGACACTTTCAAAAGTAAGAATGGTATTTCAACCATAGGCACCTGGGAACAGCTCTCCACACAGGCCTGGTTTGGTCCATCTTCTCTATATTAAGAAGAAAGCGGCTGTTTCAGACACATCCCTTCGTCCTGACCAGGGTTTTTGCCATGGAAGATGATTTTTGCTCTCTTAGGTCCTCCATAGCTGCCTACATCTTATCCAGGGATCATTTCTGCATGGACCTTTGAGGTTCTCAGCAGGTGGAAGATCCCCTACATTCTTGTATTGTAAGACCAACTCTGTACCTGCTCTTCTGTAAAGTGAGATTGAGCGAACAGTGTATGGTTAGGGTTAATAACAGGTTCGAATTGGGTTAGGAATCCTTCTGTGAGATGAATAATGGTATTGGAACCAACAGAAATCTAGGTAAGATTTGAAGCCCAGTAAGGCATTAGGCGCTCGAGTGGGATACTTAGTTTTGAATTATATTCTGCACAGACGTCTCAGATGAATCGATATACAATGGCATAGGACCTTGTATCTTCGATGATTGAATGTTGAAGAGAACATCCAGTCAAAAAGGGATAGTAAGTAGGATTAGGATGATAGTTGGTAGGTTTAGAAACAAGAGTGAGTATAGGAGTGGGACCAAAATTTCTTTAGCAATAGGCTTTTGCGTAGAGATTGAATATAAATGTCAGCACATGTGAAGAGTCAATCACAATAATGAACTGGGATAACATCCTCACTCCATGGGTGCATCCTCCGCCAAGTGGAGGGGCCCATGGGGGACGAACCCTTATGGCAAGGGCAGAAGATAGTTGGTCAGAGCTGTTACTCATACTTTTATATAAGAAAGAGAGATCTGTGTGGATGTAAACTTAAGAAATAAGCCTGTGAGAAGGGTAGAACATCCTTTTAAATGTTGGCAGCACGGTCTTCCATGTCCAGACGATGATGGACCTGTATGGGTTTAGAGGCCAAAATATTAATCTGTTCTTTAATAAATTGTACCAGCCTGTTTATAATGCAGGGTCCTATGGACCCAATTATAAGTAAACCCAACAAAGGGCCTAATAGGGGAAGAAGGTAGGGTAGAAATCCATAAAGCCCAGTCCAGAGGGGATTTTCAAATAGTTCGCGTCATCTCTTTCTAGATCTTATTGAAGGTGCTTAATTTTAGTGCATACTATGCCTGATTTATTGGCATAAAAGCAGCATCGTTCCCCTAAGCCCAAGCAAATACCTCCCTGGTTATCTGTCAGCAAATCTAAGCCTCGTCTTTTTGAAGGAACACTTCTGCCTGGGAGTCTATTTGGTCCTGCAGATCTTTAATGGTTCCTGATCGAGTTTGTACATCATTTATAAGTTGTTGAGACAGGCGATGGTAAGAGTGTATAGCTGTGCCTAAGCCAGTGTACCTGTGCCCACAGCAGCTGTTATTCCAAAGCTGGCAATGAGTGGTAAGGCCTGTATTGCCCGCCTGTGTCTTTTGACTAAGGTGTCTAGGCAAGGAATGGGTAGAGGTTCGTCTCCTGGGACTATAGTTATATCAGGGAGTAATAAGGCAAGAACAGAGCCACCGGTCCAATTCGCTGGAAGCCTGGGGAAGGCCAAGTTTCCTCCACCCATTAAAACTCTGCCATTGGGAGGACAAAGAGTTGGGGTGGGTGAGGAATAATTTTGTATGTTGAGCAATTTTCAAAGAAAGTAACTCCAACATCAATATCATAGGTGTTATTCTGCATCGCGCCTAAAAGACATAATGTAATAGTGCCTATAAGTTGTACTTAAAAAGGAAATCCGGGTTGGCATGTATTATCATTGTCTATGATAGAATTAATAGGAACTGCCATAGTCATAATTGCCCCTGTTGTCATGCAGAGCCAGCAATCACCAGCAAGGGTGTGGTTGGAATTATTAAGCAAGTAGAAGGTAGTTTCCAAAATATCTAATGTATTGGTATCTAAACCTGGGAGCTGAGATTTAGGCAACATTAAGGGATGATATGTGAGCTCAGGAATTTGGGGTTTCAAAAGTTTGATTATGTGAGGATGTTTGACAGCATCAGTGGTTCTTCCACCATCAGTGACCCCTGTAGGGGCCTTAATGGGCCAGCAGGAGGGTTTACCGACAGGGCCTTGGCAACCAGCTGACTGTAGCTTGGTGTATTTGCCTTCTACTCCCTGGTCAAATAGAACGGAGGTATAATGAATAGTGGTCCCCCCTGCTGCATGAGTTTTAGTTTGGGAGGCTTCAAAAAATTGTTCTCCCTGCTTGTTAACACAAATTGAGGGCGACACATAACAAGAGTCATGCCTCGCCTGGGTATGCGAACAGGTTGCAGAAGAATTTTGGAGAGCTTTACTTGTACTAGGGGGAATAAACTTTGGCTTGTTAACACATACCCATTTAGGCTGATGAACTCCTCCAAGTTTATGGTCAACCTCGGCATGGAGGTAAGCCACCTTAGTCACGCAGTCAGCAGTCTCGGTCCAACTAGTGGGAGCCTGAGTCCAAGATCATCACTTGCATTCACAGGGGGGCCCAAAAACTTACACCATGATGTTGGAACGTGGAGGGCCAAGGCCTCCATGTACAAACCTGTTAAGCAGAAGTGCCTAAATCAGGATCCTCACACAGATTGTTGGCTGCATCTGAAAAAGAACAAAATTTGTCCTCAGGGGGAGGCCCTCCATCCCTGTGTTGAGGTAAATCATTAACCTGTTTAACCAGGCATTCTGGTAACCATCTTGGGGCTGATTGCTCTTTGTCCAAAAGACAAGCTGAGCCTCGTCCCCAGATGAGAACAGGATCTGGACCTTTCCATTTATTTGTAAGGGAATTGCACCACATAAGAGGTGGGCGAACAGAATTGGACAAGGGATGCCAGTTTCTGTCTGCGGCCGAATGGCCTTCACTGTCTACGGTAAGAAAAATAAGGGCAAGTAAGGCATGGTTAAGGCGATGCCTGGGAGTGGTAAATACAAGGGCGGAAGCCTTATGGAGGGTTATCCAAGTCTATAAGGTAAGGTGGGCACGTTCCACAACGCCTTGGCCCTGAGGGTTGTATGGAATTCCAGTAGTATGACGAATTTGCAAGGTAGCACAAAACTATTTAAACTTGGCACAGGTATATGCAGGATAATTATCTGTTTTAATATGTATTGGTTTACCCATTATGGAAAAGGCTGAAATAAGAGGAGAAAGAACATATTTGGTAGCCTCTCCTGAATGTGGTGATGCAAAAATAAAGTCGCTGAAGGTATCTATAGAAACGTGTATATATTTGGTAATTTCAAATTCAGGAAAATGAGTAACATCCATTTTCCAAAACTGATTGGGCAGTAATTCTCGGGGGTTAACTCTCATGTGTTGAATGGGGAGGGAGACAGTGCAACCTGGGCATGCTTTTACTATTTCTCGTGCCTGTTGCATGGTAATTTTACAAAGTAATTGAAGGCTCTTGGAATTTAGATGGTGAAGATTGTGTAACTCTGTGGCCTTTTGAATGGAGCCCACAAAAATTGGAAAGATGGAACGAGTTGCTGCATCAGCTTGGGCATTACCTTGTGTTAGAGGCCTGGGATGATCAGAGTGTGCCCTGATGTGTTCTAAGAAAAATGGGTGTTGTCTGGCCTGAATTAGCTGCTGAAGCTGATGAAAAAGAAAGGCCACATTGGAAGAAGCCTTAATGGTGGGGGAAATGTCCAGCAGGGGCACAGAATGAGCAATGTAGACACTGTCTGTATAAATATTAACAGGATTATCAAAAAATATTATAAAAACTTGTGTTATGGCAAACAATTCCACAACCTGTGCTGACTGATAGATAGTATCAAAGATGGTAGGCTGGTTATTGACAACAAAGAGCGCTCAGCCATTACTGGAACCGTCTGTAAAGACATTAAGGGCTTGAGGAATGGGAGCCTTTTGAGTAATTTTGGGAAAAATAAATGGATGTAACTGGACAAAATGTAAAAGGGGGTCATTGGGGAGGTGGTTATCAATTGTTCCCCAAAAGCCTGATAGGGCAATACCCCATTCATCCCGTGTCTGTATTAAAAATTTGGTTTGGTCCTTCATATATGGAATTAAATTATTATGAGGTTCTTTGCCAAAATGTTGTCGAGAATCAAATGACGTTTAATAATAATAGAAGCTACCTGAGCAAGATTAACAGTAATAACCTTGGAGGATGTGGTGGGTAAATGGACCCAAAGCAAGGGGCAGCCTTTATTTTTAAAATGTGGATCTCGCTGCCAAATTATTCCTGTGGGTGTATGAGGAGTTTGTTAAATGACCAGAACCAGAGGAAGGTTATAAGAAATTTGTGTAACAAACTGTTGGGCAATGGCTTCTGTGACTTGGTTTAATGCCTGTAATGCCTCGTGTGTAAGCTTTTGAGAGGAGGAGGGGTGGGAATCACCTCTCAAAATATAATTAAGGGACAAAAGTACACAAGTGGGTAATTTTAAATATGTTCTTAGCCATTTAATATCCCCCAGTAATTTTTGAAAATCATTAAGAGTGTGAAGATGGTCCACACGTAGTTGTATTTTAGGAATTTGAATCTGATTATCTTGAAGTTTAAGGCCCAAATAGGTATAACAGTCCTGTGTTTGAACCTTATCAGAAGCTATCTGTAGTCCCAAGGTAGTGAGGGTTTTGTAAAGGTCCAGGTAACAATTATTAACGTCATGGATATTAGGTGCAGCAATTGACAAATCATCCAATTAATGTAAAATATGAATTTGTGAACATTGCTCTCTCACAGGGTCTACTGCTTGAGCAACGTATTTTGGGCTAAGACTAGGGCTGTTGGCCATACCTTGGGGAAGAACCTTCCATTGAAATCTCTGCATAAGGCCCTGAAAATTAATGTGAGGGAGACTAAAGGCAAAATAGGGTCTATCCTCAGGATGTAAAGCAATGGTAAAAAAGCAATCTTTTAAGTCAACAACCATTTTACAATAGTTTTTGGGAATAGCCACTGGTGTGGGAATGCCTGGCTGTAGTGCTCCCATCAGGCATATAACTTTATTAATGACACACAAATCTTGTAAAAGGCGCCACTTGCCTGATTTTTTCTTGATAATAAAAATAGAATTATTCTATGGTGAGATTGATGGCTCTACATAGCCAGCTGCCAGCTGTTCCTGCACTAACATGGAGGCAGCCTCCAATTTTTCTTGGGTAAGGGGCCACTGATCCACCGACACAGGAGTCTGAGTCTCCCAAATAATTTTATCTGCATGTGGTACAGGAGGGTCAGGGACCAACACTAAAAATCCAAATACCCAAGTCTATATGTATTTGTTTTTTGTAAGGGTTGTATAGGCCCAACCAGTCCTTGTCTCAGTCTCCCCATGCCTGTGCCAGGGACAAAATTCATATGAAGCATTTGATGAGTCACCATGGAATTGGGACTGGAAAGAATAACTTACATTTGACTCAAAATATCTCGGACGTATAGGTTAAGATGAAGGTCAGGAACAAAGAAAGGAGTGACAGTTCCCATATTTCCCTCTTTATCAGTCCAGCTAAGAGCCCTAGAGCTGACCAGAGGATTTTTTGACTGTCCTATCCCTTTAAGGTCTGTCAAGGATGGGGTGAGGGGTCAACCTGTTGGCCAGTATTTTTGAGAAATAATTGTGGCATCAGCTCCAGTATCAAGAATTCCTTGGAATTCCTTTCCTTCAATAAGTAAGATAAGGGTGGGTCTATTGTGAGAAATGGGCTGAACCCAATGTACATCAGAGGAGCCCAAGGAGGTAGTCCCCCTCGGTAGGTTTGAGTGGTGGAAGTGCCTCCTGAATCCAAGGGAAGGAGTATTAATTGTGCAAGTCTTGTTCCTGCTGGGATGGCCGCAACTCCATTAATAGCTGTGGCCAGTATTTTTATTTCTCCAGTGAAATCATTATCTTTAATGCCTGGGAAGACCTGAACACCTTGTAAGGTAGTAGAGGCTCTTTCAAGAATAAGGGCACACATATGAGATGGAGTGGGACCCATAATTCCAGTGGGTATTATCTGGGGCCCTTGCATTGAGTCTAATATTGTAACTGTGGTGGCACAGAGGTCCAATTTTGCGCTGCCTGGGGTGGCTAGTTGGAGGGAGGCAATTGTGGAGAAGGATTTTGAGATAGGCTGCTGAGGGCATTTGTCTTAGATCTACACTCACTGGCCCAGTGATGACCTTTACCTCATCTAGGGCAAAGGGTAGCTGGGGGCAGTTTAGCCTCAGTTTGAAAAGACACTATTCTTAGGCTTTGTTTGCCTGTCAGACACTCACGTGCAAAATGGCCAGGTTGTTTACAAGTAAAGCAACTACGTGAGCCAGGATTGTGAAAGGCCTTGGTAAAGGCGGCACCGAGGGTGAGACCCATGGCAAGGGCTACACCCAACGCTGCACAGAGTCCAATAAAGTCAGAAAGTTTCACTTTTTTCTTATGTGGTCGAAGAACATCCTGACATGCCAGGTTGGCATTTTCAAAGGCAAGACGTTTTACAAAGGTGCTTTTGCTTTCGCTTGGTCCAAGCAAGAATCCCGCAGCTAGGTTAAGCTGGGGAACAAAGTCGCTATAAGGCTTGTAGGGCCCTTGTCGAATTTTTGCCAGGGAAGTCGTAGCAGAGGCCTTTTGAGGGAGGCGTCTCCAAGCATGTAAGCCTGCCATCTGAATCTGTGTCAAAAGTCCAGCAGGGAAACGTGCCAGTTAAGTTTTAGTGTCAAAAGGCGCATTGCCCACTAGCTTAACATAAGTCCAGGAATTAGAGGAGGGCTTAGTTAAATTTTTCTGAGCAGTTTCCTGACAGTGCTCTTTGAAATCTGCATTCCATAACAGGAAGTCTGCGGCATTGAGGGTAGCTTGGTCTAAAAATTTCCAATCATTGGGAGTAAGACATTGTGTCATGTAGCTTTCTAATAAAGCCTACGTGTAGGGTGCAATGGGTCCATAGTGAGCACAAGACTTTTTAAGTTTTTTCAAGAAAACGCAGGCTTAATGTTTTGTAGACACTCTGGGTTCCTTCCTGCCTAGGGATGAAGTCCTCATCCTCTGAGTCCTGATCTCCTTGATCCATTTCCCCCGCTTCCTCCTCTTGATCCTCGTCTAAGTCTTTGACATCAACCTGGGCAGGCTTAACTATCTAACTGAGGGTGACTGAAAAGTGAGAACAGTCCAATGGAGCGGCTTAGCCTTTGTATTAGACCACTTTGGGCCAGCTTGTGTTGACTCCATGCCTAAGGCTAATGAATAAAGCTCAGAGTCAAGGGATCTTAATTCTTTTTAAACTTGGATCTCTTCCAGTCTATGTTGGAGAGACTCTCCCAAGGGAGCCAGGTTAGGCAAGGGAATTGGGGAAAAAATATCTGGTGGGGGGATTTGGCCCCTGAAGGGCCAGAGCACAAAAAGCAGGAGAGATATAGGAGGGAGGTGGATGTGTAAGTCCTATAGGCTGTGGCTGGGTCCTAAGCAGTGGCAGGTCTTCTGTATCATAGGGAGTTGCTTCCTTCTCCAAGTTAGCCTTCTCCCCAGGGGTCAATGTGTCTCCAGGATTTAAAACTGGATAAAGGCGGTTGGTAACCATTGGAGCCCTATTCATTAGGGTGGTATTTTGAGGGGGACCAGGAAGGTTTCCAGGGTCCTGGGGAGACTGAGAATGGTCTATGTCTATACTAACTGATGGGCATGCGAGGGGGGACGAGAGGTCTTTTGCATAGTCTCTTTCCTAATCCTGAAAAGTTCTAAGGTACCATTGTCAAAGGGTGAACTTTTAAGAAATTCATTAATTAATTTCCAGTAAGAAAAGGTGGGAACAGGCAATTTTTCTGTCCAAAGGATTCATAATAATCTTTTAAACAGTCTCCTACTCTAAGCCATCTTTTACCATTAATGGTCCCTTCAAGGTGAAATCAGAGACACAATTCCCCTATGTATGAAAAGAAAAATTTTAAGTCCTTTTTCTTAACACGTGCCCCCCATGTCTTGAAGGAATCCTTGAGGCCCGACAAATACAAATCATGTGACAAAACTGGTTGACCCATGGTGGGTCACTCCCCGTGCATCATCCCCACTCTCCTCCTGGATCTGTCTCTCGGTGGTGTCTGCTGAGGCAATTGTGAGCTCCGCTTGACCAAGTTTTCCAGGAGGACGGGGTTCCCTATGACTCAAAGGCTCGAGCCCCAGTCAGTGGGCGCCAGATGTCCCGGCTGGCAGGACACATCAACGTGGGCAGTGAACCAAGATAGGGAGGAATGAAGGGACAAGAGACACGAGAGATGACAGGAAGACAGGAGTTCTGATCAACCTTCAAAATACATTGTTCACACAGGGGATTTTATATGCTGGAGATGGGAAAGCTCTCTTATCGGCAGTTCCTGGATGTCTACACAAGGTGAGATAACCTCAGGATATTTCAGGAAGACAGATGGCCACAGGATGTCTCAGGGACACAGATGGCTAAATGATGTCTCCAAGAGATGATGTCTCCCTGGGTGTTGTTTCTTGTAAGTGTCAGGCTATTCTTTGAAGGAGAATTCCTTCTACCCCTGACAGTCAGGGATTCAGTATTTCCAATGGAAAACTGAAAAAAGAATGCAATGTGTATGCAAATATGTGCTACCCCAAAATCTTCCCACTTTCATTCAGAACAATGCCTTGACATTACCTTCACCCCAAGTAAGACACAATTAGAGAAGATTTGAAAATCTGTGAATACACATCTGGAATGGAAAATGCTCAGGAGTTCACAAACTTGAAGATGGTAGAGGAGTTTCCAAAAGCAAAGAACAGGGTAATAACTCCACAAACATGGAGCTCTGCCGGCATAAAGATTTCTTGAGAAACTGCTTCTGAGGTTGGGCACTTGAAATATATGTTGTTTTCAGGAGCTTTAGCTTCCTTTGTATTGAGACCATCAAATCTGGGTCTGCATCTATGTGACCTGGAGGACATGGTTTCATATTTTTCAATGGATATGAGGCAGCAGTGCTGAATTCTCTCTTTGTAGGTAAACTGTTGCCAATGGGGGCTAAGTGTCTCCCAGTGTGGACTGTGAAGACATTTAATCATCCTCCACTTTTGTGGTGTTTCTTGTAGCTGCACTGGGAGTTTGGTATTTGCTTCTCGAAATGCAAGGAGTTCAACTGGGACACAGTGCTCGAGGGAGTTCTGTCATGTGTGGTGGGTAAGGGTCTGCAAGAGAATGCACCAACCAGGCTTCTATCCCACATAGCTTGCCCCCTTGACCATAGCAATCTGATTCTAAACATTGCACTGAAACCTCTCCATATAACAAGATGCCTTTACATACAAGGATCTAGAGGCTATACCATGTCAGTCACAAACTATTTGGAAGCCAATGCAAATCCAAATGACCCCACCACAGATGTTTTAACACACACCTGCACTCCACTGCTCTAGGCCGACTACTCATCAGGTTCCAAATTACTGGCATCTCTCTTCTACACCATTTTCATGAACACCAGTCAATCAAGGCACTGTCTGATACACTCATGATCATCAATAGGACATACAAAGTTTCTCCAGTGCGACCTGGTCATGGGAATTCAAAAATTTAATGGTATTTATCTAGCCATTTTTCAACAATGGCATTGGAGGCACTGTGGGATTCAATTCACTCAGGAACCATTAAATGGAGAAAAAGCTCATTTCAATGAAAGCTCTAGAAAACGTTAACAGGCAAGGCTTCCCAAAGACAGGCCAAAAGGTCACATGAAGCCAGGTCCATTGAGGTCTACAATGTGAGGTCCATGTGTGTTTTGACTTGCAACAATGGCTGCCACGTCTTTAAGAATAAAATCATGTAATATCATTCCTGAGATTCCCAGTGCTCTGTGGAAAGCCACCCTGGGCCTAGATCTCAGTTTCCAAGGGCGAATCTCATGCGTGGCCTCCTAAAATCCCAACACAATACACAGCAATACTTCTTGGAGGTCAGTTCCAGAACTCAGTCTCTAGGGGAATCACACCAGTGTTCAAGCCCAGGTGGATCCAGTCAACTCTTCCAACCACGACTTAAATAAAAACAATTAAAACCAAAACACTCCCACATGGCCCTCATCTTCTCCCATATAGACACTCATCATAACCTCTGGCTGGAGTTTTCCATGAGGGTCGCAGGCCAAGACAATGTCCAAAATAATCTCCCTTGCACCTCATTTGCCTAAATTCAGGGTGGCCTGGACACCCTTCCTGTTAACCAGAAGTGATCAAATAGGCCTGCCTTAATACTGTTCCATTTCTCCAATTTGAGGCCTTCTGACTGTGGGGTTTAGATTCTTTATGTGAATTGGAGTCATGAGAAAACCAAGGTCCTCTGCAGAGATTTGAAGAACTCACTTGACCCAAAGGATCCCTATTCTCAATTGATGGATTTTAGGAACCTAAAAGGGGTAGGCAATAGAATTCATTAACAATGACTAAACTTTTTGCCATTTTGGTTTTGGATGCTCACATGGGATCTTTCTTTAGATCCATCAGGTGCTGAAAATCTAAGCCACAGCCTCACACAGGGCCAAGAGCCTGATCCAGACACATCCCTTTCCAAAGCAATTAAGCAAAGAGCCACAGGTGATGCCCATTCATTTCCATTTCAAAACTGTTTTCTTCAGGCTTCACAAAGGGGTGGCATGAGGCAAAGACTTTCCTGACATTCAGGGCAAAAGAACAATAGGTAAGCAAAAGGCCCAAAGCAGGTTTATACACTGAGATTTTCCTGGTCACACGGATATCTGAGTTTTTTGATATGCTGGCCATTCCCTTCAGCTATCCAGTACATGGTCATGTAACAGACCTTGGAGTTGGTACATACCTTGGACAGAAAACCATGAGTGTATTCTGGAGAGTGGCCAGAATTCAGGAAGAAAACAGGGACTTATGAAGGTAGTAGGTGTTGCCCATCCATAAGGCAAGGCACACTCCATTCATAAATTGGGCAGGATGAATGCTGGGAAGCTTTCTACTAGACAGGACACATCCATTGTTGCATTCTCTTTTCTAATGTCTACAACCAGGGACACAGTGGGATACACAGACATAGAAACACTCACCTTGTAAAAGAATCTACTAGAAACAGTTCACTCCAAACCAAACAAACCACCTCTCTGATCTGGTTTCTTTGGCTAACTCTGTGAAGTTGTCAGGAACAAAGTGTTGAGCCACTACCTGCTTTCTCAGGAAATGTCCCTCTTCAGAACTCTCCTGGCATTTGGCTATCCTCACAGCAGTAGTTACCGAGAAAGACTGACTCTGTCCTTGGAAAATCCAAACAAGTGAGCCCACTGGGACTGGGATTTGGACTGCCTCTTGGTGCCTGGCTTCTTGGATACCAAGTTCAGAGAGTTCAATCACCAAGGAAATGAGACATATCACTTTCTTTGGAACTGAATGAGGCCACTGCCTTGGAAACCACATTGTCCTAAGAGTTGCTTCCAAGTGTCCCATGAGATGGAGGTTTCCCCTACTTTCTGTGACACTTTCACAAGTTAGAATGATATATCATCCATAGGCACCCAGGAACAGCTCTCCACACAGGCTGGTTTGATCCATCTTCTCTACAATAAGAAGAGAAAAGCTGATTCAGACACATTGCTTCATCCTGACCAGGTTGCTTGCCATGGAATATGACTTTTGCTCTCTCAGGTCCTTCGTACCTGCCTACAACTTTTCTGGGTATCATTTCTGTATGGACCTTTGAGGTTCTCAGCAGGTGGAAGGTCCCGTACTTTCCTGTATTCTAAGAACAACTCTGTCCCTGCTTTTCAGTAAAATGAGATTGAGGGAAGAGTGTATATTTAGGGTTAATAACAGGTTCAATTTGGGTTAGGAAATATTCTCTGTGATGAATTATGTTATTGGGAACCTGCGATATTTACAAAAATATAGAGGTGAAATATAAGAATGAAAACAGAAATCTATGTATGATTTGAAGGCCAGAAGGGCATTGGGCCCTTGATTGGGATACTTAGCTTTGAATTATGTTCTGCACAGATGTCTCAGAAAATTTGATATACAATGGCATAGGACCTGTACCTTGGAAGATTGAATGTAGAAGAGAACATCCACTCTAAAAAGGATAGTCATTAGGATTTGAAAGAGAGTCGGTACGTTTAGGAAGAAGAGTGAGTATATGATTTGGACCAAAAGTTCTTTAGCAATAGGGTTTCTTATTTTCCAATAAACATGAGGAAGCAGTGCAGAATCCTCTCTTTGTAGGTCAACTGTGACCACTGGAGACTAAGTGTCTCCCCGTGTGGACTGTGAAGCCATTTGTTCCTCCTCAACTTTTTGTGGTATTTTTGCTGCAGCACTGGGAGTTTGGTATTTGCGTCACAAAATACAAGGAGCTCAACTGGGACACAGTGCTGGAGGGAGTTCTGTCACGAGTGGTGGGTCAGAGTCTGCGAGAGAATGCACCAACCAGGCTCTATCCCTCATATCTTGTCCCATTGCCGCCTTGTCCATATCAACCTCATTCTGAACATTGCCCTGAAACCTCTCCATATAACAAGATGCCTTTACATATAAGGGTCTGCTGGCTGCACCATGTCAGTCAAAAGCCATTTGGAATCCAATGGTAGATCCTCATGGACCTACCACTGATGTTCTTTCACACACCTGCCCACCACTCCTCTAGGCCCACTACTCAGCAGGCTCCAACATACTTAAATGTCTGTTCTACACCATTTTCATGAAACCCAGTAATTCAAGGCACTGTCTGGTACCCTCATGATCAGCAACAGGACATACAAAGCTTCTCCAATGAATTTCCAAAATTTTATGGTATTTTTCTAGCCATTTTTCAAGGATGAAGTTGGAGGCACTGTTGGTTTCAATTCATTCAGAAAACATTAAATGTTGAGGAAGCTCATTTCAGTGAATACTCTGGAGAACTCTCACAGGCAAGTCTTCCCAAAGAGTGGCCAAATGGACACATGAAGCCAGGCCCATTGAGGTCTACAATGTGAGGTACGTGTGTGTTTTGACTCTCAACTATGATACCGAAGTCTTTCAGAATAAAATCATGTGATATCCTGGCTGAGATTCCCAGTGATCTGAGGAAAGCCACCCTGGGCCTAGATCTCAGTTTCCAAGGGCGACTCTCATGCGTGGCCTCCTAAAATCCCAACAAAATTCATGGCAATACTTCTCTGAGGTCAGTTCCAAAACCCAGTCTCTAAGGGGAATAACACCAGAGTTCAAGCCCTGGTGGACCCAGTCATTTCTTCCAACCACCTCACAAATGACCAAAATTAAAACCAAAACTCTCCCACATGGCCCTCATCTTCTTCCATATAGTCACTCATCGTAACCTTTGCCAGGAGTTTTCCATGAGGGGCACAGCCAAAGACAGTGTCCAAAATAAACTCCCTTGCCCCTCATTTGCCAATATTCAAGGTGGCCTGGACACCCTTCCTGTGAACCACGAGTGATCAAATAAGCCTGCCGTTAATACTGCTCTATTTCTCCAATTTGAGGCCTACTGACTTTTAGGTATAGATTATTTATGTGATTTGGAGTCATGAGAAAACACAAGAACCTCTGCGGGACTTTGAAGAACTCATTTGACCCAAAGAATTCCTAATACGTTAATCCCTAATACTCGTTAATACGGCACTGCTTCTCCAATTTGAGGCCTATTGACTGTGGGGTTTAGATTCTTTATGTGAATTGGAGTCATGAGAAAAACCAAGCACCTATGGGCTAGCCTCTGCAGGGTTTTGAGGAACTCATTTGACCCAAATGATCACTAGTCTCACTTGATGAAGGTCAGGAACCTTAAAGAGGTAGGCAAGAGACTTCATTCACAATGACTGCTCTTTTGGCAATTTTTGTTTTAGATGCACACATTGGATCTTTTTTTTAGATCCTTCAGGTGCTGAGAATCTAAGACATAACCTCACACAGGGCCAAAAATCTGATTCAGACACATCCCTTTCCAAAGATATTAAGTAAAGAGCCACAGGTGATGCCCTTTCATTTCCATTTGAAAACTGTTTTCTTCATGCTTCACAAAGGTTTGGCCTGAAGAAAAGACCTTCCTCACATTCAGGGCAAGAGAACAATTGGTAAGCACAGAGCTTGGAGGTGGTACAAATCATGGAAACAAAATCGTGAGCCTATTCTGAGAGTGATCAGTTTTCAGGAAGAAAACAGGAACTTAGGAAGATAGTAGATGTTGCCCATCCATAAGTCAAGCCGCAGTCCATTCATACACTGGACAAGATAAATCCTGGAATGCTTTCTACTAGACAGGACACATCCATTGATGCATTCTCTTTTCTAATGTCTACAACCACGGACACAGTGGATGCACAGAAAAAGAAACACTCGCCTTGCGAAACGTCTTACCAGAAACAGTTCACTCCAAACCAAACAAACCACCTTTCCTAACTATTCTTAGAACATGAGACAAAACCTCAAACCCACACCCAAACCCACAAAGGCACCTCCTTCCCCCAAGTAGGTCTGTAACTATCGGGAGTGTCCTCTGAATGGTGGGCCATACTATGTTCCACTGAAATGGCCTGTCCTGTGTCAGATCTGGTCTCCTTGGCCAACTCTGTGAAGTTTTCATGAGCCAGCGGTGATCCACTACCTGGTTTCTCAGGAAAGGACCATCTTCAGAGCTTTCCTGACATTTGGCAATCCTCACATCAGTAGGTACCAAGAAAGACTGACTCTGTCCTTGGTAAATCCAAACAAGTGAGAACACTGAGACTGGGACTGGGACTGGCTCTTGGTGCCTGGCTTCCCGGATCTGAGACTTCCATCACCAAAGAAGTAAGGTGAGGTTACTTCCTTCAATATCTTAATGAGGTCACTGCTTTGGCAACCACTTTGTCCTAACAGTTCCTTCCAATGGTCCTATGATGGAGGTTGCCCCTACTTCCTGTGATACTTTCACAAGTTAGAATGGTATATCAACCATAGGCATCCGGGAACAGCTTACCACACAGGACTGGTTTGGTCCATCTTCTCTACATTAAGAAGAGAGAGGCTTATTCAGAAGCTACCCTTCATCCTTACCAGGTTGTTTCCCATGGAAGGTGACTTTTGCTCTCTCAGGTACTTCATAGCTGCCTGCATCTTTCCCTGGGATCAAATCTGCATGGACCTTTGAGGTTCTCAGCAGGTGGAAGATCCCCTACATTCCTGTATTTTAAGATGAACTCTGTCCCTGCCCTTTTGTAAAGTTAGATTGACGGATCAGTGTATGGTTAGGGTTAATACCTTGTTCGATTTGGGTTATAAATCATTCTGCAGGATGATTACTGCTATTGGTAACCTGCAATATTTATAAGATTATAGAGGTGAAATATAAGTACAAAAACAGAAATCTATGTAAGATTTGTAGCACAGAAGGGCATTAGGCCCTTGATTTGGATACTTAGCTTTGAATTACATTCTGCAGAGATGTCTCAGATAATGCAATATACAATTGCAAAGGACCTTGTACTTTGGATGATTGATTGTAGAAGAGAACATTTACTCAAATTGGGAGAGTCAGTAGGATTAGGAAGATAGTCTGTAGGTTTAGGAAGAAGAGTGAGTATAAAATTTGGAACAAATGTTCTTTAGCAATAGGGTTTCGGTTATAGAGTGAATGTAAATGTAAGCACATGTGAAGACTCAGTCACAATGATGAACTGGAGAAAATATAGGAAAAGATATCAATAGAGACATTACAAAATCAGGCAATTATAATGTGAGTGATAGGATTAGACATTTTCAACATGGTTAAGATTGAATGCATAATCTTAGGAATAAAAAAATATGTAGTTACCAATAGGAATAACATTTGAAAGCATTAGGCAACCTGGACATGGATGTTTTTAGTAATCCATGTTCACTTTCCATTTAGGCTTTGGTACAATCATAAGTGTGACCTTTGCATTTTCTGCCCAGAAAATTATTGTGATAAAATCTATCTGTGGATCATGTGATATGAGTATTTCTTTCACCATTTCTGGGAGCAATATTTGAAGACATATAAATTAGTATTGGGGGTACAAAGTGGTGTACCATGTGTCAATGAATATAGAGATAATGGATGAATAGAATATACTGTGAATAAATAATCTAACTGGTTCCACTTTAAATAATGGATTGAATTGATATCTGAAAATATATAAGATATCATATATTGACATACAATCATTCATTCCAACCAGTTATATATCTAATGGTAATCTTAGGGTTATGGTTTATCATGAAGTGTGTGTGAGTTTTGCTTCAAAAGTGATTATGGAAATCGAAAATAATGTGTTTGGAAAGAAGTCTCATGAAAAGACCAGTCAAGAAATATGGAGGAATACATGAGTTGTGAAGCAGGAAGTGATTGAAAGTGAAACAAATGCCTATAAATTTGCTAAATTGTGGATGAAATATATATCCAATGATGTGCATAAACTGATGAAATAGTAGTGTACCAGTGTTGAATACAAATGAACGGCAAAATACATATCATGTCCCATAGGAATCGACTTGCATTGATGTTAAACTGAGTCAGTTACTGTAGAAATATTAGGATTCGCGTGCATCATTCACTGAATTTAGTTTTCTTTTTTTAAAACTTTTTATTAATGGTTGTTCAAAACATTACATAGTATTGTGGTGAGCGTCACAGGTTGGGGGGCCTGGCTTGAGGAAAAAAAAGAGAAGGCCCTAGACACTCAGGATTGGAGATCCGCCCATTCTGGGATAAAGAGTTGCTGCACAGTGATTGCTTCCCACCTATTGAGAGGAGAAGCTTGGCCCAATGCACACAGCTCCACCTACTGGAAGAGAAGTTAATTGAACTCTATTACTGCATGTATTATTATTATTTTTTTCTTTTTATTTTCTTCTTTTTCTTTCATTTTCATTTTTTTGTTGTTGTTCTTTAACTTTTTTTAATGTTTTTATTTTTTAAAATTTTTAAAATTTATTATTTTATGATTCTTTTAAATTTTAATTTTCATTTTTAAAATTATCATTATTATTTCTAAAAAAATTTATTTCTTTCTTTATTTTCTATTTTTTTTTCTTTTGTCTTTTCATTTCTTTTCAATTTTCTTATTCTCCCTTCCTTGAATTCTACCTGCCTACTCTCATTCTCTTTAGTGACTTCTTCCCATCCCTACTACTATCTTTCCTCCCAAGCTTCAAATAAATTTATAAGAGTAAGCAGTAACTCAGCAGTCAAACAGAACAAGAAGTAACATTAGCAGCATAAAAAAGCAAGGATGAAAATGTGTACAAACAATGAAGGACAACCTAAATAATCAGGAGGACCTAGAATCATCAGGAAAATGGTCATATAAAGAACTCAAGGAATACCTTAGACAGATGGAATGGAACCTTAAAGAGGATACGAGACAGCAATTCCAAACAGTGAAAGAACACATTGAAAATGAATTACATAAACAGATAAAAGAAGAAGTTAAGCGTCTTTATCAGGAGATAGAGATTATAAAAAAAATCAAACAATAATTCTAGAAATGAAGGAAATGATAAACCAAATTAAAAACTCAATTGAGAGTATCACTAACAGAGTGGAGCAAGTAGAAGCCAGAACGTCAAATAATGAAGAAAAATTATATCATCTTGAAAGGAGTCTAGCCAACTCCGAAAAACTGGTAAAAAATCATGAGAAAAACATCCAAGAGATATGGGATAACATAAAAAAACAAACTTATGAGTCATCTGGATAGAGGAAGGTACAGAGATTCAAACCAAGGGAATGAGTAACCTGCTGAATGAAATAAGTTTAGAAAACTTTCCAGAAATAAAAAAGGAAACAGATATACAAATTGTAGATGCATACAGGACACCGAGCACACAAAATCACAGTAGACCAATGCCAAGACATATTGTTACGAAAACATCCAATAAACAGACCAAAGAGAAATTATTAAAAGGTACATGAGAAAGGAGGCAGATGACATTCAGGGGTAAACCAATAAGGTTAACAACAGATTTTTCATCACAGACGCTGAAAGCGAGAAGATCCTGGAACAATGTATTTCAAATACTGAAAGACAATGGATGCCAACCAATAATTCTGTATCCAGCAAAATTAAGCTTCAGGTACAACAACAAAATAAAAATATTTCATAATTAACAAAGGCTAAAAGAATTTGCAGCCAGAAAACCAGCATTGCAAAGTGTCTTGAGCAAAACACTACACGAGGAAGAAATGAAAAACAACAACCAAAACTATCACTGGGAAGTGCCTCAGTAATAACAGAGGGCGGGGGAAAAGCTAATCATGGAGAAACAAACTAAATTAAAAAAAATAAATAATCAAAATGGCTGGCAGTACAAACCATATATAAATAGTAACTCTAAACCTTAATGGTTGAACTCTCCAATAAAGCGACATAGGCTGGTAACTTGGATTATAAAAACAAATCCAACAATATGTTGCCTCCAGGAGACACATGTGAATGGAAAAGGCATACACAGGCTGAAGGTGAAAGGTTGGGAAAAAATATACCATGCACACGGTCCTCGTAAGCAACCAGGGGTGGCCATCCTCACATAGAATAAAATCGACTTCAAGACTAAGTTATTCAAAAGGGATAAGTATGGATATTATATAACTTTAAAAGGAATCATTCACCAACAAGACATAAAAATTATCAATATTTATGAACCAAATAATGGTGCTGCGACCTTCATAAAACAAATTCTCCTCAAGTTCTGGAATCAAATAGACAACAACACAATAATTATCGGTGACTTCAACACAGCTCTCTCACCATTGGACAGATATTTCAAACAAAAGTTGAATTAAAAAAATATAGAATTCAATATCACAATCAATAACCTAGACTTAACTAAAATATATAGAATATACCAACCATCATCAAATGGATATACTTTTTTTCAGCAGCACATGGATCCTTCTCAAAAATAGACCATATATTATGCCATAGGGCAACCCTCAGTAAATATAAAGGGGTGGAGATAATACCATGCATTTTTTCTGACTATAATGGAATGAAACTGTAAATCAATGATAAAAGAAGGAAGAAAAAGTCCTACATCACATGGAAAATGAACTATATGTTATGGAATGATCAATGGGTTACAGAAGACATAAAGGTGGAAATCAAAAAATTCTTAGAGATAAACGAAAACACAGACACAACATATCGGAATCTACGGGACACAATGAAAGCAGTTTTAAGAGGGAAATTCATCGCCTGGTGGTCATTCCTCAAAAAAAAAAAAAAAAGGAAAAACCAACAAATAAATGAGTCACAACACACGTTACAGAACTCTCTCCAGCACTCTGTCCCAGTTGAACTCCTTGTATTTTGTGAAGCAAAAACCATATTCCCAGTGCAGCAGCAAGAAGCACCACAAAATGTGAAGGATGACCAAATGTCTTCACAGTCCCCACCAGGAGACACTTGGCTTCCTGTGGCCACAGTTTACCTACAAAGAGAGAATTCAGCACTGCTGCCTCAGGTTCATTGGAATATAAGAAACCATGTCTTCCAGGTCACATAGATGCAGACCCAGATTTGATGGTCTCACTACAATGGAAGCTAAAGCTCATGACAACAACATATATTTCAAGTGCCCAACCTCAGAGGCAGTTTCCCAAGAAGTCATAGGCCAGCAGAGCTCCATGTTGGTGGAGTGTTTACCCTGTCCCTTACTTTTGGAAGCTCCTCTACCACCTCCAAGGTTGTGAACTCCCGAGCATATTCCATTCAGATACATAATCACAGATTTTCACACTTTTCTCCTATTATTGTGTCTTACTTGGGGCGAAGGTAATATCATGGCACTTCTCTGGATGTGAGTGGGAAGATTTTTGTGTAGCACATGTTTACATACACATTGGAGTCATTTTCCAATTTTCCATTTGAAATACTGAATCCCTGACATTAACCCCTACCCTACTGGACTCTGACTAATAATCTTAATATGATGGTGAGAAATAACCCAAAAAGAATAGAAATACAAGCAGTTCAGAGGAGGCATGGTGTGTAGTTGGAATTGCCTTTTGCATTATATAGTGTAGGAGTTATAAATCTAGTCAATTTTTTGTTGAAATAACTCTACATGTGTTTTTAAAGTTAACAAATATGTGAATTCCTGTCTCCCTTTCTCTGTAGCCTATATGGTGCATGTATTTTTATATGCACATAGAAAATCCTATCTGGTATCACACATATATACTTGTGAGGTGGCTGAATTGGCAGATACAAATTGTGAGAAGAGATCACTCCTCCTAAACGCTGTTGGAACTGAAAATTCAACCTATGGGTGAGCTTCCAAGTTGAATAACATTATACATAAATCCATGTTCAGTAAATGAATATTTTTGCATCTGTGGATTATATATATTTCATGATGAATTTCGATTGGCATATATATTGCTACTTTTTTTCTTTTATTGGTTGTTCAAAACATTACAAATCTCTTCACATATCATATTTCATACATTAGATTCAAGTGGGTTATGAACTCCCATTTTTACCCCAAATACAGATTGCAGAATCACATCGGTTACACATCCACATTTTTACATAATGCCCTATTAGTTACTTTTGTATCCTGCTACCTTTCCAATACTCTACTATCGCCCCTCCTCTCCCCTCCCATCTTCTCTCACTACCCCATCTACTCTAATTCATTTCTCTCCTTGTTTATTTTCCCATTCCCCTCACAACCTCTTACATGTAATTTTGTGTAACAATGAGGGTCTCCTTCCATTACCATGCAATTTCCCTTTTCTCTCCCTTTCCCTCCCACCTCATATCTTTGTTTAATGTTAATCTTTTCTTCCTGCTCTTCCTCCCTGCTCTGTTCTTAGTTGCAATCCTTATATCAAAGAAGACATTTTGTATTTGTTTTTTTTAGGATTGACTAGCGTCACTAAGCATAATCTGCTCTAGTACCATCCATTTTCCTGCAAATTCCATGATTTTGTCATTTTTTAGTGCTGCGTAATACTCCAGGGTGTATAGAAGCCACATTTTTTTTTTATCCATTCATCTACTGAAGGACAACTGTGTTGGTTCCACAGTGTAGCAATTGTGAATTGTGCTGCTATGAACATCAATGTGGCAGTATCCCTGTAGTACACTCTTTTAAGGTCTTAAGGGAATAGTCCAAAAAGGGCAATAGCTGGGTCAAATTGTTGTTCCATTCCCAGCCTTCCCCAGAATCTCCATACTGCTTTCCAAATTGGCTGCACCAGTTTGCGGGAACACCTCTCCACACAGGCCTGGTTTGGTCCTTCTTCTCTACATTAAGAAGAGAAAGGCTTATTCAGACACAACCCTTCATCCTTAAAAGGTTGTTTCCCATGGAAGATGACTTTTGCTCTCTCAGGTCCTTCATTGCTGCCTACATCTTCTTCAGGGATCAAATCTACATGGAACCTCAAAGGTTCTCAGCAGGTGGAAGATACCCTAAATTCCTGTATTGTAAGATGAACTCTGTACCTGCTCTTCTGTAAAGTTAAATTGAGGGAACAGTGTATGGTTAGGGTTAATAACATGTTCGATTTGGGTTAGTAATCATTCTGATGGATGAATAATGGTATTGGAAAACTGCCATATTTACAAGAATATACAGCTGAAATATAAGTATGAAAACAGAAATCTAGGTAAGATTTGATGTCCACAAGGGCATTAGGCCCTTGTTTGGGATACTTAGCTTTGAATTACGTTCTGCAAAATTGTCTCAGGTAAATCGATAATCCATGGCATAGGACCTTGGACCTTGGATGATTGATTGTAGAAGAGAACATCCACTCAAAATAGGATAGTCGGTAGGTTTAGGAAGAAGAGTGAGTATAAAATTTGGACCAAATGTTCTTTAGCAATAGGGTTTTGGTTATAGAGTGAATGTAAATGTCAGCACATGTGAAGAGTCAGTCACAATGATGAACTGGAAAAAATATAGGAAAGAAGATATCAATAGAGACAATACAAAATCAGGCAATTATAATGTGAGTGATAGGATTAGACATTTTCAACAGGATTGAGATTGAATACATAATCTTAGGAAGAAAAAAAATAGGTAGTCACCAATAGGAATGATATTTGAAAGCATTAGGCAACCTGGACATGGATGTTTTTAGTAATCCATGTTCACTTTCCATTTAGGATTTGGTACAATCATAAGTGTGACCTTTGCATTTGTGCCCAGAAAATTATTGTGATAAAATATATATGTAGATCATGTGACATGATTATTTCTTCCACTATTACTGGGAGCAATATTTGAAGACATATAAATTAGTATTGGGGGTACAAAGTGGTGTACCCTGAGTCTATGAATATAGAGATAATGCATGAATAGAACTTACTGTGAATAAATAATATAACTGGTTCCTCTTTAAATAATAGATTGAATTGATATCTGAAAATATATTAGAAATCATAAATTGACATAAAATCAGTCATTCCAACCAGTTATGTATCTAATGGTAATCTTAGGGTTATTGTTTATCATGAAGTGTGTGTGAGTTTTGCTTCAAAAGTGATAATGGAAATGGAAAATATTGTGTTTGGTAAGAAGTCTCATGAAAAGACCAGTCAAAAAATATGGAGGAATACATGTGTTCTGAAGCAGGAAGTGATTGAAAGTGAAACAAATGCCTATAAATTTGCTAAATTGTGGATGAAATATACATCCTATAATGTGCATAAACTGATGAAATAGTAGTGTACCAGTGTTGAATAAAAATGAATGTCAACATGTACGTCATGTTCCATAGGAATCTACTTGCACTGATGTTAAACTGGGTCAGTTACTGTAGAAATATTAGGATTCGCGTGCATCATTCACCGAAGTGAGTTTTCTTTTTTTTTTAATTTTTATTTATGATTCTTCAAAACATTACATAGTTCTTGATGTATCATATTTCACACTTTGATTCAAGTGGGTTATGAACTCCTATTTTTACCCTGTATACAGATTGCAGAATCAAATCAGTTACACATCCATTGATTCACATATTGCCTTACTACTGTATGTTGTATTCTTCTGCCTTTCCTATCCTCTACTATCCCCCCTCCCATGCCCTCTCCTCCCCTCTTCTCTCTCTAATCCCACTACTCTAATAAATTTTCCCCCTTGTATTATTTTTCCCTTTCCCCTCACTTCCTCTTGTATGTAATTTTTTATAACCCTGAGGGTCTCCTTCCATTTCCATGCAATTTCCCTTCTCTCTCACTTTCCCTCCCACCTCACATCCCTGTTAAATGTTAATTTTCTTCTCATGCTTTTCGTCCCTTCTCTGTTCTTAGTTACTCTCCTTATATTAAAGAAGACATTTGGCATTTGTTTGCTAGGGTTTGGCTAGCTTCACTTAGCATAATCTCCTCTAATGCCATCCATTTCCCTGCAAATTCTATGATTTTGTCATTTTTTAATGCAGAGTAATACTCCGTTGTGAATAAATGCCACTTTTTTTTTATCCATTCATCTATTGAAGGGCATCTAGGTTGGTTCCACCGTCTTGCTATTGTGAATTGTGGTGCTATGAACATCGATGTAGCAGTTTCCCTGTAGCATGCTCTTTTTAGGTCTTTAGTGAATAGAATGAGAAAGGGAATAGCTGGGTGAAATGGTGGTTCCATTCCCAGCTTTCCAAGAAATCTCCATACTGCTTTCCAAATTGGCTACACCAATTTGCAGTCCCACCAGTAATGTACAAGTGTACCTCTTTCCCCACATCCTCCCCAGCACTTGTGTTTGTTTGGCTTCATAAATGCTGCCAATCTTACTGGAGTGAGATGGTATCTTAGGGTGGTTTTGATTTGCATTTCTCTGATTGCTGGAGATGGTGAGTATTTTTTCATGTACTTGTGGATTGATTGTATGTCCTCCTCTGAGAAGTGTCTGTTCAGATCCTTAGCCCATTTGTTGATTGGGTTATTTGTTATCTTATTGTCTAATTTTTTGAGTTCTTTGTATATTCTTGATATTAGGGCTCTATCTGAAGTGTGAGGAATAAAGATTTGTTTCCAGGATGTAGGCTCCCTATTTACCTCTCTTATTGTTTCTCTTGCTGCGAAAAACCTTTTTAGTTTGAGTAAGTCCCATTTGTTGATTCTAGTTATTAACTCTTGTGCTATGGGTGTCCTTATGAGGAATTTGGAGCCCAACACCACAGTATGTAGATCGTAGCCAATTTTTCTTCTATCAGACGCCATGTCTCTGATTTGATATAAAGCTCCTTGATCCATTTTGATATAACTTTTGTCCATGGCGAGAGAAAGGGATTCAGTTTCATTTTGTTACATATGGATTTCCAGTTTTCCCAGCACCATTTGTTGAAGATGCTATCCTTCCTCCATTGCATGCTTTTAGCTCCTTTATCAAATATAAGACAGTTGTAGCTTTTTGGATTAGTCTCTGTGTCCTCCATTCTGTACCATTGGTCCACCTGCCTGTTTTGGTACCAGTACCATGCTGTTTTTTTTTTTTACTATTGCTCTGTAATATAGTTTGAAATCTCTTATCGCTATACCGCCTGATTCACACTTCCTGCTTAGAAATGCTTTTGATATTCTGGGTCTTTTATTTTTCCATATGAATTTCATGATTGCTTTCTCTATTTCTACAAGAAATGCCCTTGGGATTTTGATTGGCATTGCGTTAAACCTATAGAGAACTTTTGGTAATATCACCATTTTGATGATGTTAGTTCTGCCTATGCATAAACAGGGTATATTTTCCATCTTCTAAGATCTTATTCTACTTCTCTTTTTAGGGTTCTGTAGTTTGCATTGTATAAATCTTTCACCTCTTTTGTTAGGTTGATTACCAAGATTTTTTTTTTGAGGATATGTGAATGGAGTGTTTTTCCTCATTTCTGTTTCAGAAGTTTTGTCGCTGATATACAGAAATGCTTTTGATTTATGCATGTTGATTTTATATGCTGCCACATTGCTGAATTCATTTATTAGTTCTAGTAGGTTTTTTTGTAGACCCTTTTGGGTTTTCTATATAAAGAATAATGTCATCTGCAAATAGTGATATTTTAAGTTCTTCTTTTTCTATTTTTATGCCTTTAATTTCTTTCGTCTGTCTAATTACTCTGGCCAGTTTCGAAAACTATATTGAATAGAAGTGGTGATAGAGGACATCCCTGTCTTGTTCCAGATTTTAGAGGGAATGCCTTCAATTTTTCTCCATTCAGAATGATACTAGCCTGAGGGTTAGCATAGATAGCTTTTACAGTGTCGAGGTAAGTTCCTGTTATCCCTGGTTTTTCTAATGTTTTGAACATAAAGGGATGCTCTACTTTGTCGAATGATTTTTCTGCATCTATCTAGATGATCATATGGTTCTTATCTTTAAGTATATTTATGTTGTGAATAACATTTATTGATTTCTGTATATTGAACCGTCCTTGCATCTCAGGGATGAATCCTACCTGATCATGATGCACAATTTTTTTGATGTGCCTTTGTATCCAATTCGCCAGAATTTAATTGAGGTTTTTTGCATCTAGGTTCATCAGAGATATTGGTCTGTAGTTTTCTTTCTTTGAGGTGTCTTTGTCTTTGGTTTCGGAATCAGAGTGTTCTTGGCCTCATAGAATGAATTTGGCAGAGCTCCCTCTTTTTCTATTTCCTGAAATATCTTGAAAATTATTGGTATTAATTCTTTTTTAAAGGTCTTGTAAAACTCCGCTGTATACCCATCTGAACCTGGACTTTTCTTGGTTGGTAGTCTTTTGATTGCTTCTTCTATTTTATCCATTGATATTGGTCTGTTTAAATTGTGTGTATCCTCCTGACTCAGTTTGTGCAAATCATATGACTTAAGAAATTTATCAATGTCTTCACTATTTTCTATTTTATTGGAATATAGGTTTTCAAAATAATTTCTAATTGTCTTCTTTATTTCTGTAGCATCTGTTGTTATATTGCCTTTTCGATCCCATATGTCAGTAATTTCAGTTCTCTCTTTCTTCGCTTAAATCCAAAACACTCCCACATGACACTCATCTTCTTCCAAATAGACACTCATCATACCCTGTGGCTGGAGGTTTCTATGAGAGGCAAGGCCAAGAAAGTGTCCAAAATAAGCTCACTTGCCCCTCATTTGCCTAAAATCATGGTGGCCTGGGTACTCTTCCTTTGAACCAGGAGTGATCAAATATTCCTGCTGGTAAAGTGTTCCGCTTTTCCAATTTGAGGCCTACTAGCTGTCAGGTATAGATTCTTTATGTGATTTGGAGTCATGAGAAAACCCAAGCACCTATGGGATAGCCTCTGCAGGGATTTGAAGAACGCATTTGACCCAAAGGATCCCTATTCTCACTTGATGTAGGTCAGGAACCCAACCTAAGAAGGCAAAAAAATTTATCCACAATGACTGCTCTTTTGGCCATTTTGGTTTGGAAGCACATGGGATTTTTATTTAGATCTATCAGGTGCTGAGAATTTAAGCCACAACCTCACACAAGGACAATAGGCTGATTCAAGCACATCCCATTCCAAAGCAATTAAGCAAAGAGCCACAGGTGATGCCCATTCATTTCCATATGAAAACAGTTTTCTTAAGGCTTCACAAAGGGGTGGCCTGAGGTAAAGACCTTCTTGACATTCAGGGTAATAGAAACATAAGTAAGCAAAAGGCCCAAAGCAGGGTTTCTCCACTAAGACTTTCCTGGTCACACTGATATCTGAGTTTTCTGAGATTCTCCCATTCCCTTCAGCTATCAGTACATGGCCATGTCACAGAGCCTTGTGGTGGTACATATGTTGGACACAAAACCATGAGCCTATTCAGGAGAGTGGCCAGAATTCACGAAGAAACAGGAAGTTAGAAAGATAGTAGGTATTGCCCATCCATAGGCAAGCCACTCTCCATTCTTAAATTGGGCAGGATGAACGCTGGGACACTTTATATTAGACAGGACACAACCATTGATGCATTCGCTTTTCAAAGGTCTACAACCACGGATACAGTGGGATACACAAACAAAGAAACACTCGCCATGTCAAATGACTTATTAAAAACAGTCCACTCCAAACCAAACAAACTGCCTTTCCTACCTATTCTCATAACATGAGACAAAACCAAACTCACATGCACACCCACAAAGGCACTTCCTTTACCCAAGTAGGTCTGTGACTATCCAGAGTGTCCTCAGACTGATTGGCCATACTATGTTCCCACGAAATGGCCTGTCCTGTCTCAGATCTGGTCTTCATTACCAACTCTGTAAAGTTGTCAGGAGCCATCAGGGAGTCACTACCTGCTTTCTCAGGAAGGCCCCTCTTCAGAGCTTTTCTGGCATTTAACCATCCACAGATCAGTATTTACCAAGAAAGACTGACTCTGTCTTTGGTAAATCCAAACAAGTGAACCCAATGGGACTGGGACTGGGACTGGCTCTGGGTGCTTGGCTTCCTGGATCCCGAGTTCAGCAAATTGCATCAACAAAGAAGTGAGGTAGGTCAATTCCTTCAGGAACTGAATGAGGTCACTGCCTTGGTAACCACTTTGTTCTAACAGATGCTTCGAAGGTTCCCATGAGATGGAGGTTACCCCTACATCCTGTGACACATTCAGAAGTTAGAATTGTATATCGACCATAGGCACCCGGGAACTGCTCTCCACACAGGCTGTGGTGAGCCGTTTCTGCAGATTATGGTCGCCATTGCAAGATGGCGCTGGCTCCACTGTGGTCTGTAATAAACAACTCCTTGTTTGGGAGAGTTGGTGCATGGTTTCTCAGCACCCTGTGAGAAAGTTCCACGTGGCAGCTTCGCATTGGGACTTGGGATGCTTTATTAAGGCTGGGAGGGGCATCCGACGGGGAATTAGAAGAAATATCAAGGGCCTGAATCTTCTGAAAGAAGATTCCTGAGTTGCGTCTTCCTTGCGGGCAAGGGGTCGCGACAACAGGCCTTGTTTGGTCCATCTTCTCTACAATAAGAAGAGAGAGACTGATTCAGACACATCAATTCATCCTGACCTGGTTGTTTGCTGTGGAAGATGACTATTGCTCTCTCAGGTCCTACATAGCTGCCTACATCTTCTCTAAGGATCATTTCTTCATGAATCGTTGAGTTTCTCAGCCGGTGAAAGATCAGCTACATTACTATATTGTAAGACGAACTCTGTCCCTGCTCTTCTGTAAGTTATATTAAGGGAAGAGTGTATGGTTAGGTTCAATAATAGCATCGATTTTGGTTAGGAATCATTCTGTGGGATGAATAATGGTATTGGCAACCTGCGATATTTACAAGAGTATATAGGTGAAATACAAGTATGAAAGCAGAAATTTGGTAAGATTTGAAGCCCAGAAGGGCATTGGGCCCTTGAGTGGGATACTTAGCTTTGAATTATGTCCTGCACAGTTGTCTCAGATAAATCAATATACAATGGCATAGGACCTTGTAACTTGGATGATTGAATGTTGAACAGAACATCCAGTCAAAAAGCAATAGTCGATAGGATTTGGAAGGTATTCGGTAGGCTAAGAAGAAGAGTGAGTATAGGATTTGGACCAAAAGTTCTTAACAATAGGGTTTCGGGTAGAGAGTGAAGGTGAATGTCAGCACATGTGAAGAGTCAGTCGCAATGATGAACTGGGGAAAACATGTATGAAAGCACATATCAATAAAGACATTAGGAAATCAAGTAAAGTATAAAGTGAGTGATAGGATTACACATTTTCATCAGGCTGGAGCTTGAATTTATAATCTTAAGAGGAAACAAATATGTAGTCACAAATAGAATTGACATTTGAGAACATTAGGCAACATGGACATGGATGATTTTAGTAATCCATGTTCACTTCCCATTTAGGCTTTGATACAATTGTACATGTGACCTTTGCTTTTTGTGTCCAGAATATTTCTGTGATAAAATGTATATGCAGATCTGGTGACGTGAGTATTTCTTCCACCATTTCAGGGAGCAATATTTTGAAGACGTATAAATTAGTATGGGGGTACAAATAGGCGTACCCTGTGTCTATGAATATAGAGATAATGCAAGAATACACCATTCTGTGAATAAACAATATAACTGGATCCACTTTAAATAATGGATTGAATAGATATCTGAAAATATATCAGAAATATTATATTGATATACAATCATTCATTCCAACCAGTTATATATCTAATGGTCATCTTAGGGTTATGGTTTATCATGAAGGGTGTGTGAGATTTGTTTCAAAATGATTATGGAAATCGATTATAATGTATTTGGAAAGAAGTCTCATTAAAAGACCAGTCAAGAAACATAGAGAAATACATGTGTTCTGGAGAAGAAAGTGATTGAAAGTGAAACAAATGCCTATAATTTTGCTAACTACTGGATGAAATATGTATCCTATGATGTGCAAAAACTGAAAAATAGTAAGGTACCACTGTTGAATAAAAATGAACATCAAAAGATGCATCATGTCCCATAGGAATCTACTTGCATTGATGTTAAACTGGGTCAGTAACTGTAGAAATATTAGGATTTGTATGTACCTTTCAATGAAGTTAGTTTTCAGTACTAGGAAACAAATATATATTTCAGGTGAATGAATATTTCTGAGAATAATGTTGTGAAAAGTTGATTATTAATCCACATACATGAACATGAATGAATTTAGGGAGTGTATATAAGACACATACATTTCATATTATGAAAATTCTGGAGAGTGTGTGTGTGTGTGTGTGTGTGTGTATATATACATATATATATACACACACACACACAAACACACACACACACACACACACACACAAACAACCACAGACAATAAACATACCAATTCATATGCCAAACCAAATTCACCATGAAATATATATCATCCACAGATCCAAAAACATTCATTTCACTGAACATGGATTTATGTATAATGTTGTTCTACTAGGAAGCTCACCTATAGCTTGAAATTTCAGTTCCAACAGCTTTTAGGAGGAGTAATCTCTTCTCACAATTTGTAACTGCCAAGTCAGGCACCTCACAAAAATTTACTTGTGATATCACGTAGAATTCTATATGTGCATATAAAAATACATGTGCTGAATAGGCTACAGAGAAAGGGAGACAGGAATACACATATTTTTTAACTTTAAAAACACATGGAGAACTATTTCAATTAAAAATTGACTAGATTAATAACACCTACCATTTATCTTGCAAAAGGCAAGTCCAATATACACCATGTCTCCTCTGAACTGCTTGTATTTCAATTTTGTTTCGGTTTTTTTTCTCCATCATATTAGTATTAGTTGTTAGAGTCTCGTAGAGTATGGGTTATTGTGAGGGATATAGTATTTTGAATAGAAAATTGAAAAATGAATCCAATGAGTATGCATATATATGGTATACAATAATCTTCCCACTCTCATCCAGAACAATGCCTTGACATTACCTTCGCCCCAAGTAAGACACAATTAGAGGAGTAGAGTTAAAATATCTGTGAATACATATCTGGGATAGAAAATGCTCAGGAGTTCACAAACATGGATGTGGTAGAGGAGTTTCCAAAAGTAAAGGACAGGGTTGATCTCCCAACCTGATCTTTCAATAAAATTGGGAGTAATCTTGCCACACAGCCATGAGAAGATAATTTTTTCTTTACTATAAATTAGTGCAAATTCCAATCCTACTTGGAATTCCTGCCCATGCCTTGAACTCACCCATATCTGGCTTTCTGACCAGATTGCAGCCCTCTCTGAAACTTTAGTGACACCTCATAAATATTGGCCTTCCCTGGCCAAAGACCCTCTCTAGGCTCTAATGGTCCTCATAATTTTTGATGCTGGGGCCAGCAAATAAAAAATGTAACCTATACTTAGTGTGATGCTTGTCAAAGTTCTGTTTTCTGTAACTCCCCTTTTGTGTAACTTTCTGGGGTATAAAGCTGGGCTGTAGGAAATGTGGGGATGCTGTCTTGTTTCCGCTGTTTGAGAGGGAGAGGCAGCCCACCCGGATGAAATAATAAGCTTGCTTTAATTTGATTTTAATTGGAGTCAGTGGTCTTTTCTTGCATCCTGGTCTAATATTTTAGAGTTCCCCAGTGAGATGACCCGACCAGATCACAAGACCAGACTCCTGGAAATTCTGAAGCTGGCCTTTCCTCCAAGGCTCCGGGCTGGAGAGCCAAGTTCAAAGGCCTTGGAGTGAGCCTTCAGTCCGGGGAGCACTGCAGTGAACCATCGCACTATAACTATTAGCAAGCACCTGGTGGAGGAGGCCTCCATAGGTAAGTGGTATCTTTATAACATCTGATATCCGGTAAAGGGACATCTCTTCTGATGACAGAGAGGTGGCATGGGGAGGCTCACATATACTCTTGTCCGGGACAGTAACAAGAATCATTCTGTCCTCTGTTCTGTTCTGTAGGGAATTCCTCTGAAAGGGTAGAGAGGTGCCAACGGGCACGCAGGAGCTCCTTCCCCGGAGTTTTAGCAAGACGTTGTATTGCTCCTCTGTTTTTCTGTTTCTTCACCGGTTTTCTGTTTCTTTGTGTTTTTTTCTGTGTTCTGTATGTTTTTGGTTTGTTAGTTTTTGTGCGTTTTGTTGTGTGATTTCTGTGGTAAAAACATAATGATATTGGACGTGAAAATGGGTAATAAAGCAAGTAAGCCTGACACCCCTTTGGACTGTGTTTTAAGGAACTGTGATGAACTTTCCCCCCCTTTGTCAAGCAGGATGAGAGAAGCCCCTAGCTGGTTGCCTGGAGCACACCCACTGCAGAGGGCAATGCCTGCTGGTGACCTAGGAACTGAGTATCTCTTAGGTGAGAAAGTGAAACTCCTTTAAAACCTCTTGTCCCTCCAGATCAAGAGAGTCACAACCTTTTGGCAGAATCCCCTGTGTTTCTCCTTTGTTAGCAAAGCAGTAAACCTCCCTTTTTCTTTTTCTCAAATGCTGTCCTCATTATTAAATTGGTATTAATTGGCTTCAACATCAGGAACCAAAATTTAAGTTACAAATTTTGATACCCTCCCCCGGACCCCGGGACTTTTTGAGAGCTGACTACTGAAATATTAGGAGACGGAGCGTGCTCGGGGTGGAACTGAACCAGAGGAGCTAATCCTGTAAGTAAAAGGAGGGACTGAAGGACTCCCAGCAGCTGCCAAAGCCCTGTTGCTTCAGAGAATTCCCTCCTTCCGTCCCTACACTGTAAGAATTATGCCACCTCTGTCTTATTAAAAAAGAGAATAAGAAAAAGGGGACACTAAATACAGTAAAGTCACCATGGAGACCCTTGATTTCACATTTCAGGTTGCTCCTCTTTGAAAACATCTGTTCCCCTTGTGGGGACATCTATCGTGCTACAGGTGTAGGAGATTTTTCTCTTATCTGTTATGTTTTAAAGGCTTCTGTCTGTCAGCCATAGTCTGGAGCTCCTTTCTGTCTGTCTTGTGTCTTTGTTTCTGGCCCTTAAAGACATGTACAATAATGTGTTCATATTATAAATTTTTTCTTTCTGAATGATCTTAGCTCAATGTGTGTCTAAATGATGACGTTTTATTGTAACAATCTGGTAACTGAATGGGTTTTTGAAGCATTGTACAATCTTGCAGTTAAAAGTCTGGTTCATATAATTGTTTAGTTTATGATTTTAGATAATTCATGCAAGAGAACTTAAATACTTAGCATGGAAAACTAAAGAACTCTATTTCCAAGTTGGCAAGTAACTTCCCAAACATTCAGTCTTATTTTTCACCAGTTTTGAATTGGGTAGACTGGGAAAATATCACAGTGTGTACCAGTGCATTAATTTGGAAAAGGATAGTAAATCATAGTATGGTATCTGTTGACAGAACAAGATGTAAAGATATAAAATTTTGTGAATTGTAACTTAAAATTGTACCATAATTTTCAACATCCAAACCTGAAAATTATGGTTAAAATGCCTTAGGCCTGAGGTGTCTGCTCAGAATAGCAGTTTTTCCCTGCTCCTTCCAGACCTCAGCCAGGCCTTATGTTGAAATGCAAATGAAAGAAGCCTACTAGCTCAGTAGGAGACTGATCTGAGGCCTAAGGGGGGGGGGGGAGAAAAAATTACATTGTATGGTATTTACTAATATCTGCCCATTCACTTTTTCTAGGACTCTTATTTTTTTCCTTAGATTCTGTATTGTTTTTAACTCATGATTTTGATCCTACAGACCTAGGTTAATGTTTTTCTGATCAGTTCTATCTTTGACCAACAGTGGAGTTTTTGAAACATTGCAATGGAGATTTCACCTGCGAAAAGCTACAAGGCCTTTACTATAATTATGTGTGCACACTCTTGATATGTGTTGTATGTGTATATATACATATGTCCATATATCATGTATATTATATACAAATTAACATATATAAGGAGCGCTCATAAAAAAAGGAGCACTCACAAAAAAAATTTTAAAAAGCGGATCCAAAGATCTTTAATTTACGTGATTTAAATGGTTCACTTTAAATTGGATAAACAGATAAAAATAAATGTCTTTAAATTTAAGCTTACATGTTTTTCTAGGTGTTCAAAAATCTAATAAAATATTAATGTCGACAAAAGGTCTAATATGCCTTGGTTCTAGGACTTTTCCTTCAACAAAAAAATGGTCTACACTGTTCAATACTTTTGTCTAATATTTTGATAAATAAATAAATTAAATTTGATATTTGATTACTCATTCATGAGTATTCTTGTTAGATATGTTATTGATTTACTAAGGTCTGTATAAGTTTGTTCTAAAGTCTGTATAAGATTGTAAAAATCAGTCATGTGTAAAAGACACAAAAATTTCTTAAAACATACGTTTACCAATAGCATT
This sequence comes from Callospermophilus lateralis, assembly GCF_048772815.1. Taxonomy (NCBI): domain Eukaryota; kingdom Metazoa; phylum Chordata; class Mammalia; order Rodentia; family Sciuridae; genus Callospermophilus; species Callospermophilus lateralis. The sequence goes on from NW_027510616.1 coordinate 69,545, forward strand.
GTGTTTATTAAGTTTCATTTTTCTAGAGCAAGCAACCATAAATATTAAACAACTTATTAAATACGATCTGTTATTTTAGAGCACTGTACTGCCATTTCTTTAAAAGCTAAACTTGGTTAATGTAGAAACATCAATGCAATTGTGATGCTATTAATGTGCTCATATCTTCCAGGAATACAAGTCTCTAAGGTAGAAACTTTAAAAGAGCATTATGTGAAGCTGGTGTTCTGAAGTTGTATGGTAAAAAAAAAAATATATTGGGCATTTATTTACCTTTTATCAATAAGATATGTAACCTTTTATGTTACTTTTTACATTGGGGAACAATTTGAATGTATTTTTATGTTAATGAGAGCCTTAGCTATGAAAAGGATAAAACTTTCAGCGTTTATTTTATTCATGTTTTAAATGTTATATTATATGGTGTTAACTAATGTTCATGTGACCTCAAACAATTAATGTTAACTTTTTAAACTGATATTTAAAAACAAAGATCATCTTTAGAACTAAAACACTTAAGATTTATAAAGAGCCCTGTCTTACTTGAGATAAGGCTCTGTGTCCCAACTTACTACATGTGAGAATGACTACGAAAGCAGTGGGTCAGATGTTATTTCATTTAAAGTTACATTCAAAAGTTCTTTTTTTTTCATATCAAGATTATTAGGATCTCAAACAAGAAATATAATAAATAACTCAGCCTAAAAATTCAGGGTAGCTATTACACGAACTAAGTATATTTACTCTTGTTAATTTTATTTTGTAATTTCCTTATAAGTGATCTAAAGATTCCCTGTTAGTGTTTTACAGAAGTGTTGCTTTAAGAACACAACATGGGTTAATTAAAGATAACAAGTCATCACCAAAAGACAGACAGAAAAATACAGATCCCAATTAATAAAAAGATAAATAATTTTAAATTACAGACATTAAAGCCCAGTACTCTTAATATAAGGCTGCTAAAATTTATTTGCTGGATGTTTAAAATTAGGATTTAAAATTAAAGTTAAATGAAAAGGGCCAAGAAAACCAATATTTGATTCTTGCCCTCTGAGTCAGTCTGTATCCAGGGAACAGGGGACTTCCCTAAAGAGCTTTGCAACTCTGAGCCACTGGAGAACAGAAAGCCAATCAGTGCATTTTCTATGAAGAAGACAGTCATCAGAGAAGGGAGACATCCCTGATGCTTCCGAGGGAAGCCACAGGGTCAAGCAAGACCTGGACACACCTAGCGAAAATGGCACTAGGAGAACTGAGAAGCTGCTCTCAAGTTTCCCCAGGAATGACTCCCGTAAAAGCTCAGCTGACTGTTCATAATAGATAGAAACAAAAGTCAGTTTGACTGCTTCATCTTAAACATTTAGGAAAGACAGTTAAACGCAAAATACAGCCATTCCTGGGCATTTTAAATAATAACAGTAATAATAATATTTTAAGGTATACACTTTATGTTAGCCTCCCAAAATAAATAAGACTGGAGGCTACAAAGAAGGGTTCTCAGAGAGGAATGCCTGATAACTATAAAAAGAGACTATCAAGAGGAGCTGCCAGAGGCAGAAGTTTTTAGTTTAAGGCCTACAGATATTCCTAACCTACACAGGTAATATTGGAGTTTGCTAGTACAATTATCCAGCCTTGAGTAACAGAATTAAGGGTTTCTCTATTAGACACAGAGGTCATACTAGTAAAAGAATTTTGCAGGATCAGATGGTATTAAATTATAACACTGTATTTTATGGGGAGGGACAACTGTAACCCTAAATGTTAAATATTAAGTTGACAGTCCTGATAACTGGGGATATTTAAGACTGGTGAGGGAACTTCTATACAGTGACATGTTCCAGCTGCTGCAACATTTATTCAGTACTCATGTATTTTGTTTCTCTCATAGAAGAACCCATCCCCAGATGACTTTACAACCTGTACTTCCCCAACCAGACTTCAAACCGAACTGACTTCGAAAAGGCAACTCATGTCTCTCAGACCGTACCCCCTCACGTCACCCTCTCTCAGCTCAGAAGAAGTCAAAATGAGTGACGCCTCGCTTCTTACTACAATGGAGCCAAAAATAAATAGACTATCAATATAAGTAATTAATTAAGTCAGTAAAATCAGGGAGACCGGTTTTGGGTGAGTTCAAAAAATGGGGAGACTGTTACCTGAGGAATTAAATTTCCCTCAGTGCTCGTCCCCTACCCTATCAAAGATTTGAAAGGGACACATTAGAAAATGGGGGAATGATAGACCCAACCTGATATTTTATTTAAATTGGAGCCATCTTGCCACAAAGCCATGAAAAGATAATTTTGGCTTAACTATAAATTACAGCAAATTCTGAACCTGCTTTGAATGCCTGCCCATGCCTTGAACTCACCCATGCATGGCTCTCTGACCAGATAACAGCCCTCTCTGAAACTTTATTTACACCTCATAAATATTGGCCTTCCCTGGCCAGACAACACTCTCTGAGGCTCTAATGGTTCTCATAAATTCTGATGTTGGGGCCAGCAAAAAAAAAAAAAATGTAAACTATCCTTAGTGTGATGCTTGTCAGAGTTCTGTTATCTGTAACCACCCTTTTCTGTAACATTCTGCGCTATAAAGCCATTCTGTAGGAAAGGTGGGGTTGCTCTCTTGTTCCCGCGGTTTTGGGAGGGAGACACAGCCCGGGTGGTGGAAATAATAAGTTTGCTTTAATTTGATTTTAATTGGAGTCAGTGGTCTTTTCTTGCGTCCTGGTCTAAAAGGTAAACACTCCACCAACATGGAGCTCTGCCTGCCTAAAGACTACTTGAGAAACTGCCTCTGAGGATGGGCACTTGACATATATGTTGTTGTCAGGAGCTTTAGCTTCCATTCTAAGGAGACCATTAAAGCTGAGTCTGCATCTATGTGACCTGGAGGACATTGTTTCTTATTTTCCAAATAACATGAGGCAGCAGTGCTGACTTCTCTCTTTGTAGGTAAACTGTGGCCACTGAAAGCTAAGTGTCTCCGCATGTGGACTGTGAAGCCATTTGGTCATCCTCCACTTTTCATGGTGTTTCTTGCTGCTGCACTGGGAGTTTGGTATTTGCTTCACGAAATACAAGGAGTTCAACTGGGACACAGTGCTGGAGGGAGTCCTGTCACGTGTGGTGGGTCAGGGTCTGCAGGAGAATGCACCAACCAGGCTTCTATTCCACATAGCTTGTCCCCTTAACCATAGCAACCTGATTCTGAACATTGCCCTGAAACATCTCCATATAACAAGATGCCTTTTATGGAGAGGATTCAGACATATACGTGATTCCTGTCTGCACCATGTCAGCCACAAGCCATTTGGAAGTCAATGACAGATCCACATGGCTTGACAAGAGATGCTTTATCACACACCTGCACATCACAGCTCTGGGCCCACTACTCAGCAGCCTCCAACATACTGGTATCTGTGTTATACACCGTTTTCATGAAACCCAGTCAATCAAGGCACTGTCTGGTACCCTCATGATCAGCAACAGGACATCCAAAGATTCTCCAGGGCCACCTGGTCATGGGAATTTCAAAAATTTCATGGTATTTATCTAGCCATTTTTCAAGGATGAATTTGGGGAAACTGTGGGTTTAAATTCATTCAGGAACCATTAAATTTTGAAGAAGCACATTTCAAGGAAAGCTCTGGTGAACTCTCAGAGGCAAGGCTTCCCAAAGAGTGGCCCAAAGGACACATGAAGCCAGGCCCATTGAGGTCTCCAATGTGAGGTCCATGTATGTTTTGACTCTCAACTATGGCGGCCAATCTTTCAGAATAAAGTCATGTGATATCCAGGCTGAGTTTGACAGTACTCTTTGGAAAGCCACCCTTTTCTATATCTCAGTTTTCAAGGGTGAATCTCATGCATGGCCACCTAAAATCCCAACACAATTCATGGCAATACTTCTCTGAGGTCAGTTCCATTACTCAGTCTCTATGGGAAATCACACCATAGTTCAAGCTCAGGTGGACCCAGGCATCTTTACCAACCACCACACAGCTGACCACAATTAAAACCAAAACACTCCCACATGGCCCTCATCTTCTTCCACATATACACTCATCATAACCTCTGGCTGGAGGTTTCCATGAGGGGCGCAGCCCAAGACACTGTCCAAAATAAGCACACTTGCGCCTCATTTGCCTAAAGTCAGCTTGGCCTGGACACCCTTCCTGTGAACAAAGAGTGATCAATTAGTCCTGCTCTATAACTGCTCCGCTTCTCCAATTTGAGGCCTACTGACTGTCTGGTATAGATTCTCCATGAGAATTTGTGTCATGAGAAAACTCAAGCACCTATCGGCTAGCCTCTAGAGGGCTTTGAAGAACTCATTTGACCCAAAGAATTCCTATTTTCACTTGATGGAGGTCAGGAAGGTTACAAAAGATGGCGAGACACTTCATCCACAAAGACTGCTCTTTTGGCCATTTTGGTTATGAATGCACACTTGGAAACTTTCTTTAGATGCATCAGATGCTGACAATCTAAGCCACTGCCTCACAAAGGGCCAAGAGGCTGATTCAGCCACATCCCTTTCCAAAGCAATTAAGCAAAGAGCCACAGGTGATGCCCATTCATTTCCCTTTGTAAACTGTTTTCTTCAGGCTTCACAAAGGGGTGGCCTGAGGCAAAGACCTTCCTGACATTCAGGACAACAGAACAATAGGTAAGCAAAAAGCCCAAAGCAGTGTTTCTCCACTGAGACTTTAATGGTCACACAGAATTCTGAGTTTTTGAGATGCTCCCATTCCCTTCAGCTATTAAGTACATGCCCATGTCAGAGAGCTTGGAGGTGGTGCATATCTTGGAAACAAAACCATGAGGCTATTCTGGAGAGTGGCCCGTATTCAAGAAGAAGAGAGAAACTTAGGAAGGTAGTAGGTGTTGCCCATCCATAAGGCAAGCCACTCTCCATTCTTAAATTGGGCAGGATGAATGCTGGGAAGCTTTCTAACAGACAGGACACAACCATTGATGCATTCTCTTTTCAAATGTCTATAACCATGTATACAGTGGGATACACAGACATAGAAACACTCATGTTGTCAAACAAATTTCTAGAAACATTCCACTCCAAACAAACAAACCGACTTATTCTCAGAACATGAGACTAAACAACAAACTCATAGGGACACCCACAACAGCACCTCCTTCCCCCAAGTATGTCTGTGACTATCCTCAGTGTCCTCTGACTGGTGGGCCATACTATGTTCCCCGAAGTGGCCTGTTCTGTCTCAGATCTGGTCTTCTTTGCCAACTCTTTGAAGTTGTCAGGAGCCATGGTTGAGCCACTACCTGCTTTCTCAGAAAAGGCTTCTATTCAGACCTCTCCTGGCATTTGGCCATCATCACTTAAGTAGGTACCAAGAAAGACTGACTCTGTCCTTGATAAATCCAAACAATTGAGACCACTGGGACTGGGACTGGGACTTCTCTGGGTGCCTGGCAGTCAATCACCAAGGAAGTGTGGTAGGTGACTTCCTTCAGGAAATGAATGAGGTCACTGCCTTGGCAACCACTTTGTACTAACAGTTGCTTCCAAGGGTCCCATGAGATGGAGTCTGCCCCTACTTCCTGTGACACTTACACAAGTTAGAATGGTATATCAACCACAGGCACCCAGGAACAGCTCTCCACACAGGCCTGGGCCTGGTTTGGTCCATTTAATCTACATTAAGAAGAGAGAGGCTGATTCAGTCACATTCCTTCATCCTGACCAGGTTGTTTGACATGGAAGTTGACTTTTGCTCTCTCACATGCTTCATAGGTGCCTACATCTTCTTCAGGGATGATTTCTGCATGGAACTTTGAGGTTCTCAGCAGGTGGAAGATCGCCTACATTCCTGTATTGTAAGATCAACAATTTCCCTGTTCTTTTGTAAAGTTAGATTGAGGGAAGAGTGTATGGTTAAGGTTAATAACAGGTTCGATTTCGATTAGGAATCATTTTGCAGAATAAATAATGGTATTGGAAACCTGTGATATTTACATGAATATGCGGTGAAATATAAGTATGAAAACAGAAATCTAGGTAAGATTTGAAGTCCATAAGGGCGTTGGGTGGCCTGGACCCCATCCTTTGAAGCAGGAATGATCAAATAGCCCTGCTGCTAATACTGCTCTTCTTCTCCAATTTGAGGCCTACTGACTGTCAGGTATATATTCTTACTGTGATTTGGAGTCATGAGAAAACCCAAGCACCTATGGGCTAGCCTCTTCAGGTCTTTGAAGAACTCATTTGACTCAAAGGATTGCTATTCTCACTTGAAGGTAGTCAGGAACTGAAAAGGTCATCGAACGTTGGAGGAAAAGACCAACAAGAAACTGTCTCATGCCAAAAGAAATGGTTTATTGGGGGTCCAGCATCGGGGCTCAGAGCTCACTCCAGAGGAGGAAAGAAAAAAGATCCCCGAGAACAACTTGAGCAGAGTTTATATACATTCTTTAGAGAGGGCAGGGACTTTACATACATCATAGCCTCCTTTAGGAAATCATCATACGCCGCAGGAAAATCAAATAGCAACTCTAAAACAAGATTAGCACATCCATTGGCGGGAACAGGTCGGGCAGGGGGTGATTTTTTAGCCCTGAGAAGGGGTATACATTTAAACTGGTTGGTTGAAGCCCTGAGATGTATTCGTGCTGAGCTGCAGCGTTTCTGGGAAGGGGTTGTTTAGCTACTAGGTGGTCAGGGAAGATTTCAAAACACATCTAATGGGCAGTTCTGGGAATTGTCTTAACTGCCACAGGAATTTCAGGTTCTGAGTGCAGCTTGGAAACTTTACAAAACCTGGTTCTTTACGTTTCAATTTAAATTTCTTTTATTCTTTCATTTTCCACTCCTTTTTCTGACTACTTTTAATCTTAAAAGTAATGAATCATAATTATTGCGGGTTCTCGGATTCTATTTCTGCCAGTGAATAGTATTTTTATTTGATTACCATGAGTTTTTTCCTGCCCAATCTGAACCTGGAGAAAGGAAACTATGCAGTTTAGCAAACAAGGTCCCACATTTAGTAACACCATAAGGATGATCAGGGGTCCAGCTAAGTCTGATAAAAGTTTAGTTAACCAAGAGGACTCGGTAAACCATGACTCAAAACACCCTTGTTGAATCTCCCTTTCTCTCTGGTGCTCTTCAAGGCATTTTCTCAATTTACTCATGGATTCTTTAAAACTCCACTATGGTCAGCATAAAAACAGCATTCTTCTCTCAGTGAAGCACAGATGCCCTCCTCCCTCATGAAGAGGAGGTCTAATCCTTGCCTTTTCTGTAAAACAACCTCAGAGAGAGAGGTTAAGGATTCCTGCAAAACTGTGATGGAGGTCTCTAACGTTTTCAAGTCTTGATCTATTGCTGTTTCTAATCGGGCCATTTGTTGTGACCCACGGATCATAGCAGCTGTTCCCGTACCCACTCCTGCAGTAACTCCTATCCCCAGTAGGATGGCTAGAGCAAGAGACACTGGCTCCCGGTGAAATCGGGTTGTTAGTCCCCCTAGTAGACCTTCAAATTATTCTGCATCATCATAGAGCACCCTGGGGAGTATCTGCACCATTACACAATAATTTACAGAGCTATCTAATACCTGGGCTGAAATGCAAGGAGGTCTGATTGTGTGGAGTTCAGTACCATAATGGTTCCATTAATTAGTTCCCAGGGGGAGGAGTCAGCTGTATTCTGGACTGGGAAAGTAGGCAAAGACCGAAACCAGGAAGTATGAGATGGTAGAGGGGTTCTGGTAGATCTAGGCATGGGAGGTTTAGGAGGTTTAATTCCTGGCTTGAGGGGATTGGGCCCTATTGCTGTGGGCTTTTCTTCCTTTTTAAGCTGGATGGTGAACCAGAGAGCAAAGTCATAACCAGGGCCATAAATATAAAATCGCATTCCCCTAGTATTTCCCATAGGCCATGTTGTTCTGAGGTATCCCTTTCCTTTGGAAGTGAAAGTTATTTGAGGGGGTAACATAGACTATTCTTTCCACAGCGAGTTTTTGACACCGCTTGGCTAGCGGCACATTTCTTGGGATCAATCCAGGTGTCATTTGGTCCTACCTGAATCATACTGTCTGGAGAGTTTGGGTTCCACCATGCACTCCCGTTTGTTCACATCCCCAAGATCTACAATAAAAGTCAATGGGTCCTCCACAGGTTTGGGCCTGTTTGCAACTTCGGAAATCAGCTGGGCACACATAAAAATCAAGACTGGCTAGTTTACACCTCAGTTGGGGAGATGACATCCATAATTCATGGGGTAAGGTGGTCTATGTTGCCCTGGTTTGGGTTTGAGTGGGATATGTGTGGGGTCCTCTATGTCAGGGAGATCCCAGTCAGAGAGGCCTATAACAAGCTGTCAAATGTCTCGGTGGAGAGATGGCCACCTAGTCCATAAGGCGGCTGTATGTGAAATAGACCACACTACTTGCCCAGTAGGATTTATAACTTGCCATTGTTGCTGAACAGGCTGATGGGGATTAGGAATGCTGGTGGCCAGGGGAAGAATCCATAGCCCTATCCACACGACAGACACGCAACTTGAGAGGGTTACCAGTCAGTTTCAGTTTCCAGCCGGAATCTGTACAGGGCACAGGCTTGAGATGTGAGGCATGTATCCAGGAAGTGATCCCATCCAATTTCACCACTGTAGGTGTTATAAGAAACACCTGGTATGGTCCTTTCCAGCGGGGTTCCAGGGATGACACCTGATGCCGTCTCACGTAGACTAAGTCTCCCACTTGATAACAATGTGGGGTTTCTTTGTCTCCAGACTGATAAGCAGTGGCCAACTATTTCCACAGGTATCGCTGGGTGCTGGGTTTGTTCAAGGGCTTTAAGTCTGTCAAGCAAGGGTGTGAGAAATGAATCATTAAGTCTCGAGTTGGGGTTAGGTCCCTTACTGGAGGAGGGGCACCATAGAGAATTTTATATTTGGTGAGGTTACACAAAGAGGCATAGAGGTTATTTCTTGCAGGAAACAGTGCATAAGATAGGAGCATAGTTCAATATTTTATGCCGGTCTCCAGGCTTAATTTCGTTAAGGTCTCTTTGATGGTTCTATTCATCCTTTCTACCTGTCCTGAGCTCTGGGGTCTATAAGCACAATGTAACTCCCAATTAATCCCCAGGGTCCTGGCGAATCCCTGACTTACTTGGGCTACAAATGCCGGTCCATTGTCGGACCCTATTACCTTAGGCAAGCCGGACCTTGGAAAAATGTCTTCTAGGATCTTTTTGACCACCATCTGAGCCGTTTTTTTCTTCATGGGGAAGGCTTCGACCTATCCTGAAAAAGTACCTACAAAGACTAGGAGATATTTAAGTCCATAACTTGCTGGCTTAATTTGAGTAAAGTCCACTTCCCAGAATTGTCCTGGTCTGGTTCCTCGTAAGTGCTTCCTGCAGGAAGCTTGGATGGGTAAGTATTAACTAATTGACAGACTTGACAAGCTCTAGTCACCTGCTCAGCTATTTCTTTCCTCTTTGAGTCAGTCAATAATAAGTCCTTTCTTCGGTCCTTTAAGAGTGCCTACAACTTCTTTGAGTCTAAGTGGGTGAGCTAGTGTAAGTCTTTGACATAAAGGTGGGCTTTTTGAAATTGTAAACTTGGCTCTGTAGGGCCCCAGAGTTCTGTATCTGTCTCCTCAGATGATAAGTTGCCTGAAGGTTCCGGAGCTGCCAAGTCTCCTGATTTTTGTTCCCCCCCATGTGGAAAAAGTTAACAGAGTCACTTCGTTTAGGGCTGCCAATTAAGCTTCCTCATCTGCCCTTCTGTTTCCAACCACCACGGGGTCGTTTCCCTTCTGGGGCCCTGGACAGTGCCCTATAGCTAGTTCTTTAGGGCCCTGCACTGCTGAGAGAAGGTGAAGGATCTCATCTTCATTCTTTATTTCTTTCCTGGAAGAGGTTACTATTCTCTTTGCTGGTAAATAGCCCTGTGCACATGAGCAGTGGCAAATGCATAGCGGCTGTCAGTGTATATGGTTGCCCTTTTGCTTGTTGCTAGTTCCAATGCTTTCGTAAGAGCAATCAGTTCTGCTTTTTGGACTGATGTCCCTTCTGGGAGACCAGAGGACCAGATGACATTAGTTTTGCTAAGTACTGCTCGTGCAGCCCGCCGCTTACCGTCTTGGAGAAAGCTGCTGCCGTCCGTAAACCATACAACTTCAGGGCGAGGCAGTGGCTGATCCTTCAAGTCTTGTCGTATACTGGTTTTCTCTGCCAGTATGTTTTGACACTCATGAGCGACGGGTCCTGATGATACTTCGGGTTGAGTGGAGCAGGGGGTCCCAGCATTATACTGTCTTTGTCAAGCAAGAGGCTCTGGTAGTGCTTAATTCTGGAGTTTGATAGCCACCTCTCTGGAGGCTGGCAGATGATGCTCTCCAGGGCATGGGGGACTATAATGGTGAGCTTCTGTCCCAACGTTCATTCATGAGCATCTTTTATTAGAAGGGCTGCCACTGCTATAGCTCTTAAGCAAAGGGGCCACACGCTAGCCACTGGGTCCAGTTTTTTTTATAAGAATGCTACTAGCCATTTCCAAGGTCCCAATGTCTGAGTGAGCATTCCCCGTGCTATTCCTTTCTTTTCTTCTAAGTAGAGATTGAAGGGTTTATCTACATCTGGTAGTGCTAAGGCTGAAGCAGAGAGCAGCACCTTTTTTTTGACATTATCAATAGCTTGTTTGTACTCAGGGGTACATTGGAAGTGGGCATCCCCTTTTATCAGAGTGTATAAAGGTGCAGCCAGAGATGCGAACACAGGAATCCATAACCTGCAAAAGCTGGCAGTCCCAAAAAACTCTCTGAGTTGTCTCTTATTAGAAGGGGGAGTATCTGCACAACGGTTTGTTTTCTGGGCTCAGTGAGCCATCGTTTGCCACCCCTAAGAGAATAACCCAGGAAGATTACTTCTTGCTGACAAAAGTGGGCCTTTTGGCAGAAGCCCTATATCCAAGCCGAGCAAGCTCGAATAATAGTGCTTGGGTCCCAGACTCAGAGTTCTCCTTGGTGTCGGCTGCCAGTAGCAGATCATCCACATATTCGAGTGGGGTGACTTCAGGGTGGGCAGTTCTGAAGTCGTTGAAGTCCCTGTGGAGGGCTTCATCAAAGAGAGTGAGGGAGATTTTGAACTCCTGTGGGAATCTAGTCCCGGTTAATTGGCCAGATGTTCCAGTTTTTGGGTTTATCCACTTGAAAGCAAACAGCAACTGACTGTCCTTATGTAGGGGCAAGCAGAAGTAAGCATCTTTTAAGTCCAGCACAGTGTACCATTCCCGCTCCGGATTCAGAGTGCTAAGCAAATTATATGGGTTGGGTACTGTGTGGTGAATGTCCTGCACTCTGTTGTTGATCTCTCTTAGGTCTTGAACAGGATGGTAGTCCCCAGTTCCTAGCTTTCTAACTGGTAGCAGCGGGGTATTCCAGGCTGATTGACAGAGCCTTAAGACCCCAAGAGTCAGGTATTTCTGAATATGGGGCCTTATCCCATCCTTAGCTTCTTTGCTTAGGGGATATTGTTTAACACTGATTGGAGAAGCAGAGGCTTTTAATTATACTGCTATTGGAGGTTGTTTAAGGGCTAGACCTAACCCAGCAGTTTCTGCCCAGACATTAGGATAATCTTTTATCCATTTCTGTGCGAGTTTGCTTTGTTGATCAGTCCTAGGGGACACGAAGAGTGATGTTCACCTTCTACGGACGTAGTCAAAGCCGTGACTATGGGAGCTTTTACTGAAGGCTTTAGAAACTCCACTTGGGGACCATCAGGGATAAAGGTTATTCTAGACCAGAGTTTGGTAAGCAGATCCCTGCTCATCAATGGGGCTGGACATTCTGGGATTACTAGAAAAGAGTGTGGACTTTTCCACTTACTAGGTTCATAATCCTCTTTTTGTCCAAGCCTGATATCTACTGCCATTAGCCCCTTGAACTAGGGACCATTTATTTATTTATAGGGGGCCCAGTGGGGTCTTAAGGGCTGAGTATACTGCTCCTGTATCCATTTCAAAGTTCACTGGAATCCCCTCCACTTCAAATGTTACCCTGAGATCGGGGAGGGGATCCAAGCCCCGACTTTCTTAGTCCTCTTCTAGAGTCAGCATGGCGGGCTCGTGTGGCTGCTCCTTTTTGGGCCACTCTTTGGCTCAGTGTCCTTTTTCTTTTCAGTAGGCACATTGATCTGATGCCAGGGGCAGCCTTTGGCGTGGGCCCAGGTATCCCTTTCTGTCTCCCTGCATTTAACCTTCTGGAGTATATTTGCTGTGAACAAAACCTTAGCCAATGCTTTAGTCTGCCTTTTGCTCCTTTCATCCTTCTTTTGTTCCCTTTCCTTCTCTCTCCTCTGTTCCTTCTCCTCCTCAATTTCTCTCTTATAATATACTGTCTCAGGTTCTCTGACTAAATCTCTTAACATCATATCTTGTAATCCATCTAGACATTGTAACTTTCTCTTAATATCTAGGGCAGCCTGCTCGATAAAGGCCATTGCAACAGATGCCTTTTGGTCCTCTGCCTGAGGATCAAAAGAAGTATATTTCCTTTATGCTTCCATAATTCTCTCCTGAGACATACAGGGAGACTCATTAGGCCCTTGGATAATCTCTCTTACATTGGCCAAATTTGTCAGCCCTCTGGCGGTCGCTTGGTGACCCGCTATACCCGCTATTAGAGCCCGGCGATAAGTGGAAAGATGCTACCTACCTTCAAAGTTGTTGGGTTCCCAGTTGGGACGGTTCATTGGCCCGTAGGGATGGAGAGGGAGCATCACAGGGGATTCTGAGTTTTCTATTATCCATCACCGCCGGGTTCCTTTAGGTGGCCCTGCTTCCTCCAGGGGAGGAGGGGCTGCTGCTGCTGCAGGGAAGTCCCCTGGAGGGCTTGAGTCTGGCCCAATTGCCTCTAGCAGCTGAGAGGCTGAGTCAGTGGCGGGAGGATCATCTGGAACATGTTGGGGGTTGGGGAGCGAGGGTAGAGAATGAGGAGGGGGAAGAGTATCCAGTCTTGTGACTCAGGGAGAATGGTGGGGAGAGCGGGAGTTGTGGAAGGTTTGAATGATATAATCATGAGGGAAGGGGTATATGTCTGTTGATCTGGGTGGCCACGTGGCCCCAGCTAAAAGACAATATCTCTGACTTTTCGGATTAGAGGGAAGTGGAAGGATCCTTCTGGTGGCCATCCGACTCCCAGGATGGGCCATTCTGAAGCTCAGAGAGTCTGCCAGCTCTGGCGTTTTACTGAAAAAGAAAGATTCTGGGCCCTTGAGCAGACATCAGTCCAATGATCAAGGGTCAGGGACAGAGGCATAGAAGTGCTTTGTCCCATAATGGAAGTTACTCAAACAGGGACAGTGAAGACACAAACTCGACACACACAATGACAAACAGTAAACATTTACCATGAGTCCAAGACAACGATTAGAACTGAGTAACTGGCAAAACCTGATGGGTTAGACAATAAATACAGACAGTAAACTCAACCTGAGTTCAGGACAATGAACAAAACTGAGTAGCTGGCAAAACCTTTTGGGCTGGAAAACCGAATCCTGAAGCAAAATATAACCCAGTTGAGGAAACTACTATTCCTTGATTTCCCTAGTCCTCTGGAGTGCCCCCAGGGACGTGACCTTTGGCTCTGTGACACTTCTGTCAGCCAACATAGGAGAGACCTAATGCCCTCACCCACAGCAACTTTGCCACGCCTTAAACGGAAACCCAAAACAAGAAACAGGCGCCTTACTTACCCTAAGAGAAGTCAGTTGGCGTCTTTTGTCCGCTGCTGCCGAATATCTCACCTGGGGCCTCCAGATGAAAAGGTGGGGCGAAGGTCGGAGAAAAACACCACCAAGAGACTTTCTCATGAAACAGAAAAGGGTTTATTGGGGGTCCAGCATTCTGGGGCTCAGAGCTCACATCAGAAAAGCAAACAACAAAGAGCCCAGAGAACAATTTGAGCAGAGTTTATATACATTCTTTAGAGAGGGCAGGGACTTTACATACATCATAGCCTCCTTTAGCAAATTACCATGTACCCTGGGAAAATCAAATAACAACTCCAAAACATGATTAGCACATTCATTGGCGGGAACAGGTCGGGCAGGGGGTGATTGGTCAGCCCTGTGAAGGGGTAGACATTTAAACTGATTGGTTGAAGCCCTGAGATGTATATGTGCTGAGCTGCACGGTTTCTGGGAAGGGGTTGTTAAGTAACAAGGTCGTCTGGGAAGATTTCAACTCACATCTAATGGACACATCAAAGAATTGTCTTTACTGACTCAGGAATTTCAGGTTCTCAGTGCAGCTTGTAAACTTTACAAAACCTGGTTCTTTACGTTTCAATTTCGATATCTTTTATTCTTTCTGAACTTTACAAAGGAAGGCCAGAGACTTCATCCACAATGGCTGCTCTTTTTGCCATTTTGGTTTTGGATGCATGCATGGGATCTTTTTTAGATCCATTTTGTGCTGATATTCTAAGCCACAGCCTCACACAGGGTCAAGAGGCTGATTAAGACACATCCCTTTCCAAAGCAATTACTTCTCTGAGGTCAGTTACAGAACTTAGTCTCTGAGCAGAATCACACCAGAGTTCAAGCCCAGATGGACCCAGTCATCTCTTCCAACCGCCACACAAATGACCACAATTAAAACCAAAACACTCCCCCAAGGCCCTCATCTTTTTTCATATATACACTCATCATAAGGTCTGGCTGGAGGTTTCCATGAATGGCGCAGTCCAAGAGAGTGTCCAAAATAAGCTCACTTGCTCCTCATTTGCCTAACCTCAGGGTAGCCTGGACACCCTTCCAGTGAACCAGAATTGATCACATAGGTCTGCCGTTAATACTGCTCTGGTTCTCCAATTTGATGCCTACTGACTGTCAGGTATAGATTCCTTATGTGATTTGGAGTCATGAGAAAACTGAAGCACCTCTGCAGGGATTGGAAGAACTCATTTGACACAAAAGATCACTATTCTCACTTGATGGACATCAGGAAAATAACAGAGGAAGGTGAGAGACTTCATCCACAATGACTGATATTTTTGCCATTTTGTTTTTGGATGCACACATTGGATCTTTCTTTAGATCCATCAGGCACTGAGAATCTAAGCCATAGCTTCACAAAGGGCCAAGAGGCTGATTCAGACACATCCCTTTCCAAAGTAATTAAGCAAAGAGCCACAGGTGATGCCCATTTATTTCCATTTTAAAACTGTTTTCTTCAGGCTTCACAAAGGGTGGCCTGAGGCAAAGACCTTCCTGACACTCAGGACAACAGAACAATAGGTTAGCAAAAGGCGCAAAGCATGGTTTCTCCACTGAGACTTTCCTGGTCACACTGATATCTGAGTTTTCTGAGATGCTCGCCATTCCCTTCAGCTAACCAGTACATGGCCATGTCACAGAGCTTGGAGGTGGTACATATCTTTGACACAAAAATATGAGCCTATTCTGGAGAGTGGCCAAAATTCAGGAAGAAAACAGGAAATTAAGAAGGTTGTAGGTGTTGCCTTTCTATAAGGCGAGCCACAGTCCATTCATAAATTGGTAAGAATGAATGCTGGGAAGCTTTCTACTAGACAGGACACATCTATGGATGCATGCTCTTTTCTAATGTCTACAACCACAGACACACTGGGATACACAGACCTAGAAACACTCACCTTGTCAAAGGACTTTCTAGAAACAGTTCACTCCAAACCAAACAAACAGCCTTTCCTACCTATTCTCAGAACATGAGACAAAACCACAAACTCACAACCACACTCAAAATTCACCTCCTTCCCCCAAGTAAGTCTGTGACTATCCGAAGTGTCCTCTGACTGGTGGGCCATACTATGTTTCCCCAAAATGGCCTGTCCTGTCTCAGATCTGTTCTCCTTGTCCAACTCTGTGAAGTTGTCAGGAGCCTGTGCTGACCACTACCTGCTGTCTCAGGAAAGGCCCATTTTCAGAGGTCTACTTGAATTTGGCCATCCTCAAATCTTTAGGTACCAAGAAAGACAGACTCTGTCCTTGTTAAATCCAAACAAGTGAGCCTACTGGGAATGGGACGGGTACTGGCTCTTTGTGCCTGGCTTCCTGGATCCCAAGTTCAGAGAGTTCCATCCCCCAAAAAGTGAGGTAGGTCAATTCCTTCAAGAACGGAATGAGGTCACTGCCTTGGCAACCACTTTGTCCTAACAGTTGCATTTAAGGGTCCCTTGAGATGGAGGCTGCCACTACTTCCTGTGACACTTTCAGAAGTTAGAATTGTATATCAACCATAGGCACCCAGGAGAAGCTCTCCACACAGGGTTGGTTTGGTCCATCTTCTTTATATCAAGTGGAGAGAGGCTGATTCAGATACATCTCTTCATCCTGACTAGGTTGTTTGCCTTGGAAGATGACTTTTGCTCTCTCAGGCCCTTCATAGCTGCCTAAATCTTCTCCAGGGATCATTTCTGCATCAACCTTTGAGGTTCTCAGCAGGTGGAAGATCCCGTACATTCCTGTATTGTAAGACCGACTCTGTCCCTGCTCTTCTGCAAAGTTAGATTGAGGAACAGTGTATGGTTAGGGTTAATAACATATTCTATTTGGGTTAGGAATTATTCTGCTGGACAAATAATGGTATTGGGTACCTGCGATATTCACAAGAATATATAGGTGAAATATAAGTATGAAACCAAAATTCTAGGTACAATTTGAAGCCAGAAGGACATTGGGCCCTTTAGTGGTATACTTAACTTTGAATTATGTTCTGCACAGATGTCTCAGATAAATCAATATGCAATGGCATAGGACCTTGTACCTTGGATGATTGAATGTTCAAGAGAACATCCAGTCAAAAAGGAATAGTCGGTAGGAATAGGAAGATGGTCAGTAGGTTTAGAAAAAAGAGTGAGTATAGGATTTGGACAAAAGGTTCATTAGAAATAGGGTTTCGGGTAGAGAGTGAAAGTAAATATGAGCACATATAAGGAGTCAGTCACAATGATGAACTGGGGAAAAATATGTAGGAAAGCAGATATTAATAGAGACATTAGGAAATCAGACAAAGTATAATGTGAGTGATAGGATTAGGCATTTTCAATATGGTTGAGGTGGAATATATAATCTTAGGAAGAAAGAAATATGTAGTCACCAATAGGATTGACATTTGAGAGCATTAGGCATCCAGGACATGGTTGTTTTTAGTAATCCATGCTCACTTTTCATTTTGCTTTGGTGAAAGGTTAATAAAATAGGTATTTGTCACTTCCTGTTTTTCTTTATGCTTAACAAAACACTGTTGAAATCTTGAGAACTGTTTGCTAATTTTGTTCCCAAAATGTGCTGTCCCCAACTGCCAAACTGCAGAGTGTACTCCCTCACCCGTTTGCACAAAAACTGCCCACTTGCCCTGACCCATCAATTAATTTCCCTCCCTGCCCTCTCCAAAAAATTATATAAGCTCTGTTTAAGTTGTTCTCAGGGCTCTCTGCTCTAGTCAAGTGAGCTCTGAGCCCCAGCATGCTGGAACCCCAATAAACACTTTGCTGTTGCTGAGTGAAAATGGTATACTGTTCTGTACTTAAAAGATGCTTTCTTTTGCTTGCCTCTGCATAAAGATAGTCAGTTGCTGTTTGCTTTCGAGTGGGTAGACCCAGATAACGGAACTTCTGGTCAACTAACTTGGACTAGACTCCCACAGGTGTTCAAAACCTTCCCCAGTCTCTTTGATGAAGCCCTCCACAGAGATCTCAACAACTTCAGAATTACGCACCCCAAAGTCACCCTGCTTCAATATGTGGATGTCCTGCTACTGGCAGCTAACAACAAGGAAAACTGTGAGTCTGGGACCCAAGCACTATTATCCGAGCTTGCTCAACTCGGGTATAGAGCTTCTGCCAAAAAGGCCCAAATTTGCCAGCAAGAAGTAATCTTCCTGGGTTATTCCCTTAGGGGCGGAAATGATGGCTCACTGAGCCCAGAAAACAAACCGTTGTGCAGATACCACCTCCATCTAACAGGAGACAACACAGAGAGTTTCTTGGGACTGCTGCCTTTTCAGGTTATGGATACCTGGGTTTGTGTTCTTAGCTGCTTCTTCATACCCGTTGTTAAATAAGGATGCCCAATTCCAATGGACCCTTGAGCACCAGCAAGCTTTTGATAACATTTAAGAACACTGACACTGAACTCCTCAACTTCACTGAGCCCAGCCTGCAATTTCAGAAAGCCCTACACTACGTTAAAAATGTACATCAACTTACTCACCTTGGTTCAAAGAAACTGCAGGCATTCCTGAAAGATCAGGAACAGAGATTTCGACTAACTCACTCACAGTGAAAAAAAATAACTGAACGGGTAACAAAAGCCTGTCGGTTCTGTCAATTGGTTAATGCTTACCCTTCCAAGCTTCCTGCAGGAAAGCACCTACGATGAACCAGACCAGGACAATTCTGGGAAGTAGACTTTACTGAAATTAAGCCAGCAAGGTATAGACTTAAATATCTCCTAGTCTTTGTAGATAAATTTTCAGGATGGATTGAATCCTTTCTCACAAAAAAAAAAAAAAAAAAAAAAAAAAACGGCTCAAACGGTGGTCAAGAAGATCCTGAAAGATATTAAGATATTTTTTCAAGACAAGGCCTGCCTAAGGTAATAGGGTCTGATAATTGAACGGTGTTCATGGCCCGGGTAAGTGAGGGCTTAGCCAGGACCCAGGGGATTAATTGGAAGTTACATTGTGCTTCTAGACCCCAGAGCTCAGGACAGGAAAAAAAAATAAATTGAACCATTAAAGAGACCTTAACGAAATTAAGCTTAGAGACTGGCATAAAATATTAGACTATGCCCCTGCCTTATCCACTGTTTCATGCAAGAAATACTCCCTCTGTTTCTTTGTGTAAACTCACCCCCTATGAATTTCTCTATGGTGCACCTCCTCCAGTAAGGCATGTAACCCCAACTCTAAGACCTAACGATGCCTTCCACACCCCCTTGCTTGACAGAATTAAATCTCTTGAAAGAACTCAATGATACCGGTGAAAACAGCTGACAACTGCCTTGCAACCTGGGGACAAGGGGACTCCACATTGATATCAAGTAAGGGACTTCATCTACATAAGACAACATCAGGTGTCATCCCTGGAACCCTGCTTGAAAGGACCATACCAGGTGCTAATTATAACACCTACAGCGGTAAAAGTAGACGGAAACACTTCCTGGATCCATGCCTCTCATCTCAAGCCTGCGCCCTGTCCAGACTCTGTCTGGAAACTGGGAAAGACTGGTAACCATTTCAAATTGCATATTCGCTAAGTGGATAAGGCTGTAGACTCTCCCCTTGGCCACCAGTACACCTAACGCTCATCAGCCCGTTCAGCAGCGATGGCTTATCACAAATCCTACTAGACAAGAAGTATGCTATAACTCGTATACAGCTCCCTTAGGGACCTGGTGGCTAGCTCTCCACCCAGACATTTGTCAGCTGGCTATAAGTCTTTCCTATTAGGATATCGCTGATGAAAATCCCACTAAAATTCAATTAAATCCCTTCCATACCATAGATAATGGAAACAAACATTAGGGATTTAGGGACACGTGAGCCAGATGCAGGTTGGCTAGACTAGATTAGTATGTTTGCCCAGCAGACTATCAAAGCCACAAACAGCCATGGCTGTGTGGAGGGAAAGCCAACTTCTTCTGTAAGTGATGGGGATTTGAGCATACAGGGGCAGCCTGGTGGAACGCAAAATCCTCATCAAATTCAGTACACAGCATTGGCCATATTACCAATTAAACAACCAAAACTGATGGCCCCCAGAGGAGTCTCTAGATCCTCAAATTCTGTGTTACCTTTTTAACTTCTGCAAGTGCTCAAGAGGATGAAAGGAAATTCCCCTATGTGGAGGCCTTTTACCTCCTTCGCTCACTTCCTGAACTATGCATCTCCAATAGATCCTCACCCTCAGGCTTCTGCTCCAGACTCTCTACTGTCAGTCCCACCTCAGCAACCTGATTTCTCTCCTCCAGTTACTAGATCAAAAACCCAAACCTCCGCCAGTTCTCAGATCATTGCTCCCTTGCTGAGGTAGCAGGTACTGAGGTACCCCTCTAAACACTCACTCCTCTCTTCTCCTGTCAGTGCCTACACCCGGTCTCCCCAGGTCCTCTTACCAGGTAACCCAAAGCTCAAACGAGCTGAGAAGAGCCCTCAGACCCCTATCCAAGATGTAATAAAAATGGCCTTTAAAGTTGCTTTGTCATCACTGAAAACAGGTTACTAAGAATTTAAAATCCCTCCCAGGCTTTCTGGGATACTCACTCCCGTCTTCCCCTCTGTTCTACCTGTTCTACTGCTCAAGATTTTGTTCCTAGGAAAATCCCAAACCCCTTTTCCATTATGCTTTTACATCTCTCTTTTCTCATTCTCAGATCCCCGGACCTGCTCTCATTCCTCGCCTTCCCCGTCTTTCCCCTCTATACCAGGCCCACAGAAAAATCTTAACTGAACTTCTCCAGAAGTCTTCACCATGGATGACTTTAGAACTTTCAGCAAAAGAGTCCCTATAAAAGAGTTCAGTGTAGATAAACTTGCTCTTTTTCTGTTGCCCTGTTATACTTGGCCACTGCTTGAAAAAATCAGCACTTCTAAGCTAGACAACCCCTTAATAGTTTTTCACACAATATGTGAACAAGGCCTCTGGCCTTGAGCTGGGGCTTCACAGAGATGGCTACATTTCTAAAATAAAAAATACCAACTGGGCTTCATGGTAACAGCTGAAGGAGGATAAAAGAAAAGGAAGAAAAAGCTCTCCCCCTCCCAGGTGTCCTTGAAAAGTTAACTTGCCCAGAACAGAGGAAATAACAGAAAAAAAAAATCTTTTTGTGAAGTTCTGCCGACTGTGAACTTCTGAGCCCCTTTTCTTTCATGTTGGGTACAAAATTCTGAAACTACCTAAACTTGGGGTTCAGGGCGTTAATTGATTACAACAGAAGCAATGCACTCTGAATCCGGTTGCAACCAAATAGCACTGTTTCCCTGTTTTCGGTGCTATCTTAGGTGCCTTGCCTTGTCTGTCCCTACAACAGTATAATTCTATATACTTAAACATTGTTTATGTTTTCATGAAATGGTCAACAGATGTGATTAATTGTGTAATGGTGCAGATGTTTCCCAGAGTGCTCTATAATGATGCAGGTTCATTTGAAATTCAAACAGGCGGGCATACAACACGGTTCCGCTGGGAACATATATCCCTAACTTTAGCCATCCTATTAGGAATAGGAGTTGCTGCAGGGGTGGGCACAGAAACCCCTGCCCTAGTCCATGGGACACAACAAATGACCCAATTAGTAGCAGCAATAGAACAAAACTTAAAGATAGTAGAAACCTCCATCACAGCTTTGCAGGAATATTTATCCTCTCTGTCTGAAGTTGTTTTACAGAACAGTCGAGGGTTGGACCGCCCATTCATGAGAGAAGGGGGCCTTTGTGATGCATTGAGGGAAAAATATTGTTTTTATGCCGACCATACTGGAGTTGTAAAAAAAATCTATGAGTAAATTAAAAAGACACCTTGAAGAGCGTCACTGAGAGAGGCCCAAAAAGGGTGGTTTGATTCTGATCCATACATTCCCTCTGGTTAATTACGTTTTTATCAACCATGGCCGGTCCAATAATAATCCTCATATTACTGCAAAGTATAAAACCCTGTTTGCTCAAACGTGTAATTTTTTTCTCCAAGCTCAAATTGGACAAGTTAAACTTATGGTAATAACCCACTTGCAGACATAGAATGTGACACCAGCCTTGATCACTTTTATAATTATAAGTAGCCAGAAGAAGAAGTGGGGAATGAAAGGTTAACAAAATAGGTACTTGTAACTTCCTATTTTTCTGTATGCTTAACAAAACACTGTTGAAATATCGAGAACTGTTTGCTAATTTTGTTCCCAGAATGTGCTGTCCCCAACTGCCAAATTGCAGAATGTATTCCCTCACCCGTTTACATGCAAACCGCCCACTCACCGTGACCCATCAATAAACTTCCGTCCCTGCCCTTTCCAAGGAAAGAATATAAGCTCTGCTTAAGCTGTTCTCAGGGCTCTCTGCTCTATTTCTGTGAGCTCTGAGCCCCAGCATGCTTGACCTCCAATAAACCTTTTGCTGTTGCATAAGACAGTCTCTTCGTGGTCTCTACCTCTGATGCTCGCACGAACATTACTTGAATGATTGAATGTATAAGAGAAAATCCAGTCAAAAAGGGATAGCCAGTAGGATTAAGAAGATAGTCGGTAGGTTTGGGAAGAAGACTGAGTATAGGATTTGGAACAAAAGTTCTTTAGCAATAGGGGTTCTGTTAGAGAGTGAATATAAATGTCAGCACATGAGAACAGTCACAATAATGAACTGAGGAAAATATGTAGGAAAGCAGATATCAATAAAGACATTACTAAATCAGGCAAAGTATAAAGTGAGTGATACAATTAGACATTTTCAACAGGGTGAGTTTGAATATATAATCTTAGGAAGAAACAAATATGTAGTCACCAATAGGATTGACATTTGAGAGCATAAGGCAACCTTGACATGGATGATTTTTGTAAACCATGCTCACTTTCTATTTAGGCTTTGGTACAATCTAAGTGTGACCTTTGCATTTGTGTCCAGAATTTTACTGTGATAAAATATATATGTAGATCTGGTGACACAAGTATTTCTTCCACCATTTCTGGGAGCAATATTTTGAAGGCATATAAATGGGTATTGGGTGTACAAAGAGGTGTACACTGTGTCCATGAATATAGAGATAATGCATGAATAGACCATACAGTGAATAAATAATATAACTGTTTCCACTTTAAATTATGGATTGAATTGATATTTGAAAATATATAAGAAATCTTATATTGATTTACAATCATTCATTCTAACCAGTTATACATCTAATATTAATATTATGGTTATGGTTTATCATGAAGATATGTTAGTTTTGCTTCAAAAGCGATTATGGAAATCCAAAATAATGTGTTTGGATAGAGTCAGTCACAATGCTGGCAATATGTGAACAAGGCCTCTGGCCTCAAATTGAGGCTTCACAGAGATGGCTACATTTCTAAGATAAAGAAGTTACCAACTGGACTCCATGGTAACAGCTGGCAGGGAGAAAAAAGAAAGAGAAGAAAAAAGCTCTCCCCCTCCCAGGTGTCCTTAAAATGTTAACTTGCCCAGAACAGAGAAAAAAAAAAACAGAAACAAAAACTGCTTTCTCTGAACTTCTGCAGACTGTGAACTTCTGAGCCGCCCCCTTACATGTTGGGTACAAAATTCTGAAACAACCTAAACTTGGGGTTCAGGGAAGTAACTGATTACAACAGAAGCAATGCCCTTTAAATCTGGTTGCAAACAAATAAGACTGTTTCCCTGTATTCGGTGCTATCTTAGGTGCCTTTCCTTGCCTTGTCCATCCCTTTTCTCATTTAAAGACCAGTCAAGAAACATGGAGAAATACATGTGTTCTGAAGCAGAAAGTGATTGATAGTGAAACAAATGCCTATAAATTTCCTAACTTGTGGATGAAATTTATATCCTATGATGTGCATTAATTGAAGAAATACTAATCTACCAGTGTTGAATAAAAATGAACGTCAAAATACACATCATGTCCGATTGGAATCTACTTGCATTAATATTAAACTGGGTCAGTTACTGTAGAAATATTAGGATTCTTATGCACCATTCACTGAAGTTAGTTTTCAGTACTAGGAAACAAATATGTATTTCAGGTGAATGAATATTTCTAAGAATAATCTTGTGAAAAGTTGATTATAAATCCACATACATGAATATGAATGAATTTGATGAGTGTAAAATAAGACACATATTTCATTTGTTGAAAAATCTGGAGAGTGTATATATATATATATATATATATATATATATATATACATACACACACACACACACATTAAAAACAGCAATATATATGCCAATTGAAATTTATAATGAAATATATATCATCGACAGATAGAAAAATATTTATTTTACTGAACATGGATTTATGAATAATATTGTTCAAGTAGGAAGATCACCCATAATTTAAATTTTCGGTTCCAACATCGTTTAAGAGGAGTGATCCCTTACAATTTGTATCTGCCAAGTCAGCCACCTCACAAGAATGTACGTGTGGTACCAGGTAGGATTCTATCTGTGCATATAAAAATACAGGTGGTGAATAGGCTACAGAGAAAGGGAGAAAGGAATTCATAGGTGGTTATCTTTAAAAAAAACATGGAGAACTATTTCAACAAAAAATTGACTAGATTTATAAATCCTACCCTATATAATGCAAAAGGTAAGTCCAACTATACACCATGCCTCCTCTGAAATGGTTGTATTTTCATTCTGTTTGGGTTATTTTTCTCCATCATATTAGTATCAGTAGTCAGAATATAGTAGGGTAGGGGTTAGTGTCAGGGATTCAGTATTTCGAATGGAAAATTGGAAAATGAATACAATGTGTATGTAAACATGTGCTACACAAAAATGTTTCCACTTTTATCCAGAACAATGCCTTGACAGTACCTTCGCTCCAACTAAAACATCATTAGAGGAGAAGAGTTAGAAAATCAGTGAAAACACATCTTGAATGGAATAGGCTCAGGATTTTGAAACCTTGGAGGTGGTAGAGGAGTTTGCAAAAGTAAGGGACAGGGTGAACACTCCACAAACATGGAGTTCTGTTGGACTAAAGACTTCTTGGGAAACTGCCTCTGAATTTGGGCACTTGAAATATATCTTGTTGTCACAAGCTTTAGCTTCCTTTGTAGTGAGACCATCAAACATGGGTCTGCATCTATGTGACCTGGAGGACACGGTTTCTTATTTTCTAATGAAAATGAGGCAGCAGTGCTGAATTCTCACTTTGTAGGTAACCTGTGGACACTGGGGGCTAAGTGTCTCCCAGTGTGGGCTGTGAAGCCATTTGGTCATCCTCCAATTTTCGTGGTGTTTGTTGCTGCTGCATTGGGGATTTGGTATTTGCTTCACGAAATACAAGGAGTTCAACTGTGTCACAGTGCTGGAGGGAGTTCTGTGACGAGTGGTGGGTCAGGGTCTGCAGGAGAATGCACCAACCAGGCTTCTATCCCACATAGCTTGCCCCCTTGACCATAGCAACCTGATTCTGAACATTGCCCTGAAAGCTCTCCATATAACAAGATACCTTTACACAGAAGTATCTACTGGCTGCACCATGTCAGTAACAAGCCATTTGGAAGCCAAATGCAGATCCACATTGCCCCACCACATGTTTTATCACACACCTGCCAAGCACTGTTCTAGGCCCACTATTCAGCAGGCTCCAACGTACTGGCATCTCTATTCAACACAATTTTCATGAAACCTAGTGAATCCAGGCACTGTCTGGTGTACTCAAGATCAGCATCAGGACATCCAAAGGTTCTCCAGTGCCACCTGGTCTTGGGAATTTCAAAAATTTCATGGTATCTGTTTAGCCATTTTTCAAGGATGATGTTGGAGGCACTGTGGGTTTCAATATATTCAGGACCTGTTAAATGGTGAGGAAGCTCATTTCAATGAAAGCTCTGGGGAAATCTCAAGGGCAAGGCTTCCCAAAGAGTGGCCAAAAGGTCGCATGAAGCCAGGCCTATTGAGTTCTACAATGTGAGGTCCATGTGTTTTTTGACTCTCAACTATGGCTGCCAAGTCTTTCAGAATAAAATAATGTGATTTCCTCACTGAGATTCCCAGTGATCTGTGGAAAGTCAATCTGGGCCTAGATCTCAGTTTCCAATGGTCACTCTCATGTGTGGTCTCCTAAAATCCCAAAACAATTGATGGCAATACTTCTCTGAGGTCTGTTCCAGAACTCAGTCTCTAAGGGGAATCACACCAGAGTTCAAGCCCAGGTGGACCCAATCATCTCTTCCAACTGCCACACAAATGACCACAATTAAAACCAAAACACTCCCACACGGCCCTCATCTTCTTCATAACCTTTGGCTGGAGTTTTCCATTAGGGGCGCAGTCAAAGACAGTGTCCAAAATAAGCTCCCTTGTCCCTCATTTGCCTAAAATCTCAGTGGCCTGGACACCCTTCATGTGAACCAGGAGTAATCAAATAGGTCTGCCATTAATACTTTTCCACTTCTACAATTTGAGGCTTTCTGACTGTGGGGTTTAGATTCTTTATGTGATTTGGAGTCATGAGAAAATCCAAGCACACATGGGCAAGCTTTTGCAGGGATTTGGAGAATTCTTTTGACCCAAAGGATCCCTATTCTCACTTGATTGAAGTGAGAAACCTTACAGAGGAAAGCTAGAGACTTCATCCACAATGACTGCAATTTTTGCCCTTTGATTTTGGATGCACACATGGGATCTTTCTTTAGATTCATCAGGTGATGATAATCTAAGCCACAGCCTCACACAGGGCCAGGAGGCTGATTCCGACACATCCCTTTCCAAAGCAATTAAGCAAAGAGCCACAGGTGATGCCCATTCATTTCCATTTGAAAACTGTTTCTTAGGGCTTCACAAAGGGGTGGCTGGAGGCAAAGACCTTCCTGACATTCAGGGCAAAAGAAAAATAGGTAAGCAAAAGGCCCAAAGCAGGGTTTCTCCACTGTGACTTTTCTGGTCTAACTGATATCTGAGTTTTCTGAGGTGCTCGCCAGTCCCTTCAGCTATCCAGTACATGGCCATATCACAGAGCTTGGAGGTGGTACATATCTTTTACTCAAAACCATGAGCCTATTCTGGAGTGTGGCCAGAATTCAGGAAGAAAATAGGAAATTAGGAAGATAGCAGGTGTTGCCCATCCATAAGGCAATCTTCTGCCTAATCATAAATTGGGCAGGATGAATACTGGGAAGCTTTCTACTAGACAGGACACATCCATTGATGCATTCTATTTTCTAATGTCTACAACCACGGACACAGTGGGACACACAGACATAGAAACACTCGCCTTGTCACATGACTTACTAGAAACAGTCCATACCAAACCAAACAAACCGCCTTTCCTATCTATTCTCAGAACATGAGACAAAACCAAAAACTCACACCCAAAACCACAAAGGCACCTCCTTCCCCCAAGTAGGTCTGTGACTATCCAGAGGGTGGTCTGACTCGTGGGCCATAATATATTCCCCCAACATGGCCTGTCCTGTCTCAGATCTGGTCTCCTTAGCCAACTCTGTGAAGTTGTCAGGAGTCCGCGATGAGCCACTACCTGCTTTCTCTGGAAAGGCCAGTTTTCAGAGCTTTCCTGGCATTTGGTCATCCTCACAACAGTAGGACCAAAAAATAATGTCTCTGTCCTTGTTCAATCAAAACAAGCGAGCCCAATGGGACTGGGACTGGGACTGACTCTGGGTTCCTGGCTTCCTGGATCAAAAGTTCACAGTGTTCCATCACCAAAAGTGTGAGGTGTGGTCATTTCTTTAAGGAACTGAATGAGGTCACTGCCTTGGCAAACACTTTGTCCTCACAGTTGCTTTCAATTGACCAATGAAACGGAGGCTGCCCCTACTTCATTTGAAATTTTCACAAGTTAGAATGGTAGATCAACCATAGGCTCCTGGAACAGCTCTCCACACAGGCCTGGTTTGGTCCATCTTCTCTACATTAAGAAGAGAGAGGCTGATTCCGACATATCCTTTCATCCTGACCAGGATGTTTGCCATGGAAGATGACTTTTGCTCTCTCAGGTCTTTCATAGCTGCCTACATCTTCTCCAGGGATCATTTCTACATGGACCTTTGAGGTTCTCAGCAGGTGGAAGATCACCTACATTTCTGTATTGTAAGTCAAACTCTGTCCCTGTTCTTCTGTAAAATTAGATTGAGGGAACGGTGCATTCTTAGGGTTAATAACATGTTCCATTTGGGTTAGGAATCATTCTGTGAGATGAATAATGGTATTGGAACATGCAATATTTATAAGAATATATTGGTGAAATATAAGTATGAAAACAGAAATCTAGGTAAGACTTGAAGCCCAGAAGGGCATTTTGCCCTTGATTGGGATACTTAGCTTTGAATTACATTCTGAACAGTTGTCTCACATAATTCGATATCGAATGGCAAAAGACCTTGTACCTTGGATGATTGAATGTAGAAGAGAACATCCACTCAAACTGGGATAGTCAGTAGGTTTAGGAAGAAGAGTGAGTATACGTTTTGGAACAAATTTCATTAGTAATAGGTTTTTGGTTAGAGAGTGAACGTAAATGTCAGCACATGAGAAGAGTCAGTCACATGATGAACAGGGGAAAATATGTAGGAAAACAGATATCAATAGACACATGAGGAAATAAGGCAAAGTATAATGTGAGTGATAGGATTAGACATTTCCAACAGGGTTGAGTTTGAATATATAATCTTAGGAAGAAACAAATATGTAGTCACCAATAGGATTGATATTGAGCATTAGACAACCTGGACATGGATGTTTATAGTAATACATGTTCAATTTCCATTTAGGCTATGGTACAAACATAAGTGTGAGCCTTGCGTTTTGTGTCCAGAATATCACTGTGATAAAATATATATGTAGATCAGGTTACATGAGTAATTCTTCCACCATTTTTTGAAGCAATATTTTGAAGATGTATAAATTAGTATTGGGGGTACAAAGAGATGTACCCTGTGTATATGAATCTAGAGAAAATGCATGAGTAGAACACACTGTGAATTAATAATATAACTAGTTCTACATAAAATAATGGATTGAATTGATATCTTAAAATATATAAGAAATCTTATATTGAAATACTATCATTCATTCCAACTAGTTATACATCTAATGGTAATATTATGGTTATGGTTTATCATGAAGGGTGTGATTTTTGCTTCAAAAGTGATTATGTAATTCAAAAATCATGTGTTTAGAAAGTAGTCTCATGAAACGACCAGTCAAGAAACATGGAGGAATACATTTGTTCTGAAGCAGGAAGTGATTGAAAGTGAAACAAATGCCTATAAATATGCTAACTTGTGGATGAAATATATATCATATGATGTGCATAAACTGAAGAAATAGCAACGTACAAGTCTTGAATAAAAATGAACGTCAAAATACATGTCATGCCCCATAGGAATCTACTTGCATTGATGTAAAACTGAGTCAGTTACTGTAGAAATATTAGGATTTGTATGCATCGTTCACTGAAGTTAGTTGTCTGTATTAGGAAACAAATATGTATTTCAGGTGGATGAATATTTCTGAGTATAATCTTGTGAAAAGTTGATTATACATCCACATATATGAACATAATAGAATTTAGAGAGTGTATAATAAAACACATATATTTTGAAAAATCTGGATAGGAGATATATATATATATATATATATATATATATATATATATATATATATATATATACATATATATACAAAAAAAACAAAGACATTAAAAAGTAGCAATATGTATGCCAATTGAAATTCATAGTGAAATATATATCATCCACGGATGCAAAAATATTTATTATACTGAACATGGATTTATGTATAATGTTGTTCAACTAGGAAAATTAATCCAAAGTGTATGCAAAATTGTGATACAAAAAATCTTTCCACTCTCATCCTGAACAATGCCTTGACTTACCCTCACCTTAAGTAATTCACAATTATATGAAAAGAGGTAAAAAATCTGTGAGTACATATCTGGAATTGAATATGCTCATGATTTCACAACTTTGCAAGTGGTTGATGAGTTTTCAAAAGTAAGGAACAGGGTAAACACTTCACAAACATGGAGCTCTGCTGGACTAAAGACTTCTTGAGAAACTGCCCCTGAGGTTGTGCACTTGAAATATATGTTTTTGTCAGGAGCTTTACCTACCTTTGTTGTGAGACCATCAAAGCTGGGTCTGCATCTATGTGACCTAGAGGACATGGTTTCTTATTTTCCAATGAACATGAAGCACCAGTGCTGAAGTCTCTCTTTGTAGGTAAACTGTGGCCACTTCGGGCAATGTGACTCCCCGTGTGGACTTTGAAGCCATTTGGTCATCCTCCACTTTTCATGGTGTTTCTTGCTGCTACACTGGGAGTTTGGTATTTGCTTCATGACATACAAGGAGTTCAACTGGCACACAGTGCTTGAGGGAGTCTTGTAAGGTGTGGTGGGTCAGGCTCTGCAGGAAAATTCACCAACTAGGCTTCTATCCCACATTGCTTACCGCCTTGACCATAGAAACCTGATTATGAACATTGCCCTGAAACCCCTGCATATAACAAGATGCCTTTTCATATTATGGTCTCTTGGCTGCACCAAGTCAGTCACAAGCCATTTGGAAGCCAATGGCAGATCCACATGGCCACAACACAGATGTATTACCACACATCTGCCCACCACTGCTCTAGGCCCACTATTCAGCAGCCTCCAACTTACTGGCATCTCTGTACTACACAATTTTCATGAAACCCAGTCAATCAAGGCACTGTCTGTTATACTTATGATCAGCAACAGGACATCCAATGGTTCTCCAGTGCCACCTGGTCATTGGGAATTTCAAAAATTTCATGGTGTTTATCTATGCATTTTTCAAGAATGAAGTTGGAGGCACTTTGGGGTTTCCATTCATCTAGGAACCATTACATGGGGCGGAAGCTAATTTCAATGAAAGCTCTGAGGAACTCTCATAGGCAAGGCTTCCCAAACAGTGGCCAAAAGGTCACATGAAGCCAGGCCCATTGAGGTCTACAACGTGAGGTCCATGTGTCTTTTGACTCTAACTATGGCTGCCAAGTTTTTCAGAATAAAATCATGTGATATCTTTGCTGAGATTTTCAGTTCTCTGTGGAAAGCCAACCTGGGCCTAGATCTCAGGTTTCAAGGGCAACTCTCATGTGTGGCCTCCTACAATCCCAACACAATTCATGGCAATACTTCTCTGTCGTCAGTTCCCAAACTCAGTCTCTAAGGGAAATCACACCAGAGTTCCAGCCCATGTAGACCCAGTCATCTCTTCCAACCGCCACACAAATGACCACAATTAAAACCAAAACATTTCCACATGGCCCTCATCTTCATCCATATAGACACTCATCATAAACTCTGGCTGGAGGTTTCCATGAGGGGCGCAGCCCAAGACAGTGTCCAAAATATGGACCCTTGCCCCTCATTTGTCTAAATTTAGGGTGGCCTGGAAACCCATCCTGTGAACAAGGAGTGATCATATAGGCCTGCTGTTAATACTGCTCTGCTTCTCCAATTTGAGGCCTACTGAATGTCAGGTATAGATTGCTTATGTGATTTGGCATCATGAGAGAACCCAAGCACTTCTGCAGGACTTTGAAGAACTCATTTGACCCAAAGTAATCCTATTCTCACTTGATGGAGTTCAGGACCTAACACAGGAAGACAAGAGACTTCATCCACAATGACTGATCATTTTGCCATTTTGGTTTTGGATGCACACATGGGATCTTCTTTAGATTTATCAGGAGCTGAGAATCTTAGCCACCCCCTCAATCAGGGCCTAGTGTCTGATTAAGACACATCCCTTTCCAAAGCAATTAAGCAAAGAGCCACACGTGATACCCATTCATTTAAATTTGAAAACTGTTTCTTCAGGCTTCTAAAAGGGGTGGCCTGAGGCAAAGACCTTCCTGACATTCAAGGCAACAGAACCATAGGTAAGCAAATGGACCAAAGCAGGGTTTCTCCACTGAGACTCTACTGCTCACACTAATATCTGAGTTTTCAGAGATGTTCCCATTCCCTTCAGCTATCAAGAACATGGACATGTCACAGAGCTTGGAGGTGGTACATATCTTGGACAATAAATCATGAGCTTATTCTGGAGAGTGGCCAGAATTCAGGAAGAAAACAGGAACTTAGGAAGTTAGTAGTTGTTTCCTATCCATAAGGCAAACCACAGTCCATTTATCAATTGTGAACGATGAATGCTGGGAAGCTTTATACTAGACAGGACACCTCCATTGATGCATTCTCTTTTCTAATGTCTAAAACCACGAACACAGTGGATACACAGACATAGAAACACTTGCCTTGTCAAAAGAGTAACTAGAAACAGTCGACTCCAAACCAAACCAACCACCTTTTCTACCTATTCTCAGAACATGAGACAAAACCATAAACTCACACCCACACACATAAAGGCACCTCCTTCCCAAAAGTGGGTCTGTGACTATCCAGAGTGTCCTCTGACTGGTGGGCTATAATATGTTCCTCTCGAAATGGCCTTTCCACTTTCAGATCATGTCTCCTTGGCCAACTCTGTGATGCTGTGAGGAGCCTGCAGTTAGCCACTACCTGCTATCTCAGAAAAGGCCCCTCTTCAGAGCTCAACTGGCATTTGGCCATCCTCACATCAGTAGGTACCAAGAAAGTCTTACTTGTACTTGGTAAATCCAAACAAGTGAGCCCACTGGGACTGGGACTGGGACTGGCTCTCGGTGCCTGGCTTCTTGCATCACAATTTCAGAGAGTTCCATCACCAAGGATGTTAGCTAGGTCACTTCCTTCAGGAACTGAATGAGGTCCCTCTCTTGGCAACAACTTTGTCCTAACAGTTTCTTCCAAGGGTCCCTTTAGATGGAGGCTGCTCCTACTTTGTGTGACAATTTGACTAGTTAAAATGGTATATCAAAATAGGCACCTGGGAACAGCTCTCCACGCAGGGCTGGTTAGGTCCATCTTCTCTACATTAAGAAGAGAAAGGCTGATGCATACACATCCCTTCATCCTGTTCAGGTTGTTTGCCATGGAAGATGGCTTTTGCTCTCTCAGATCCTTCATAGCTGCCTACATCTTCTCCAGGGATCATTTCTGCATCGAACTTTGAGGTTCTCAGCAGTTGGAAGATACCCTACATTACTGTATTGTAAGATGAACTCTGTCCCTGCTCTTTTGTAATTTTAGATTGAGGCAACAGTGTATGGTTAGGGTTAATTACAGGTTCGATTTGGGTTAGGAATCATTCTGCGGGATGAATAATGGTCTTGGGAACCTGCAATATTTATAGGAATATAGAGATGAAATATACGTATGAAAACAGAAATCTAGGTAAGATTTGAAGCTCAGAAGTGCATTGGGCAACTGATTGTGATACGTAGCTTTGAATTACGTTCTGCATACATGTTTCAGAAAAATCGATATACAATAGCATAGGACCTTGTACCTTGGATGATTGAATGTAGTAGAGAACATCTACTCAAAAAGGGATAGTTGATAGGATCAGGAAGATAGTATGTTTCGGAAGAAGAGTGAGTATAGGATTTGGACCAAAGTTCATAAGCAATAGGGTTTCGGTTAGAGAGTGAATGTCAATGTCAGCACATGTGAAGGGTCAGTCACAATGTTGAACTGGAGAAAATATGTAGGAAAGTAGATATCAATAGAGACATTAGGAAATCAGGAAAAGTACAAAGTGAGTGAAAAAATTAGACATTTTCAATGGTATTGAGGTTGAATATATAATCTTAGGAAGAAACAAATATGTAGTCACCAATAGGATTGACATTTGAGAGCATTAGGCAACCTGGTCATGGATGTTTTTAGTAATCCATGTTCAGTTTCCATTTAGGCTTTGGTACAGTCATACGTGTGAATTTTGCATTTTGTGTCCAGAATATTACTGTGATACCATGCATATGTAGATCAGGTGATATGAGTATTTCTTCCACCATTTCTGGGAGCAATATTTTGAAGATGTATAAATTAGTATTGGGGATACAAAGAGGTGTAACCTGTGTCTATTAATATAGAGATAATGCATGAATAGACCATACTGTGAATAAATAATATAACTGGTTCCACTTTACAAAATGTATTGAATTGATATCAGAAAATATATAAGAAATCTTTTATCGATATAAAATCATTCATTCCAACCAGTTATACATCTAATAGTGATATTATAGTTATGGTTTATCATAAAGTGTGTGTCCGTTTTGCTTTAAAAGTGATAAAGGAAATCGAAAATAATGTGTTTGGAAAGAAATCTCATGAAAAGATCAGTCAAGAAACATGGAGGAAAACATGTGTTCTGAAGCAGGAAGTGATTGAAATTGAAACAAATCCCTATAAATTTGCTAAATTGTGGAGGAAATATATATCCTATGATGTGCATATACTGAAGAAATTGTAATGTCCCAGTGTTGAATAAAAATGAACGTCGATATACACATCATGTCCCATAGGAATCTACTTGCATTGATGATAAACTGTTTCAGTTACTGTAGAAATGTTAGGATTTGTATGCACCATTCACTGAAGTTAGTTTTCAGCACTAGGAATCAAATATGTATTTCAGGTGGATAAAATTTTCTGAGAATAATCTTGTGAAACGTTGATTATAAATCCACGTTCATGAACATGAAAGAAATTAGGAAGTGTATATAAGACACATATATTTCATATTTTGAAAAATATGGAGAGAGTGTGTATATATATATATATATATATATATATATATATATATATATATACACACACACACACACACACACACACACACACACACAGAGACATTAAAAATAGCAATATATGCCAATCAAAATTCACCATGAAATATATATCATCCACAGATCCAAAAATATTCATTTTAGTGAACAAAGATTTGTGTATAATTTTGTTCTCTAGGAAGCTCACCCATAGGTTGAATTTTCAGTTCCAACGGCGTTTATGAGGAGTGATCTCTTCTCTCAATTTGTATCTGCCAAGTCAGCCACCTCACAAGAATGTACGTGTAGTACCAGGTAGGATTCTCTATGTGCATATAAAAATATATGTGCTGAGTAGGCTACAGAGAAAGAGAGACAAGAATTCACATATTTGTTAACTTTAAAATCACATGGACAACTATTGCAACAAAAATTGTCTGGATTAATAACTCCTAACCTTTATAATGCAAAAGGCAAGTCCAAATATACACCATGCCTCCTCTGAACTGTTTGTATTTCTATTATGTTTGGGTTATTTTTCTGCCTCATATTAGGATTAGTAGTCAGACACTAGTAGGGTATGGTTTAGTGTCAGGGATTCAGTATTTCAAATGGAAAATTGGAAAATGAATCCAATATGTATGCAAATATGTCCTACACAAAAGTCTTCCCACTCTCATCCAGAAAAATCCATTGACATTATCTTCACCCTATGTAAGATGCAATTCGAAGAGAAGAGTTAGAAAATCTGTGAATACATATCTGGAATGGAAAATGCTCAGGAGTTCACAACCTTGGAGGTGGTAGAGGAGTTTCCAAAAGTAAGTGACTGTGTAAACATTCCACAAACATGGAACTCTGCTGGCCAAAAGCCTTCTTGAGAAACTGCCTCTGAGTTTGGACACATGAAATATATCTTGATGTCTGGAGCTTTAGCTTCATTTCTGGTGAGACCATCAAAGCTGGATCTGCATCTATGTGACCTGGAGGACATCTTTTCTTATTTTCCATTGAACATTAGTTATCGGTGTTGATTTCTCTCTTTGTTGGTAAACTGTGGCCACTGGAAGCTTAGTGTCTCCCTGAGTGGACTGTGAAGCCATTTGGTCTTCCTGAACTTTTTGTGGTGTTTCTTGCTGCTGCACTGGGAGTTTGGTATTTGCTTCACGAAATACAAGGAGTTCAACTAGGATATAGTGCTAGAGGGAGTTCTGTGACGTGTGTTGGGTCAGGGTCTGCAGGAGAATTCACCAACCAGGGTTCTATCCCACATAGCTTGCCCCCTTGACCATCGCAACCTGATTCTGAACATTGCCCAGAAACCTCTCCATATAACAAGATGCCTTTTCATATAATAGTCTGCTGGCTGTACCAAGTCAGTCACAAGCTATTTGGAAGCCAATGGCTGATCCACATGGCAACACCACAGTTGTATTATCACACACCTGCCCACCACTGCTCTAGGCCCACTACTCAGCAGGCTCCAACTTACTGGCATCTCTGTTCCACACCATTTTCATGAAACCCAGCCAATCAAGGCACTGTCTGTAACACTAATGATCAGCAAGAGAACAACCAATGGTTCTCCAGTGCCACTTGGTCATTGGGAATTTCAAAAACATCATGGTATTTATCTATCCATTTTTCAAGAATGAAGTTGGAGGCACTTTGGGGTTTCCATTCTTCCAGGAACCATTACATGGGGAGGACTCTCATTTCAATGAAAGCCCTGAAAAACTCTCACAGGCAAGGCTTCCCAAACAGTGGCCAAAAGGTCACATGAAGCCAGGCCCATTGAGGTCTACAACTGGAGGTCCATGTGTCTTTTGACTCTTAACTATGGCTGCCAAGTTTTTCAGAATAAAATCATGCGATATCCTTGCTGAGAATTTCAGTTCTCTGTGGAAAGCCACCCTGGGCCTAGATCTCAGGTTTCAAGGGCAACTCTTATGCGTGGCCTCCTAAAATCCCAACACAATTCATATCAACACTTCTCTGAGGTCAGTTCCAGAACTCAGTCTCTAAGAGGAATCACACCAGAGTTCAAGGCCATGTGGACCCTGTTATCTCTTCCAACCGCCACACAAATGACCACAATTAAAACCAAAACATTCCCACATGTCCCTCATCTTCATCCATATAGACAGTCATTATAAACTCTGGCTGGAGGTTTCCATGAGGGGCGCAGCCAAGACAGTGTCCAAAATATGCACCCTTGCCACTCATTTGTCTAAATTCATGGTGGCCTGGACACCCTTCCTGTGAATCAGGAGTGATCAAAAAAGCCTGCCGTTAACGCTGCTCTGCTTCTCCAATTTGAGGCCCACTGACAGTCAGGTATAGATTCATTATGTGATTTGGCATCATGAGAGAACCCAAG
The DNA here is from genome assembly GCF_048772815.1 of Callospermophilus lateralis. Lineage (NCBI taxonomy): Eukaryota > Metazoa > Chordata > Mammalia > Rodentia > Sciuridae > Callospermophilus > Callospermophilus lateralis. The sequence continues at coordinate 106,350 of NW_027510616.1, forward strand.
TACTTCTGCAGGACTTTGAAGAACTCATTTGACCCAAAAAAAATCCCTATTCTCACTTGATGGAGGTCAGGAACCTATCGGAGGAAGGCAGGAGACTTCATCTACAATGACTGATCTTTTTGCCATTTTGGTTTTGGATGCACACATGGGATCTTCTTTACATCTATCAGGAGCTGAGAATCTTATCCACAGCCTCAAACAGAGCCTAGTGTCTGATTAAGACACATCCTTTTCCAAAGCAATTAAGCAAAGAGCCACAGGTGATGCACATTCATTTCCATTTGAAATCTGTTTCTTCAGGCTTCACAAAGGGGTGGCATGATGCAAAGACCTTCCTGACATTCAAGGCAACAGAACCATAGGTAAGCAAATGGACCAAAGCAGGGTTTCTCCACTGAGACTTTACTGCTCACACTGATATCTGAGTTTTCTGAGATGTTCCCATTCCCTTCAGCTATCAAGAACATGGACATGTCACAGAGCTTGGAGGTGGTACATATCTTGGACAATATATCATGAGCTTATTCTGGAGAGTCGCCAGAATTCAGGAAGAAAACAGGAACTTAGGATGTTAGTAGGTGTTTCCTATCCATAAGGCATACCACGGTCCATTCATCAATTGTGCAGGATAAATGCTGGGAAGCTTTCTACTAGACAGGACACCTCCATTGATGCATTCTCTTTTCTAATGTCGACAACCACGGACACAGTGGATACACAGACATAGAAAGTCGCCTTGTCAAAAGACTTACTAGAAACAGTCGACTCCAAACAAAACCAACCACATTTCCTACCTATTCTCAGAACATGAGACAAAACCGCAAACTCACATCCACAAACAAAGGCAACTCCTTCCCAAAAGTAGGTCTGTGACTATCCGGAGTGTCCTCTGACTGGTGGGCCATACAATGTTCTCCACAAAATGACCTCTCCTGTCTCAGATCTTGTCTCCTTGGCAAACTCTGTGATGCTGTGAGGAGCCAACGGCTAGCCACTACCTGCTATCTCAGGAAAGGCTTCTCTTCAGAGCTCTCCTGGCATTTGGCCATCCTCACATCAGTAGGTACCAAGAAGGTCTGACTCTGTACTTGGTAAATCCAAACAAGTGAGCGCACTGGGACTGGGACTGGGACTGGCTCCCGGTGCCTGGCTTCTTGCATCAAAATTTCAGAGTGTTCCATCACCAAGGAAGTTAGGTAGGTCACTTCCTTCAGGAACTGAATGAGGTCACTGCCTTGGCAACAACTTTGCCCTAACCATTGCTTCCAAGGGTCACATTGGATGGAGGCTGCCCTTACTTCCTTTGACAATTTGACTAGTTTCAATGGTATATCAAAATAGGCACCTGAGAACAGCTCTCCACGCAGGCCTGGTTAGGTCCATCTTCTCTACCTTACAAAGAGAGAGTCTGATGCATACACATTCCTTTTTCCTGTCTAGATTGTTTGCCATTGAAGATGGCTTTTGCTCTCACAGGTCCTTCATAGCTGCTGACATCTTATCCAGGGATTATTTCTGCATCGAACTTTCAGGTTCTCAGCAGTTTGAAGATACCCTACATTCCTGTATTGTAAGACGAACTCTGTCCCTGCTCTTTTGTAATGTTAGATTGAGGCAACCGTGTATGGTTATCGTAAATAGCAGGTTTGATTTGGATTAGGAATCATTCTGCAGAATGAATAATGATCTTGGGAACCTGCAATATTTATAGGAATATAGAGATGAAATATACGTATGAAAACAGAAATCTAGGTAAGATTTGAAGCTCAGAAGTGCATTGGGCAACTGATTGCGATACGTAGCTTTGAATTACGTTCTGCATACATGTTTCAGAAAAATCGATATACAATGGCATAGGACCTTGCACCTTGGATGATTGAATGCAGTAGAGAACATCCACTCAAAAAGTGATAGTCGATAGGATCAGGAAGATAGTCAGTATGTTTCGGAAGAAGAGCTAGTATAGGATTTGGACCAAAGTTCATTAGCAATAGTGTTTCTGTTAGAGAGTGAATGTCAATGTCAGCACATGTGAAGGGTCAGTCACAATGTTGAACTGGGGAAAATATGTAGGAAAGTAGATATCAATAGAGACATTAGGAAATCAGTCAAAGAGTATCAAATGAGTGAAAAAAATTAAACATTTTCAACAGTTTTGAGGTTGAATATATAATCTTATGAAGAAACAAATATGTAGTCACCAATAGGATTGACATTTGAGAGCCTTAGGCAACCTGGTCATGGATGTTTTTAGTAATCCATGTTGAGTTTCCCTTTAGGCTTTGGTACAATCATACGTGTGACTTTTGCATTTTGTGTCCAGAATATTACTGTGATAACATGCATATGTAGATCAGGTGACATGAGTATTTCTTCCACCATTTCTGGGAGCAATATTTTAAAAATGTATAAATTAGTATTGGGGGTACAACGAGGTGTACCCTGTGTCTATGAATATAGAGATAATGCATGAATAGACCATAATGTGAATAAATAATATAACTGGTTACACTTTAAATAATGTATTGAATTGATATTAGAAAATGTATAAAAAATATTTTATTGATATATAATCATTCATTCCAACCAGTTATACATCTTATGATGATATTACAGTGATGGTTTATCATGAAGTCTGTTTCAGTTTTGCTTCAAAACTGATAAAGGAAATCGAAAATAATGTGTTTGGAAAGAAGTCTCATGAAAAGACCAGTCAAGAAACACGGAGGAATGCATGTGTTCTGAAGCAGGAAGTGATTGAAAGTGAAACAAATGCCTATATATTTGCTAACCTGTGGAGGAAATATATATCCTATGATGTGCATAAACAGAAGAAATTGTAATGTGCCAGTGTTGAATTAAAATGAACATCAATACACACATCATGTCCATTGGAATCTACTTGCTTTGATGATAAACTGTGTCAGTTACTGTAGAAATATTAGGATTTGTAAGCACCATTCACTGAAGTTAGTTCTCAGGACGAGGAAACAAATATGTATTTCAGGTGGTTGAATGTTTCTGAGAATAATCTTGTGAAAAGTTGATTATATATCCACATACATGAATATGAATGAATTTAGAGAGTGTTTAATAAGACACATTTTTTTATATTTTGAAAAATCTAGAGTGTATATATATATATACATGTAAAACTCATGGAGAAATATTACAATTAAAATTTGACAAGATTTATAATACATACCCTTGATAAAGCCGAAGGCAAATCCAAGTATATACCATGCCTCCTATGAAAGGCCTGTATTTCTATTCTGTTACGTTTCTTTTTATCCATCATATTAGCATTAGTAGTCAGAGTCTATTAGGGTATGTGTTAGTGTCAGGGATCATTATTTCAAATGAAAATAGAAAAATGAATCTAATGTGTATGCAAATATGTGCTACACAAAAATCTTGCCACTCTCATCCAGAACAATTCCTTGACATTTACTTCGCTCCAAGTAAGACACAATTAGTGGAGAGGAGTTCGAAAACCTGTGATTACATATGTGGAACTGAAAATGTTCAGGAGTTCACAACATTGGAGGTGGTAGAGCAGTTTCCAAAAGTAAGGGAGAGGTTAAACACTCCACAAACTTGGAGCTCTGCTGGCCTAAAGACTCTTTGAGAAAATGCCCCTCAGGTTGGGCACATGAAATATATGAAGTTGTCAGGAGATTTAGCTTCCTTTGTTGTGACACCATCAAATGTGGGTCTGCATCTATGTGACCTGGAGGAAATGGTTCCTTATTTTCTAATGAACATGAGACAGCAGTTCTGAATTCTCTTTTTCTTGGTAAACTGTGGCCACTGGGAGTTAAGTTTCTCCCCGTGTGGTCTGTGAAGCCGTTTGGTCATCCTCCATTTTCGTGGTGTTTCTTACTGCTGCACTGGGAGTTTGGAATTGGCTTAATAAAATACAAGGAGTTCAACTGGCACACAATTCTGGAGGGAGCTCTGTCACGTGTGATTGGTCAAGGTCTTCAGGAGAATTTTCGAAACATGGATCTATCCCACATCGCTTTCCGCCTTGACTATAGCAACCGAATTCTGAACATTGCCCTGAATCCTCTCAATATAACAAGATGCCTTTACATATAAGGGTCTGCTGCCTGCACCATGTCAGTCACAAGTATTTTGGAAGCCAATGGCCGATCCACGTGGTCCCACAACAGATATTTATTCACAACCATATAGTCCACTGCTCTAGCCCCAATACTCAGCAGGCTCCAACTTATGACATCTCGGTTCTATACCATTTTCATGACAACCAGTCAATCAAGGAACTGTCTGGTACACTCATGATCAGCAACAGGACATCCAAAGTTTCTTCAGTGCCACCTGGTCATGGGAATATTAAAAATTTCATGGTATTTATGTAGCCAGTTTTCAAGGATGATGTTGGAGGCACTGTGGGTTTCAATTCATTCAGGAACCATTAAATGGTGAGTAAGTTCATTTCAATGAAAGCTCTGGAGAACTCTCACAGACAAGGCTTCCCAAAGAGTGGCCAGAAGGTCACATGAAGCCAGGCTCATTGAGGTCTACAATGTGAGGTACATGTGTGTTTTGAGTGTCAACTATGACTTCCAAGTCTTTCAGTAAAAAAATCATGTGTTATCCTGGCTGAGATTCCCAGTGCTCAGTGGAAAGCCACCCTGGGCCTAGATCTCAGTTTCCAAGGGCTAATCTCATGTGTGGCCTCCTATAATCCCAACATAATTCATGGCAATACTTCTCTCAGGTGAGTTCCAGAACTCAGGCTCTAAGGAGTATCAGAGCAGAGTTCAAGCCCTGGTGGACCAAGTCATCTCTTCCAACCGCCACACAAATGACCACAATTAAAACCAAAACACTCCTACATGGCCCTCATCTTCTTCCATAAAGACACTCATCATAACATATGGCTGGAGGTTTCCATGAGGGGCACAGCCCAAGACAGTGTCCAAAATAAGCTCCCTTGCCCCTCATTTGCCTAAAGTCAGGGTGGCTTGGACACCCTTCTTCTGAACCAGGAGTGATCTGTAAGGGTAAAAGAAATTGAAATTAAAGTGTTAAAGTTAAAGTGTAAAAGACCGGGTGTTGTAAAGTTTCTAATCTTCAAGGCCTGGTTTAAAATGTAAAGGACCAGGTATTTTTAAGTTTCCATGCTACACGCAAAACCTGAAATTCCTGTAAATTGTAGGACAATTTCTGGACTGCCCAGTAAATATTCCCCCTGACCGCCTGGTTGTTTAATAACCTAGGACCCTGTGTGGCCTACCACATATGCATCGCAGGGCCTAAATCAATCAATTTCAATGTGTACCCCGCTTTAGAATTGACCTATCACTCCCGCCTGACGTGTTCAAGCCAATGAATGAACTAATCATGTTTAGGATTTGTTGTTTCATTTTCCCACAGTGTATGATGATTTGCTAAAGGAGACTGTGATATATGTAAAGTCTCACACTCCCCAAATCGTGTACTTAAGCACTGCTCAATCCCTGCTCGGGGATCTGGGCTGCTCTCCCTTCTTGAGTGAGCACAGAGCACCAGCATGCTGGATTGGATCCTCAATAAATGTCTTTTGCTGTTGCATGAGCCTTGGTCTCATACATGAACATGAATGAAATTAAGGAGTGTATAATAAGACACATATATTTCATATTTTGAATAATCTATAGAGTGTAGATTTTTCACAAAACACATACAGAGATATTAAAAAGTAGCAATATATATGCCAATCAAAATTCATCATGAAATACATATCATACACAGATCCAAAAATCTTTATTTTACTGAACATGGATTTATGTGTAATGTTGTTCAACTAGGAAGCTCACGCAAATGTTGAATTTTCAGTTCCTACAGCGTTTAGGAGGAGTAATCTCTTCTCAAAATTTGTATCTGCCTAGTCAGCCACCTCACAATAATGTACGTGTGGTACCAGGTAGGATTCTATTTGTGCATATAAAAATACATGTGCTGAATAGGCAACAGAGAAAGGGAGACAGGAATTCACATATCTGATACCTTTCAAAACACATGGAGAACTATTTCAATTAAAAATTAACCAGATTTTTAACAACTACCCTTTATCATGCAAAAGGCAAGTCCAACTATACACTATGCCTCCTCTGAATTGCTTGTATTTCTATTCTGTTTGGGTTATTTTTCTCCATCATATTAGCATTAGTAGTCAGAGTCTAGTAGGGTATGCTTTAGTGTCATGGATTCAGTAATTCAAATGAAAATAAAGGAAAACGAATCCATTGTTTACGCAAATATGCACTACAAAAAAATCTTTCCACTCTCATTCAGAGCAATGCCTTGACATTACCTTCACCCCAAGTAAGACACAATTAGAGGACAAGAGTTAGAAAATCTGTGAATACATATCTGGAATGGAAAATGCTCAGGAGTTCACAAGCTTGGACATTTTAGAGGAGTTTTCAAAATTAAGGGACAGGATAAACAGTCCACAATCATGGAACTCTGCTGGCCTAAAGACTTCTTGAGAAACTGCCTCTGAGGTTGGGCACTTGAAATATATTTTCTTTTCAGGAGCTTTAGCTTCCTTTGTAGTGATACCATCAAAGATGGGTCTTCATTTATCTGACCTGGAGGACATGGTTTCCTATTTTCCAAAGAACATGAGGCAGCAGTGCTCAATCCTACCTTTGAAGGTAAACTGTGGCCACGGAGGGCTAAGTGTCTCCCCGTCTTGACTGTGAAGCCAGTTGGTCATCCTACAATTTTCGTGGTGTTTCTTGCTGCTGCACTGGGCTTTTGGTATTTCCTTCATGAAATACAAGGAGTTCAACTGGGACACAGTGCTGGAGCGAGTTCTGTCACGTGTGGAGGGTCAGGGTCTACAGGAGAATTCACCAACCAGGCTTCTATCGCACATAACTTGCAACATTGTCCATAGCAAACTGATTCTGAACATTGTCCTGAAACCTTTCCTTATAACAAGATGCCTTTACATATAAGGGTCTGCTAGCTGCACCATGTAAGCCACAAGCCATTTAGAAGTTAATGGCAGACTCACATGGCCCCACCACAGATATTTTATTATACACCTGCACACCACAGCTCTGGGCCCACTTCTCAGCACTCTCCAACTTACTTACATCTCTGTTCTACACAATTTTCGTGAAACCCAGTCAGTCAAGGCACTGTCTGGTACACTCAAGATCAGCAACAATACATCCAAATGTTCTCCAGTGCCACCTGGTCAGGGGAATTTCAAGGTATTTATGGAGCAATTTTTCAAGGATGAAGTTGGAGGCACTGTGGGTTTCAATTCATTCAGGAACCATTAAATGTTGAGGAACCTCATTTCAATGAAAGCTCTAGAGAACTCTCACAGGTAAGGCTTCCCAAAGAGTGGCCAAAATATACATATATTTCATATTTTGAAAAATCTTGACAGTGTATATCTATATTTATATCTATATCTACACACACACACACACACACAAACACACACAGACATTAAAAACTAGCAATATATATGCCAATCGAAATTCATCATGAAATATATATCATCCACGTATTCAAAAATATTCATTTTACTGAACATGGATTTATGTATAATGTTGTTCAACTAGAAAGCTCACCCATAGGTTGAATTTTCAGTTCCAACAGCGTTTAGGAGGACTGAACTTTTCTCACAATTTGTATCTGCCAAGTCAGCCACCTCAGAAGAATATATGTGTGATACAAGGTACAATTCTATATGTGCATATAAAAATATATGTGCTGAATAGGATACAGAGATGGGGGAGACAGGAATTCACATATTTGATAAGTTTAAAAATACATGGACAACTCTTTCAACAAAAAAATTGACTAGATTTATAACTCCTACCCTATATAATGGAAAAGGCAATTCCAACGGTACACCATGGCTCCTCTGATGTGTTTGTATTTCTATTCTGTTTGGGTTACTTTTCTCCATCAAGTTAGGATTAGTTGTCAGAGTCTTGTAGGGTATGGGTTAGTGTCAGGGATTCAGTATTTCGAAAGGAAAATTGGAAAATGAATCCAATGTGTATGCAAATATGTGCTACACAAAAATCTTCCGACTCTCATCCAGAACAATGCCTTGACCTTAACTTCGTCCCAAGTAACACATGTAGAGAAGATGAGTAAGAAAATCTGTGAGTACATATCTGGAATTGAATATGCTCATTAGTTCACAACCTTGCAGGTAGAAGGGGAGTTTCCAAAAGTAAGGGACAATGTAAACACTCCACAAACATGGAGCTCTGCTATCCTAAAGACTTCTGGAAAAACTGCCTCAGATGTTGGGCTCTTGAAATATATGTTGTTGTCAGGAGCTTTAGCTTCGTTTGTAGTGAGACCATAAAAGCTGGGTCTGCATCTATGTGACCTGGAGTAGATGCTTTCTTATTTACCAATGAAAATGAGGCAGCATTGATGAATTCTCTCTTTCTGGGTCAACTGTGGCCACTTGGGGCTCAGTGTCTCCTCATGTGGACTCTGAAGCCATTTGATCATCCTCCAATTTTTGTGATGTTTTTTGCTGCTGCACTGGGAGTTCAGTATTTGCTTCACGAAATACAAGGAATTTAACTGGGACACAGTGCTGGAGGGAGTTCTGTCACGTGTGGTGGAACAGGGTCTGCAGGAGAATGCACAAACCAGGCTTCTTTCCAACATAGCTTGCCACCTTGACCATAGCAACCTGATTCTGAACATTGCCCTGAAACTTATCCATATAACAAGAATCATTTACATATAATGGTCTGCTGGATACACCATGTCAGTCACAAGGCATTTGGAAGCCATTGGCAAATCCAGATAGAAGCACCACAGATGTTTTATCTCACACATGCCCACCTTTGCTCTAGGTACACTATTCAGCAGGCTCCAACTTACTGGCATCTCTGTTCTACATCATTTTCGTGAAACCCAGCCAATCAAGGCACTGTCTGGTACACTCATGATCACCAACAGGATATCCAATGGTTCTCCACTGCCTCCTAGATATGGGAATTTCAAAAATTTAATGGTATTTATCGAGCCCATCTTTCAAGGTTGAAGTTGGTGTCACTGAGTGTTTCATTTAATTCAGTAATCATTAAATGGTGAAGAAGCTCATTTCAATGAAAGCTCTGGAGAACTCTAACTGCTAAGGCTTCTAAAAAAGTGGCCAAAATGCCACATGAAGCCAGGCCCATTGAAGTCTACAATGTTAAGTGCATTTGTGTTTTGACTCTCAACTATGGCTGCCACGTGTTTCAGAATAAAATTATGTGATACCCTGGCTGAGATTCCCAGTGCTCTGTGGAAAGCCACCCTGGGAATAGATCTCTGTTTCCAATGGCGACTCCCATGTGTGGCCTCCTAATATCCCAACACAATTCATGGCAATACTTCTCTGTGGTCAGTTCCAGGACTCAGTCTCTATGGGGTATCACACCAGAGTTCAAGCCCAGGTGGACCCAGTCATCGCTTCCAACTGCCACACAAATAACCACAGTTAAAACCAAAACACTCCCACATGGCCCTCATCTTCTTCCATATAGACACTCCTCATAATCTCTGGCTGGATGTTTCCATGAGGGGCGCAGCCCAACACAGTGTCCAAATAAGCTCGCTTGCCCATCATTTTCCTAAAGTCAGGGTGGATTGTACACCCTTCCTGTGAACCAGGAGGGATAAAATATGCCTTCCAGTAATACTGCTCTGCTTCTCCAATTTGAGGCCTACTGACTGTCGGTATAGATTTTTTATGTGATGTGGAGTCATGAGAAAACACAAGCATGTATGCAATTGCCTTTGCAGGGCTTTGAAGAACTCATTTGATTCAAAGGATCCCTATTCTCACTTGATGGTGGTAAGGAACCTAACAGAGGAAGGTGAGAGACTTCATCAACAATGACTGATCTTTTTCCCATTTTGGTTTTGGATGCACACATGGGATCATTCTTTAGATCCATCAGGTGCTGAGAACCTAAGCCACAGCCTAACACAGGGCCAAGAGACTGATTCAGACACATCCATTTCCAAAGCAATTAACAAAGAGCCACAGGTGATGCCCATTTAATTCCATTTTAAAACTGTTTTCTTCAGGCTTCACAAACTGTGTCCTGAGGCCAAGACCTTCCTCACATTCAGGGGAAGAGAAGAATTGGTTAGCAAAAGGCCCAAAGCAGAGTTTCTCCACTGAGGCTTTCTTGGTCACACAGATATCTGAGTTTTTTGAGATGCTAGCCATTCCCTTTAGCTATCCACTACATGGCCTTGTCACAGAGCTTGGAGGTGGTACATATCTTGGACACAAAACCATGAGCCTATTCTGGAGAGTGGCCAGATTTAGGAAGAAAACAGGAACTTAGGAAATTAGTAGGTGTTTTCCATCCATAAGGGAAGCCACAGTCCATTCATCAATTGGGCAGGATGAATGCTGGGAAGGATTCTACTAAACAGGACACATCCATTGATGAATTCTCTTTTCAAATGTCGACAACCACGGACACAGTGGGATACACAGACATAGAAACACTCACTTTGTGAAACGACTTACTAGGAACAGTCCACTCCAAACCAAACAAACCACCTTTTTTACCTATTCTTAGAACATGAGACAAAACCACAAACTCACACTCACACCCACAAAGGCACCTCCTTCCCCCAAAGAGGTCTGTGACAATCCGGAGTGTCCTCTGACTTGTGGGCCTTATTATGTTCCCTGAAATGTCCTGTCCTGTCTCAGATCTGGTCTCCTTGGCCAAATCTGCGAAGTGGTCAGGAGCCAGCTGTGAGCAACTACCTGCTTTCTCAGGAAAGGCCCCTCTTCTGAGCTCTCCTGAAATTTGGCCATTCTCACATCAGTAGGTACCAAGAAAGACTGACTCTGTTCTTTGTAAATCCAAATAAGTGAGCCCACTGGGAATGGTACTGGGACTGCCTCTGGTTGCCTGGCTTCCTGGATCCCAAGTTCAGAGAGTTATATCACCAAGGAAGTGAGGAAGGTCACCTCCTTTGTGAACTGAATGAGGTCACTGCTTTGGAAACCACTTTGTCCTAAAATTTGCTTCCAAGGTTCCCATGAGATGGAGGCTGCCCCTATTTCCTGTGATACTTTCACAACTGAGAATTGTATATCAACCATAGGCAGCCGGGAACAGCTGTCCACACTGGCCTGGTTTGGTCCATCTTCTCTACATTAAGAAGAGTGAGGCTGATTCTGACACATCCCTTCATCCTGACCGGGTTGTTTGCCATGGAAGATGACTTTTGCTCTCTCAGGTCCTTCATAGCTGCCTAAATCTTCTCCAGGGATCATTTCTGCATGGAACTTTGAGGTTCTCAGAGGTGGAAGATCCCCTACATTCCTGTATTGGAAGACCAATTCTGTCCCTCCTCTTCTGTAAAGTTAGATTGAGGGAACATTGTATGGTTAAGGTTAATAACAGGTTCCATTTTGGTTAGGAATCATTCTCTGGGATGAATAATGGTATTGGGATTTTGCGATATTTTCAAGAATATATAGGTGAAATATAAGTATGAAAAAAGAAATCTAGGTAATTTTTGAAGGACAGAAGGGAATTGGCCCCATGATTGGGATTCTTAGCTTTCAATTATGTTCTGCACAGGTGTCTCAGATAAATTGATATACAGTGGCATAGGATCTTGTCTTTTGGATGATTGAATGTCGAAGAGAACATCTGGTCCAAAAGCGATAGTTGGTGGATTAGGAAGATATTCGGTAGGTTTAGAATGAAGAGTGTGTATAGAATTTGGACCAAAAGATCTTTAGCAATAGGGTTTTGGGTAGAGACTGAAAGTAAATGTCAGCACATGTGAAGAGTCAGTCACAGTGATAAACTGGGGAAAAATACAGGAAATCAGATATCAATAGAGACATTAGGAAATCAGGACAAGTATAAAGTGAGTGATAGGATTAGAAATTTTCAACAGGGTTGAAGTTGAATATGTAATTTCAGGAAGAAACAAATATGTAGTCACCAATAGGATTCACTTTGAGAGCATTAGGCAACCTGGATATGGATTTTTTTTTTTAATCCATGCTCACTTTCCATTTAGGATTTGGTACAATCATAAGTGTGACCTTGCTTTTTGTTTCCACAATATTACTGTGATTAATGTATATATAGATCAGATGACATGAGTATTTCTTCCACCATTTCTGGGAGCAATATTTTGAAGACATATAATTTAGTATTGTGGGTACAAATAGGTATAGGCTGTGTTATACGAATATAGAGATAATGCATGAATAGACCATACTGTGAATAAATAATATAACTGGTTCAAAATTTAAATAATGGATTGAATTGATATCTGGATATATACTGGAAAACTTATATTGATATTCATACAATCATTCGTACCAGTTATACATCTAATGGTAATATTAGTGTTATGGTTTATCATGAAGTGTCTGTGAGTTTTGCTTCTAAAATGATTATGGAAATCAAAAATAATGTGCTTGGAAAGAAGTCTCATTAAAACAACAGTCACGAAACCTGGGGGAATACATGTGTTCTGAAGCAGTAAGTAATTGAAAGTGAAAAAAAATCCTATAAATTTGTGAATATGTGAATGAAAAATGTATTCTATTATGTGCAAAAACTGAAGAAATATTAATGTACCAGTTTTGAATAAAAATGAACGTCAAAGTACATATCATGTCCCATAGGAATCTACTTGCATTGATGTTAAACTGAGTCATTTACTGTAGCAATATTAGGATTTGTATGCACCATTCACTGAAGTTAGCTTTCAGTACTAGGAAACAAATATATATTTCAGGTGGATTAATATTCCAGAGAATATTCTTATGAAAAGTTTAATAAAAATCCACATTCATTAACATCAATGAATTTAGGGAGTATATAATAAGACACATACATTTCATATTTTGAAAAATCTGGAGAGTTTATACATATATATATGCACACACACACACACACACACACACACATATACATTAAAATGTAGCAATATAAATGCCAATGGAAATACATCATGAAATATATATCATCCACAAAACCAAAAATCTTCACTTTTCTGAACATCAATTTAAGTATAATGTTGTTCAACTAGGAAGCTCACCCATAGTTTGTTTTGTAAGTTCCAACAGCATTTAGGAGGAGTGATCTCTTCTCACAATTTGTATTTGCCAAGTCAGCAACCTCACAAGTATCTACGTGTGATACCAGGTAGGATTCTATATGTGCATATAAAAATACATGTGCTGAATAGGGTACAGAGAAATGGAGACAGGAATTCTCATATTTGTTAACTTTAAAAACACACGGAGAAGGGAGGGGCAGAGCCGCCAACCGCGCCTGTAAGGTAGGCGGACCTGCGAGCCACCGGTAGAACAGGCCTAGCGGCCCGCAATCGTAAAAAACACATCGCCCTGGTTGGGGGTTGGGCAGAGCCGCTGCGCGCCTGCAAGGAACGCGGACATGCGACCCACAGGGAGAACAGGCCCAGCAACCCGCGGAGGGGCAGAGACACCCCTTGCAACTTCTAGATAGGTGAACCTGTGACCCACCGGCAGAAGAGGCCCAGCTGCCTTCAGAGGGGCAGAGCCGGCCCCCGCGCCTGCGAAGTAGGCAGACCTGCGAACACCGAAAGACCAGGCGCTAGGCCCCGCCACGATGCTAGACACATAACCAGGTTTGGGGAGGGGCCGAGCCACTGCCTGGAAAGCAGGTGGACCTCTCACCCTCTGGCAGAACAGACCCAGCAACCTACCAGCCTGGTAGATATATCGCCCCGGTTTAGGGAGGGGCAGAGCTGCCACTCGCGCCTGCAATGTAGACAGCCCTGCAATCCACAGACAGAAGAGGCCCAGCGGCACGCGGAGGGGCAGAGCCGACACCTGCGCCTGCAAGGTAGGTGGACCTGTGACCCACTGGCTGAACAGGACCAGCGCCCGAATAGGGGTAGAGCAACTGCCCCCTCCTGCAAGGTAGGCGGACAGGCTACTGATCGGCAGAACAGGTCCAGAGGGCTGCTGGTGTGGTAGGCACATTGCCCCAATTGGAGGAGGGGCAGAGCCACCGCCCACACCTGTGAGGGAGACTTTTCATGAATACAATAGCAATATAAACATTTAGGGGTAAAATTCAATAACACAAAAGTTCCACCAAACAGAAAAAAACGCGAACAGTAGGAAAAGACAAGGAAAGAAAGGACCACAAGCAATGCAGGTCAACTCAACATTAGAAGAGGTAATATCTGCAGCAGATGGAATGTCAGATAAAGAATTTAGGATATACTTGCTTCCAATGATCTGAGTCAACAGGGAGACATTAGACAGCAAAATCAGACAATGAAAGATCACTTCAACAATAAATTACATAAACAAATCCAAGAAGCAAAAGATCAACTATACAGGGAGATAGAGGTTATTAAAAAAAAAAAACAGAAATCATAGAAATGCAGGAAGCAATAAACCATCTTAAAAACTCAATTGAGAATACTACTAGCAGAGTAGATCACGTAGAAGATAGAACATCAGACAATGAAGACAAAGTATTTCAACTTGAAAAGAACATAGACAGCTCAGCAAGACTGTAAAGAAACCATGAGCAGAAAATCCAAGAAATATGGGATAACATGAAGAGACCAAACTTAAGAGTAATTGGGATACAGGAAGGTATATAGGTGCAAAACAAAGGAATGAGCAATCTATTCAATGAAATAATATGAGAAACCTTCCCAGACATGAAGAATGAGACAGAATCCCAAATCATAGAAGCCTACAGGATGCCGAATGTGCAAAATCATAAGAGATAAAGACCTAGACATATTATAATGAAGATGCCAAACATACAGAATAAAGAGAGAATTTTAAAAGCTACAAGAGAAAGGAAGCAGATTACATTTAGGGGTAAACCAATCAGGATAACAGCTGATCTTTCAACACAGACTCTGAAAGCTAGAAGATCCTGGAATAACATTTTTCAAACACTGAAAGAAATTGGGTTCCAACCAAGAATTGTGTATCCAGCGAATTTAAGCTTCAGCATGGAAGATAAAATTAAAACCTTCCATGATAAACAAAAGTTAAAAGAATTTGCAGCTAGAAAACCCTTTCTTCAAAAGATCCTTGGCAAAACATTATAGGAAGACGAAATGGAAAATAACAATGAAAACCAACAGTGGGAGGTAGTACAGTAAAGGGGGGAAAAATAATCAAAGAGGAAAAAAAAACATGGTTAGTAACATAAATAAACAAATATGGCTGGAATAACAACCCATATCTCAATAGTAACCCTAAATGTTAATGGCTTAAACTCACCAATTAAGAGACACAGGCTAGTAGAATGGATCATGAAAGAAGACCCAACAATTTTCTGCCTGCAGGAGACGCATTTGATAGGAAAAGAGAAACATAGACTGAAGTTGAAAGGTTGGGAGAAATCATATCATTCATATGGACTTCGGAAACAAGCAGGAGTGTCCATACTCAGATCAAATAAAATAGATGTCAAGCCAAAGTTAAGCAAAAGGGATAAAGAGGGACACTACATACTGCTCAAGGGAACCATACACCAACAAGACATAACAATCATAAATATATATGCCCCAAACAATGGTTCAGCTATGTTCATCAAAAAAACTCTTCTCAAGTTCAAGAGTCTGATAGACCACAATACAATAATCATGGGAGACTTCAACACACCTCTCTCACTACTGGACAGATCTTCCAAACAAAAGTTGAATAAGGAAACTATTGAACTGAATAACACAATTAATAACATAGACTTAATAGACATATATAGAATATACCACCCAACATCAAGCAGTTACACTTTTTTCTCAGCAGCACATGGATACCTCTCAAAAATAGATCATATATTATGTCACATGGCAACTCTTAGACAATATAAAGGAGTATAGATAATACCAGGCATCTTATCTGATCATAATGGAATGAAACTGAAAAATCAACAATAAAAGAAGGAAGGAAACTTCATGCATCACTTGGAGAATGAACAATACGTACTGAATGATCAATGGGTTATAGAAGACATCAAAAAGGAAAATAAAAAATTCTTAGAGATAAATGAAAATGACAGACGGAACATATCAGAATCTATGGGACACATTGAAAGCAGTTCTAAGAGGAAAATTCATTGCTTGGAGTTCTTTCCTTAAAAAAAGAAAAAAAAAAACAACAAATAAATGATCTCATAGTTCATTTCAAAATCCTAGAAAAAAAGAGCAAAACAACAGCAAAAGAAGTAGAAGGCAAGAAATAATTAAAATCAGAGCTGAAATTAATAAAATCAAAACAAAAGAATCAATTGAAAAATTTGACAATACTAAAAGTTGAAAAATAAATAAAATTGACAGACTCTTAGCCATGTTAACAAAGAGAAGAAGAGAGAGAACTCAAATTACTATCATACTGGATGAAAATGGCAATATCACAACAGACACTTCTGAAATACAGAAGATAATCAGAAATTATTTTGAATCCTTATACACCAATAAATTAGAAGATAGTGAAGGCATTGATAAATTTCTTAAGTCATATGATCTGCCCAGATTGAGTCAGGAGGATATAGACAACCTAAGCAGACCAATATTAATTGAGGAAATAGAAGAAACCATCCAATGACTACCAACTAAGAAAGAACAGGACCGAATGGGTATACAGCAGAGTTTTTCAAAACCTTTAAAGAGGAACTAATACCAGTACTTTTCAAGATATTTCAGGAAATAGAAAAAGAGAGAGAACTTCCAAATTCATTTTAGGAGGCCAATATCACCCTGATTCATAAAACAGACAAAGACACTTCAAAGAAACAAATCTACAGACCAATATCTCTAATGAACCTAGATGCAAAAATCCTCAATAAAATTCTGGCGAATCAGATACAAAAACATATTTAAAAAATTGTGCAACATGATCAAGTAGGATTCATCCCTGGGATACAAGGCTGGTTCAATATACGGAAATCAATAAATGTTATTCACCACATCAATAGACTTAAAAATAAGAACCATATGATCACCCCAATAAATGCAGAAAAAGTATTCAACAAAGTACAGCATCCCTTTATGTTCAAAACTCTAGAAAAACTAGGGATAACAGGAACATACCTCAATATTGTAATAGCAATCTATGCTAAGCCTCAGGCTAGTATCATTCTGAATTGTGAAAAAATTGAAAGCATTCCCTCTAAAATCTGGAACAAGACAGGGATGCCTTCTCTCACGACTTCTGTTCAACATAGTTCTCAAAACACTGGCCAGAGAAATTAGACAAATGAAAGAAATTAAAGGCATAAAATTAGGAAAAGAAGAACTTAAATTATCACTATTTGCAGATGACATGACTCTATACCAAGCAGACCCAAAAGGGTCTACAAAGAAACTATTAGAGTTAGTAAATGAATTCAGCAAAGTGGCATGATATAAAATCAACAATCATAAATCAAAGGCATTCCTGTATATTAGCAACAAATCCTCTGAAATGGAAATGAGGACTACCACTCCATTCAGAATATCCTCAAAATAAAAATAAAATACTTGGGAATCAACGTAACAAAAGATGTGAAAGACTTACACAATGAAAACTACAGAACCCTAAAGAGAGAAATAGAAGAAGATCTTACAAGATGGAAAAATATACCCTGTTCATGGATAGGTAGAATTAACATCATCAAAATGGCGATATTACCAAAAGTTCTCTATAGGTTTAATGCAATGCCAATCAAAATCCCAAGGGCATTTCTTGTAGAAATAGATAAAACAATTATGAAATTCATATGGAAAAATACAAAACCCAGTATATCAAAGACAACTCTAAGCAGAAAGTTTGAATCAGGCGGTATAGCGATACAAGTCCTCAAATTATACTACAGAGCAATAGTAACAAAAAGAGCATGGTACTGGTACCAAAACAGGTGGGTGGACCAATGGTACAGAATAGAGGACACAGAAATCAATCCACAAAATTACAGCTATCTTATATTTGATAAAGGAGCTAATAGCATGAAATGAAGGAAGAATAGCATCTTTAAAAAATGGTGCTGGAAAAACTGGAATTCCATATGTAACAAATGAAACTGAATCCCTTTCTCTCTCCATGCACAAAAGTTAACTCAAAATGGATCAAGGAGCTTGATATCAAATCAGAGACACGGCATCTGATGGAAGAAAATTTTGGCTATGATCTACATACTGTGGGGTCGGGCTCCAAATTCCTCAATAGGACACCCATAGCATAAGAGTTAATAACTAGAATCTACAAACTGGACTTACTCAAACTAAATAGATTTTTCTCAGAAAAAGAAACAATAAGAGAGGTAAAAAGGGAGCCTACACCCTGGGAACAAATCTTGACTCCTCACACTTCAGATAGAGCCCTAATATCCAGAGTTATACAAAGAAATCAAAAAAATTAACAATAAGAAAATGAATTACCCAATCAACAAATGGGCCAAGGACCTGAACAGACACTTCTCAGAGGAGGACATACAATCAATCAATAAGTACATCAAAAAATTCTCACCATCTCGAGCATTCACAGAAATGCAAAACAAACCCACCCTAAGATACCATTTCACTGCAGTAAGCTTAGCAGCCATTATGAAGTCAAACGACAACAAGTTCTGGCAAGGATGTGGGGAAAAGGGTACACCTGTACATTGCTGGTGGGACTGCAAATTGGCGCAGCCAATTTGGAAAGCCGTATGGAGATTTCTTGGAAAGCTGGGAATGGAACCACCATTTGACCCAGCAATTCCCCTTCTCGGTCTAATCCCTATAGACCCAAAAAGAGCATGCTACAGGGACACTGATAAATCTATGTTCATAGCAGCACAATTCACAATAGGAAGACTGTGGAACCAACCTAGATGCCCTTCAATAGATGAATGGATTAAAAAAATGTGGCATTTATACACAATGGAGTATTACTCTGCATTAAAAAATGACAAAATCATACAATTTGCAGAGAAATGGATGGCATTAGAACGTATTATGCTACGTGAAGATAGCCAATCACTGAAAAACAAATGCCAAATGTTTTCTTTGATATAAGGAGAGTAACTGAGAACAGAGTTGGAAGGAAGAGCATGAGAAGATGATTAACATTAAACAGGGGTGAGAGGTGGGAGGGAAAAGGAAAGAGAAGCAAAATTGCATGGAAATGGAAGGAAACCCTCAAGGTTATACAAAATTAAATACAAGATGAAGTGAGCGGAAAGGGGACGAAAACAAGGGGAAGAAATGAATTACAGCAGATGGGGTACATTGAGAGGATTGTAGGGGAGGGGATGGGAGATAGTAGAGGACAGGAAAGGCAGCAGAATACAACAGACACTAGTATAGCAATATGCAAAACAGTGGATGTGTAACTGATGGGATGCTGCAATCTGTATACGGGGAAAAATGGAAGTTCATAACCTACTTGAATCAAAGTGTGAAATATGACATGTCAAGAACTATGTAATGTTTTGAAGAACAAACAATAAATATCAAAGAAAAAACACATGGAGAACTATTTCAATTAAAAATTGACTAGGTTTATAACACCTACACTTTATCATGCAAAAGGTAAGTCCGACTATACACCATGCCTCTTCAGAACCTCTTGTTTTTCTATTCGGTTTGGGTCATTTTTCTCCATCATATTAGGATTAGTAGTCAGAGTTTTGTAGGGTACGTGTTAGTGTCAGGGATTCAGTTTTTGGAATGGAAAATTGGAAAATGAATCCAATGTGTATACAAATATGTGCTACACAAAAATCTTCCCACTTTCATCCAGAACAATGCCTTGACGTTACCATCTCCCCAAATAAGAAACAATTAGAGTAGAAGAGTTAGAAAATCTGTAAATAAATATCTGGAATGGAAAATATTTAGGAGGTCACAAACTTGGAGGTGGTAGAGGAGTATCCCAAAGTAAGGTACAGGGTAAACACTCCACAAATATGGAGGTGTGCTGGCCTAAAGACTTCTAGAGAAACTTCCTCTGAGGATGGGCACTTGAAATATATGTTGTTGTCAGTAGCTTTAGCTTCCTTTGTAGTGAGATCATCAAAGCTGGGTCTGCATCTATGTGACCTGGAGGACATTCTTTCTTGCTTTCCAATGCACATGAGGCAGCAGTGCTGAATTCTCTCTTTGTATGTAAACTGTGGCCACTGGGGTCTAAGTGTCTCCCCGTGTGGACTGTGAAGCCTTTTGTTCATCCTCCACTTTTCGTGGTGTTTCCTGCTGCAGCACTGGGAGTTTGGTATTTGCCTCACGAAATACAAGGGGTTCAACTGGAACACAGTGTGGAGGGAGTTTTGTCACTTGTGGTTTTTCAGGGTCTACAAGAGAATGCACCAACCAGGCTTCATTCCCACATAGCTTGCCCCCTTGTCTATAGCAACCTGATTCTGCACATTGCCCTGAAAACTATCAATTTAACAAGACACCTTTACATATAAGTGTCTGGTCACTGCACCATGTCAGTGACAAGCCATTTGGAAATCAATGGCAAATCCACATGGCACAACCACAGATGATTCATCACACACCTGCACACCACAGCTCAGGGCTCACTACTCAGGAGGGTCCAACTTAATAGCATCTCTGTTCTACACCATTGTCATAAATCCCAGTCAATCAAGGCACTGTCTGGTACACTCATGATCAGTAAAAGTGCATCCAAATGTTCTCCAATACCATCTGGTCATGGGAATTTCAAAAATTTCTTGGTATTTATCTAGCCTCTTGGTAAATCCAAACAAGTGAGCCCTCTTGGACTGGGACTGGGACTGGCTCTGGGTGCCTGGCTTCTTGGATCACAAAATTCAGAGATTTCCATCACCAAGGAAGTGAGGTGAGGTCACTTCCTTCAGAAAATGAATGAGGCCACTGTCTTGGCCACCACTTTGTCGTAACAGTTGCTTCCTAGTGTCTCAGGAAAAGGAGGCAGCCTCTATTCCTGTGACACTTTCACAAGTTAGAATGGTATAGAAACATAGGCACCTGGGAACAGCTCTCCACACATGCCTGGTTTCATACATCATCCCTACATTAAGAAGAGATAGGCTGATTGAGACACATCCTTTCATCCTGATCGGGTGGTTTGCAAAGGAAGATGACTTTTGCTGTTTCAGGTCCTTCATAGCTGCCTACGTCTTCTCCAGGGATCATTTCTGCATGGATTTTGAGGTACTCAGCAGGTGAAAGATCTCCTAACTTCCTGTATTGTAATACTAACTTTGTCCCTGCTCTTCTGTAAAGTGAGATTGAGTGAACAATCTCAGTTTACAGAATGGTTAGGGTTAATAGCATGTTCGATTTGGGTTATGAATCATTTTGCTGGATGAATAATGATATTGGGAACCTGCGATATTTATAAGAATATGGAGGTGAAATATAAGTATGAAAACAGAAATCTAGGTAATATTTGAAGCCCAGAAGGACTTTGGGCCCTTGATTGGGATACATAGCTTAAATTATGTTCTGTGTGACCTTTGCATTTTGTGTCCAGAATATTACTGTGATAATATGTATATGTAGCTAAGGTGACATGAGTATTTCTTCCACCATTTCTGTGAGCAATATTTTGAAAACTTATAAATTAGTACTGGGGATACTAATAGGTTTACCCTGTTTTGATGAATATAGAGATGATGCATTAATAGACCCTACTGTGAATAAATTATATAACTGGTTCCAAATTTAAATAATGGATTGTATTGATATCTGAAAATATATAGGAAATCTTATATTGATATACATACATTCATTCCAACCAGTTATATATCTAATGGTAATGTTAGGGTTATCATTTATCATGAATAGTGTGTGAGTTTTGCTTCAAAAATGATTATGGAATCGAAAATAATATGTTTAGAAAGAAGTTTAGTAAAAAGACCAGTCAAGAAACATGGAGGAATATATGTCTTCCAAAGGAGGAAGTGATTGAAAGTGAACCAAATGTTTATAAATTTGTGAACTTGTGAATGAATGGATATATCTAATGATGTCCATAAACTGAAGAAATAATTACGTACCAGGTTTGAATAAAAATGAACTTTAACAAACACAATAGAAACATTAGGAATTCTGGAAAAGTATAGTTCGCAGTGAAAGGTTAATAAAATAAGTACTTGTCACTTCCTGTTTTTCTGTATGCTTAACAAAACACTGTTGAAATCTTGAGAACTTTTTGATAGTCTTATTCCCAGAATGTGCTGTCCAAAACTGCCAAACTGCAGAATGTACTCCCTCAACCGGTTGCACACAAACCGCTCACTCGCCCGGACCCATCAATAAACTTCCCCCCCTGCCCTCTCCTAGGAAAATATATAAGCTCTGCTTAAGCTGTTCTCAAGGCTCTCTGCTCTATTCAAGTGAGCTCTGAGCCCCAGCATGCTGGACCCCCAATAAACCCTTTGCTTTGCATGAGACAGTCTCTTGGTGGTCTCTTCACCCGATTGTCACCGGACCTTTACATATGGAGGTTCCACCGAGATCCGGCAGCCGTGGACAAGCGACCCCAACGAACTCCTCTCGGGGTAAGTAAGGTGCCTCTTTCTGGTTTCAAGTTTCAGGTCAGGGCTTGGCAAAATGGATGTCGATGAAGAGTGTGAGCTCTCTCCGATGGTGGCTGACAGTCATGTCACAGAGCCACAGGCCAAGTCCCTGGGGGACGTCATAGAGGACTCAGAAAATCGAGGAACAAAAGTCTCCATGACTCAGTGATATTTTGTTTCAGATTCGGTATTGCCAACCCATCGGGTTTTGCCAACTTCTCAGTCCTGGTCTCAGTGTTGGACTTCCATATCCTGTCTTTATTGTCTTGTCTTGTCTGTGTCATGTGTTGTTGCTTTTACTGTTTGTGTATCTTTCATTATGGGACAGAGCACTTCAATGCCTCTGTCTCTGACCCTTGTTCACTGCAACAAAGTTTGCTTAAGGGATCAGAATCTTTCTTTTTCAGTAAAATGCTGGACCTGGCAGACTCTCTGTGCCTCAGAATGGCTCACCTTTGGATTTGGATGGACCCTAGAAGGATCTTTCTACTTCCCACTAATTTAAAAAGTTAGAGATATTGTCTTTCATCCAGAGCCACATAGATACCTGTGAAGACAGATGGACACTGCCTACCAACCCGGTGACGAGGGGAATCAACATCAATATCAAGAAAGAGACTTTGTCTACATTAGACGACATCAGGTGTCATCCCTGGAACCCTGCTGGAAGGGACCATAGCAGGTGCTACTTATAACACCTACAGCAGTAAAGGTAGACAGAATCACTTCCTGGATCCATACCTCTCATCTCAAGCCTGTGCCCTGTCCAGACTCTGGCTGGAAACTGTAAAAGACTGGTAACGCTTTCAAATTGTGTATTTGCCATGTGGATAAGGCAATAGACTCTCCCCTTGACCACCAGTAGTCCTAACCCTCATCAGCCCATTCAGCAGCGATCGCTGATCACAAATCTTACTGGACAAGAAGTATGGTCTATCTCGCATACAGCCCACTTAGGGACATGGTCGCCATCTCTCCACAGAAACATTTGTCAGCTGGCTATAGGTCTTTTCCATTGGGATATCCCTGATGAAGTGGATCCCACTAAAATTCCATTAAATCCCTTCTCTACCAAGGATAATGGAAACAAATATTATGGATGTAGGGACACGCGAGCCAGATGCAGGTTGGCTAGCCTAGATTACTATGTTTGCCCGGCGGACTATCAAAGCCACAAACAGTCAAGGCTGTGTTGGGGGAAAGCCGGCTTCTTCTGTAAGTCATGAGAATGTGAGCATACAGGGACTGCTTGATGGAACCCAAACTCCTCATCAAATTCTGTACACAACATTGGCCATATTACCAATTAGATAACCAAAATTGATGGCCCCCAGAGGGGTCTCTGGATCCTCAAATTCTGCGTGACCTTTTTAACTTCTGCAAGTACTGAAAAGGGTAAAAGGAGATTCCCCTATGTGGAGGCCTTTTCCCTCCTTTGCTCACATCCTGAACTATGCTTCTCCAATAGATCCTCACCCTCAGCCTTCTGCTCCAGACTCTCTGCTCTTACTCTCACCTATGCAACCTGATTTCTCCCCTCCAATTACTAGATCAAAAACCCAAACCTCCGCCTGTTCTAAGACCGTTGCCCCCTTCTTGAGGTAGCAGGTACTGAGGTACACCTCAACCAACTCACTCCTCTCTTCTCCTGTCATTGCCCGCACTGGGTCCCACCAGGCCCTCTTACTACCTAACACAAAGCCCAAACCAGCTGAGAAGAGCCCTCACACCCTTATCCAAGATGCAATGTAAATGGCCTTTAAAGTTGCTTTTTCATCACTGAAAACATGTTACTAAGTATTTAAAGTCCCTCAAATGCTTTTTGGGATACTAACTCCCATCTTACCCTCTGCTGTACCTGTTGTACTGCTCAAGATTTGTTCCTAGAAAAATCCAAAACCCCTTTTCCATTATTCTTTTACATTTCTCCTACCTCATTCTCAGATCCACGGAACTGCTCACAGCCATGCCTTCCCCGTCTTCCCCCTCTGTACCAGGCCCACAGAAAAGTCTTAACTGACCTTCTCCAGAAATCTCCAACATAGCTGAATTTAGGAATTTCAGCAGAAGAGTCCCAATAAAAGATTTCTAAGTAGATAAAATTCTACTTTTCGTGTTGCCCTATTCTACTTGGCCACTGGCTAAAAAAATCTGCAATCCTAAGCTAGACACCCCCATACTAATTTTTCACAAAATATGTGAACAAGGCCTTGGCCTTGAGCTGAGGCTTCACATAGATGGCTACATTTGTAAGATAAAGAAGTTACCAACTGGGCTCCATGGTAACAGTTGGCAGGGGGAAAAATAAAGGGAATATAAAGCTCTCCCTCACCCAGGTGTCCCAGAACAGAGGAAAAAAAAAGAAGACAAACGGCTTCTTGTGAACTTCTTAAGACTGTGAACTTCTGAGCCCCTTCCCTTATATGTTGGGTACAAAATTCTGAAACTACCTAAACTTGGGATTCCAGGGATTTAATTGATTACAACAGAAGTAATGCCCTCTGAATATGGTTGCAAACAAATAGGACTGTTTTCCTGTCTTTGGTACTATCTTAGGTGCCTTGCCTTGTCCATCCCTACAACAGTATAATTCTATATACTTAAAACATTGTTTATGTTTTCATGAAGTGGTCAAAAGATGTGATTAATTGTGTAGTTGTGCAAATGTCTCCCAGAGTGCTCTATCATGACACAGGTTCATTTGAAGATCAAATAGGGGGGCATAAAACCTGGTTCCACTCGGAAAATATATCCCTCACTTTCGCCATCCTATTAGGAATACATGTTGCTGCAGGGGTGGGCACAAGAACCACTGCCTTGGTCCATGGGACAAAACAAATGACCCAAATAGAAGCAGCAATAGGCCAAAACTTAAAGATATTTGAAACCTCCATCACAGCATTGCAGCAATCTTTAACCTATCTCTCTGAAGTTGTTTTACAGAACAGTCGAGGATTGGAATTTCTCTTCATGAGAGAAGAGGGCCTTTGTTTTGCATTGATGGAAGAATGTTGTTTTTATGCCAACCATACTGGAGTTGTAAAAAAATCTATGAGTAAATTAAAATGACGACTTGAAGAGCGTCAACGAGAGAGAGAGGCCCAAAAAGGGTGGTTTGAATCTTGGTTCACAAAGTCCCCCTGGTTAACTACGCATTTATCAATCCTGGCGGGTCCAATAATAATCCTCACATTATTGCTAACTATAAAACCCTGCTTGCTCAACCATGTAATTTATTTTCTCCAGGCTCAAATTGGACAAGTTAAACTAATGGTAATACCCCACTAGCAGACATGGAATGTGACACCACCCAATGATCATATTTATGATTAAAAGTAGCCAGAAAAAGAAGTGTCGAATGAAAGGTTAATAAAATATGTAGTTGTCACTTCCTGTTTTTCTGTACACTTAACAAAACACTGTTGAAATCTTGAGAAATTTTTGCCAATCTTGTTCCCAGAATGTGCTGTCCACAACTGCCAAACTGCAGAATGTACTCCCCCACCAGGTTGCATGCAAACTGAACACTCGCCCTGACACATCAATTAACTTCCCTCCCTGCACTCGCAAGGAAAAGTTTATAACATCTGCTTAAGGTGTTCTCAGGGCTCTCTACTCTTTTCAAGTGAACTCTGAGCCCCAGCATGCTGGACCCCCAATAAACCCTTTGCTGTTACATGAGATAGACACTTGGTGGTCTCTTCTTCCGACTCTCGCCCGACCGTTACTTGGATGATTGAATGTAGAATAGAACATCCAGTCAAAAAGGGATAGTCGGTAGGATTAGGAATATAGTCCGTAGGTTTAGGAAGAAGAGTGAGTATAGGATTTGGACCAAAAGTTCTTTAGCAATAGGGTTTCGGTTAGAGAGTGAATGTAAATGTCAGCACATGTGAAGAATGAGTCACAATGATGAAATGCGGAAAATATGTAGGAAAGCAGATATCAATAGAGAAATTAGGAAATCAGGCAAAGTACAAAGTGAGTGATAGGATTAGACATTATCAACAGGGTTGAGTTTCAATATATAATCTTAGGAAGAAACAAATATGTAGTCACCAATAAGATTGACATTTGAGAGCATTAGGCAACCTGGACATGGATTAGTTTAGTAATCCATGTTCACTTTCCATTTAGGCTTTTGGGAGAATCCTAAGTGTGACCTTTGCATTTTGTTTCCAGAATACTACTGTGATAAAAAGTATGTATAAATCAGTTGACATGAGTATTTCTTCCACCATTTCTGGGAGCAATATTTTGAAGATATACAAATTATTATTGGGCGTACACAGAGGTGTACCCTGTGTCTATGAATATAGAAGTAATGCATGAATTGACAATACTGTGAATAAATAATATAACTGATTCCACTTTAAATAATGGATTGATAGAATTGATATTTAAAAATATATAAGAAATCTTATATTTATATAGAATCATTCATTCCAATGAGTTATACATCTAATGGTAATATTAGGGTTATATTTTATCATGAAAGGTGTGTGAGTTCTGCTTCAAAAGTGAGTATGGAAATGGAAAATAATGTGTTTGGAAAGAAGTCTCATGAAAAGACCAGTCAAGAAACATAGAGGAATGCATGTGTTCTGAAGTAGGAAGTAATTGAAAGTGACAAAAATGCAAATAATTTTGCTAACTTGTGGGTGAAATATAAGTATGGAAAAAGAAATCTAGGTATGATTTGAAGCCCAGAAGGGCATTTGCCCCTTGAGTGGTTTAATTAGCTTTGACTTATGTACTGCACATATGTCTCAGATAAAGCAATATACAATGGAACAGGAATTTGCACCTTGGATGATTGAATAACGAAGAGAACATCCAGTCAAAAAGGATTTGTCGCTAGGATTAGGAAGATAGTCGGTAGGTTTAGGAAGAAGATTGAGTATAGGATTTGGACCAAAAGTTCTTTAGCAATAGGGTGTCGGGTAGAGATTGAATATATATGTCAGCACATGTGAAAAGTCAGTCACAATGATGAACTGGGGAAAATAGTAGGAAAGCAGATATCAATAGAGATTAAGAAATCAGGCAAATTATAAAATGAGTCATAGGTTTAGACATTCTCAACAGGGTTGAGATTGAAAATGTAATCTTCAGAAGAAACACATATGTAGTCACCAATATGATTGACATTTGAGAGCATTAGGCAACCTGGACATGGATTAGTTTAGTAATCCATGTTCACTTTCCATTTAGGCTTTTGGGAGAATCCTAAGTGTGACCTTTGCATTTTGTGTCCAGAATACTACTGTGATAAAATGTATGATTAAATCAGTTGACATGAGTATTTCTTCCACCATTTCTGGGAGCAATATTTTGAAGATATACAAATTATTATTGGGCGTACACAGAGGTGTACCCTGTGTCTATCAATATAGAGATAATGCATGAATAGACCATACTGTGAATAAATAATATTACTGGTTCCACTTTACATAATGGATTAAATTGATATCTGAAAGTATACAAGAAATCTTATATTGAAATACAATCATTCATTCCAACCAGTTTTATATCTAATGATAATATTAGGGTTATGGTTTATCATGACGGTTGTGTGAGTTTTGCTTCAAAATTGATAATGGAAATCGAAAATAATGTGTTTATAAAGAAGTCTCTTAAAAAGAGCAGTCAAGAAACATGGAGTAATCCATGTGTTCTGAAGCAGGAAGTGATGGAAAGTAAAACAAATGCGTATAAATTTGCTAAATTGTGGATGAAATATACATCCTATCATGTGCATAAACTGGAGAAATAGTAATGTACCAGTTTTGAATGAAAATGAACGTCAAAATACACATTATATCCCATAGGAATCTTCATGCATTCATGTTAAACTGGGTCAGTTACTGTAGAAATATTTGATTTTTTTTGGTGTCATAATACACTTTATTTTAGCACTAGCATGCCACAGAATGTAGAGGAAAGAGCAATAGATTTTCAGTTATAGCACTAATAATCTAACATTTAATGACTATTTTGGGGAGTCTAGAAATTGCATAAGGCTATGTAACATAATTGTTTTTTATTTAACATTTATAAAAACTTGGAATTTTGGTAATATTTCTCCTTTTTCATTTTTTTATTTTTTCAGTTGTTCATAGACCTTCATTTTATTTATTTGTATGTGGTGATGAGAATATAACCCAGTGCCTCACACATGCTAGACAAGCATGTTAACACTGAGCCAGAAACCCAGCTCCTCCACTTTATCTTATCATCAAACACTCCTCACCCTCTTCATTACTCACTTTCTTAATCGTTTTCCCCCTTCTCTCTATTCTTTTTCACTTTCCCTCCTTATGTATTTTTCTCTCATGTCATTACAAACACTAGTATGCTATGAAATTTACATTTAAAACTGATTTAATAGTCATTCTTTTTTCTTGAGAAAATTTAAAAATTATAATCACCAAGTCTTTCTTAATTTTCAAGTCTTCCAGAATTAACATCTTACAGTGAAAATCAAATAAACATGTTTAAGTTAACAGGTATCATTCTTATTTATGAATACTGATAATTTAAGGTTTTATATCACATTAAGTTGTAATATGGCATATTAACTCTTATGAATTAGAGAAAATTTTTTTTGAACAACCTATTATTTAAGGACCATATGCACTGACATTTCAAATGGCCTTCTTGTGATTTCAATTTCTATCAATTGTGTGTTAATTAAAAAATACTTATTTTAGTAATTTTCATATTCATAATTGATATAAAGTCAATTGTTTAATCCTTTTTGTAAGTAGTTACTTATTACAGTAGGGGCAGTATTAATAATTCTAAATCTTTATAAGAAAAATGGTACAAAGATATTTTCAGGCAAAATTAAGAATAATTGCGATCTCTAAATGTTTGATTACTGATACATATAATACAGAGCTTTTGATGAGTCTCTTTCCCAGTAAAACATAAAATGCAAAGATAAAGTTGGGTATGTATGTCCAAATAAAGATAAGAAAAAATACACATTATCAGTTAGAAACTATTAAATAAAAGATGAAAAGAACAATCCAACACATTGTACCAACTTGTCAGTTGAGTTAGTATTCTGGAAGAATAGCCTAAGACTAGAACTGGTCCATGACAAAATATTCACTAAAAAATGAAATATGAAAAATATAGGAAATACTATGAATTTTTCAGGAGGGTAGGTGGATTAACCATTAATCTCAATTATGTGCATTTTTAAAACCAGTTTTCTGGTACAATAAATTTGTGATAGATACAACTAAACAAAACAAAGTTTCTGCTTAGCAAAATGAATGCATCTCAACACTTTTTTAGCTGATATCTTCCCACTCAATTTTAAACCTTTATTTATTTATTTTTTATTGGTTGTTCAAAACATTACAAAGCTCATGGTATATCATCTTTCATACATTTGACTCAATTGGGTTATGAACTCCCAATTTTCCCCAAATACGAGTTGCAGAATCACAATGGTTACACATTCATATTTTTACAACATGTCATATAAGTGACTGTTGTATTGTGCTACATTTCCTATCCCCTACTAACTTCCCTCCCCTCCCCTCCCATCTTCCCTCTCTACCTCATCTGCTGTTTTTCACTTCTCTCCCTATTCCACCCCCCTTTCCCCTCACTACCTCTTATATGTAATTTTGTGTAACATTGAGGGTCTCCTACCATTTCCATATGGTTTCCATTCTCTCTCCCTTTTGCTTTCCTCTCTCGTCTTTGATTAATGTTAATCTTTTCCTCAAGTTCTTTCTCCCTGTTCTATTCTTAGTTGCTCTCTTTATATCAAAGAAGACATTTGACTTTTGTTTTTTAAAGAGTGGCTACCTTCTCTTAGCATAATCTGCTCTAATGCCATCCATTTCCCTACAAATTCTATGATTTTGTCATTTTTTAGTGCTGCATAATACTCCATTGTGTATAGATGCCACATTTTTTTTATCCATTCATATATTGAAGGGCATATAGTTTGTTTCCACAGTCTACCTATTTTGAATTGTGCCACTATGATCATTGATGTGGCAGTATCCCTATAGTACACGCTTTTAAGATCCTCAGGGAATAGTCTGAGAAGGGCAAAAGCTGGTTCAAAGGGTGGATCCATTCCCAGTTTTCCCAGGAATCTCGATTCTGCTTTCAAAGTTTGCTTCACCAATTTGCAGTCCCACCAGCAGTGTACAAGTGTACCCTTTTCCCCACATCCTCGTCAACACTTGTTGTTCTGTGACTTCATAATAGCTGCAAATCTTACTGGAGTGAGATGGTATCTTAGGGTGGTTTTGATTTGCATTTCTCTGACTGCTAGAGATGGTGAGCATTTTTTCATGTACTTGTTGATGGATTGTATGTCTTCCTCTGTGCAGTGTCTGTTCAGTTCCTTGTCCCATTTGTTGATTACATTATTTGTTATCTTATTGTTTAATTTTTTGAGTTCTTTGTATATTCTGGATATTAGGGCTCTGTCTGAAGTGTGAGGGGTAAAAATTTGTTCCCAGGATGTAGGCTCTCTATTTACCTCTCTTATTGTTTCTCTTGCTGAGAAAAAACTTTATAGTTTAAGTAAGTCCAATTTGTTTATTCTTGTTATTAACTCTTGGGCTATGGGAGTCTTATTATGGAATTTGGAGCCCGACCCCACAGTATGAAGATCGTAACCAACTTTTTTTCAATCAGACGCAGTGTCTCTGATTTTATATCTAGCTTCTTGATCCATTTTGAGTTAACCTTTGTGCATGGCAAGAGAAAGAAATTCAGTTTCATTTATTTGCATATGGATTTCCAATTTTCCCAGCACCATTTGTTGAAGATGCTATTCTTGCTCCATTGCATGCTTTTAGCCCCTTTATCAAATATAAGAAAGTTGTAATTTTGTGGATGGGTTTCTGTGTCCTCTATTCTGTACCATTGGTCCACCTGCCTGTTTTGGTACCAGTACCACACTGTGTTTGGTACTATTGCTTTGTAGTACAGTTTGAACTCTGATATCGCTATAACTCCAGATTCACACTTACTGCTTAGAGTTGCTTTTGCTATTCTGGGTCTTTTGTTTTTCCATAAGAATTTCATGATTGCTTTATCTTTTTCTACAAGAAATGCTGTTGGGATTTTGATTGGCATCACTTTAAACCTGTAGAGAACTTTGGGTAATATTGCCATTTTGATAATGTTATTTCTGCCTATCCATGTACAGGGTTCATTTTTCCATCTTCTAAGATCTTCTTTTATCTCTCTCTTTAGAGTTCTGTAGTTTTCATTATATAAATCTTTCACCTCTTTTGTTAGGTTGATTCCCAGTATTTTATTTTATTTGAGGATATTGTGAATGGAGTGGTTTTCCTCATTTCCATTTCAGAAGTTTTGTTGCTGATATACAAATGCCTTTGATTTATGTGTGTTGATTTTATATCCTGCCACTTTGATGAATTCATTTATTTACTCAAGCCGTTTCTTTGTAGACCCTTTTGGGTCTGTTAAATATATTATCATGTCATCTACAAATAGCGATAATTTAAATTCTTCCTTTCCTATTTTTATGCCTTTATTTTCTTTTGTCTGTCTAATTGCTCTGGCTAGTATTTCTAGAACTTAATTGAATAGAAGTGGTGATAGAGGGCATCACTGTCTTGTTCCAGATTTTAGAGGGAATTTCTTCAGCTTTTCTCTATTTAGGATGATGCTAGCCTGATTTTTAGCATATATAGCTTTTACCATGTTGAGGTAAGTTCCTTTTATCCCTAGTTTTTATAGTGTTTTGAACATAAAGGGATGCTGTAGTTTGTCGAATGCTTTTTCTGCATCAATGGAGATGATCATATGGTTCTTGTCTTTAAGTCTATTGATGTGGTGGATTACATTTATTGATTTCCATATATTGAACCAGCCTTTCATCGCAGGGATGAATCCTACTTGATCATGAAGCACAATTTTTTTGATATGCTTCTGTATTCGATTCGCCAGGATTTTATTGAGAATTTTTGCATCCAAGTTCATTAGAGATATTGTTCTGTAGTTTTCTTTCTTTAAAGTGTCTTTGTCTGGTTTCAGGATCAGGGTGATGTTGGCCTCATAGAATGAATTTGGAAGAGCTCTTTCTTTTTGTTTTTCTTGAAATAGCTTGAATAATATTGGTATTAGTTCTTCTTTGAAGGTTTTGTAGAACTCCGCTGTATACCCATCGAGTCCAGGGTTTTTTTTTTGGTTGGCAGTCCTTTGATGGTTCTTCTATTTCTTCCTTTGTTATTGGTCTGTTTAAATTGTGTGTGTCTTCCTGACTCAATCTGGGCAGATCGTATGACTTAAGAAATTTATCAATACCTTCACTATCTTCAATTTTATTGGAATATAGTGTCTCACAATACTTTCTAACTATCTTCTTTATTTCTGTAGTGTCTGTTGTGATATTGCCTTTTTCATCCCGTATTTTAGTAATTTGAGTTCTCTCTCTTCTTCTGTTCATTAGTATGGCTAAGGGCCTGTCGATCTTATTTATTTTTTCAAAAAACCAACTTTTAGTTTTATCAATTTTTTCAATGTTTTTCTTTGTTTCAATTTTGTTGATTTCTTCTCTAAATTTGATTATTTCTTGTCTTCTACTACATTTGCTGTTGTTTTGCTCTTCCTTTTCTATGTTTTTGAGGTGTAGCATGAGTTCATTTATTTGCTGGTTTTTCTTTTTTTGAGGAAAGAACTCCAATAAATGAATTTCCCTCTTAAAACTGCTTTCACTGTGTCCCATAGATTCCGGTACATTGTGTCTGTATTGTCATTTGTCTCTAAGAATTTTTTTATCTCCTCCTTTATGCCTTCTGTTACCCATTGATCATTCAGTAGCATGTTGTTCATTTTCCATGTGATGCAGGATTTTTCCTTCCTTCTTTTATCATTGATTTCCCGTTTCATTCCATTATGATCAGATATGGTGCATGGTATTATTTCCATGCCTTTATATTTACTAAGAATTGCCCTATGGCATAATATATGGTCTATCTTTGAGTAGGATCAATGTGCTGCTACTGAGAAGAACGTGTATCCACTTGATGATGGTTGATATATTCTATATATGTCTGTTAAGTCTAGGTTATCGATTGTGCTGTTGAGTTCTATAGTTTCTTTATTCAGTTTCTCTCTAGAGGATCTGTCCAATGCCAAGAGTGGTGTGTTGAATTCACCCATAATTATTGTGTTGTAGTCTATGTGACTCTTGAACTTGAGGGGAGTTTGTTTTATGAACGTTGCAATTCCATTGCTTGGTGCATACAAATTGATAATTGTTAGTCTTGTTGGTGGATGGTTCCTTCTAAAAGAATATAGTGTTCTTCTTTATCCCTTTGATTTACTTAGGTTTGAAGTTGATTTTATTCCATATGAGTATGGCCACTCCTTCTTGCTTCCGAGGGCCATGTGAGTGGTATGATTTTTCCCAAACTTTTACCTTCAGCCTGTGTATGTCTTTTCCTATCATATGGGTCTCCTGAAGACAACATATTGTTGGATTTTTTTTTTCCACGTTACTAGCCCATGTCTCTTGATTGGTGAGTTTTGGCCATTAACATTTAAGGTTACAATTGAAATATGATTTGTACTTCCAGTCATGTTTATTTATTTATTATATTTTAGTTTGGCTAGTTTTTACTTTTTTGGTTATTTTACTCGCCCTTTACTGAAATACCTCCTGCTGTTAGTTTTGGGCACTATTTTTCAATTCTTCTTCTTGTAGTATTTTGCTCAAAATGCTATGCAGTGCTGGTTTTCTGGCTGCATATTCTTTTAGCTTTTGTTTATCATGAAAGACTTTAATCTCATTTTCAAATCTGAAGCTTAATTTTGCTGGGTACAGTGTTCTTGGTTGGAATCCATTATTTTTCAGCATTTGAAATACATTGTTCTAGGATCTTCTCTCTTTCAAAGTCTGTGATGAAAAATCAGTCGTTAATCTAATTGGTTTACCCCTGAATGTAATCTGCCTCCTTTCTCTTATAAGTGTTTAATATTGTCTCCTTGTTCTGTATGTAGGCTATCTCCATAATTATATGTCTTGGATTTGGTCTATTATGTTTTTGAATGTTTGGGGTCCTGTAGGCTTCCAGGATTTGGCAATCCAATCCATCTTTCATCTCTGGGATGTTTTCTAGAATTATTTCATTTAATATGTTGTCCATTCCTTTGGTTTGAATCTCTATGCCTTCTTCTATCCTGATGACTCTCAAGTTTTTTTTTTTTTGACATCCCTTATCTCTTGAATAGATTTAAGCATCTTTTCTGTGTTGACTATATTCTTTTCAAGTTGATAAACTTTGTCTTCATTTTCTGATTTTCTGACTTCTACTTGATCTACTCTATTTGTAATATTCTTGTTTGAGTTTTTAATTTGGTTTATAGTTTCCTGCATTTCTAGAATTACTGTTTGAATTTTTTTAAGATCTCTATTTTTTGGTAAAGCTCATTTTTTGCCATTTGAATTTGTTTGTTTAATTCATTTTCAAAATATACTTTTATTCCTTGGACTTGCTGCCTCATGTCTTCTCTAATATTTCTTTCCATCTGATTTAAGTATGCCTTGATTTCTTTCCCTACCTGTTTCTGGTGCTTCTAGGTCCTCCTGTAGAATTAAGTTGTCCTGCATTGTTTGTACTCCTTTTACTCCATTGTTTTTTCATGATGTTCACGTTACTTTCCAGCTCTATTTGATTGCTGTGTTTCTGCTTTATTCTAGAGATTTGTTTTGGTGTTGTATGTCTCTGTTGTCTCTCCTTTGTGTTGGTAGACTATACATGCTAAAGTGGATTCCGCTTGGAAGAAATTCCGAAGGCCGAGCTCCAGTGACGTCACCTCTCTGTTTTGGCAGGCCCAAGGCTCCTTGCTGAGGTGTCCATATAGGGGGGTGGGACTGTACTGTCACTTGTTGGTTTCAGCTCCGGGTCACTGGCGGGCAGGCGGTCTCCAGCTGCCCAGTCACTTGTGCAGCAGGTGGGCTGTCACTGGCGGGCGGGCGATCTCTAGCCACCCAGTGGTGCGGTCGGTCGCCGGCGGCAGGGCGTTCCCAAGCCGCCTAGTCACGCGGGCAGCGGGTGGACTGTCGCCTGTGGGCCTGCAGTCTCCCGCTGCCCAGTCACAAGGGCCTGGCCTCTAGTCCTCTGGTTTCTCCTGCTAGTCCTGGTTTTTCCTGCAAGACCAGATTTCCCCTGAGTGATGGCTCTCGGCAGTTCAAACTGTACTCTGGGCCTGCCGTTTGTTGGTTGTGGAGGGTGTCTATTGGGAAGCCAGACACTCTATTGTTTTGATTTTTTCCACTTGCCCCTCCCCCAGCACTGGTTAGACAGGTTTTATTTTCACAGTTGATGAGAGGGGGAGTTGAAGGTCAGTTGCCTCTTGTTTTCCCCCATCTTTATGCAGGCTCGCTCTGATAATCTCTCCCCCGGAAATCCTAGGAGAGATTTTATGTGAATTCCCCGATATATGGGAGATGAGCTGAATAACACACTCCTGTTTTATTGTTGTAATCTGTAGGAGAGTGGCTGTGGTTACTTCAGCTCTCCAAGATGATGGCCATTGGTTTCCTTGGAAGAGTTTCCATTGTGGGAGATAGAACTGTACCGCTTCCTTCCCTGTCTGAAATCCTGAACTCAGCTCAGGGCTCAGAGGGGGCTCTACCGGCAGGATTCCACAGAATCCTCATCAACGTTTCTCCCTGCTTATTGGACCCATCTCGGTGGTGCCGCACCGTCTTTAGCCACTGGGTGGGCCGCGCGGATCAGTCAAATGGGATCTCGGGTCGCACATTTGGCTCGTGTTTGAGACTCAATTACCGGACCATGGTGCTAGAAATCCTTCTTCTAGGTTTTGGTGCACCCCCATTTTGCTGTAATTTCCTAACAAGATAGTTTTTTTTGTCACTCTAACTCGTTATTCACCTGTGCAGTGGTGCAGTACACTTGGTGTGATGCACTCTATTCGTGGCCATCTTGCAATGACGAAATATTATGATTTGTATGCACCATTTACTGAAGTCAGTTTTCAGTTTTAGAAAACAAATATGAATTTCAGGTGTATGAATATTTCGGAGAATAATCTTGTGAAAAGTTGATTATAAATCCACATACATGAATATGAATGATTTTAGGGAGTGTATAATAAGAAACATATATTTTATATTTTGAAAAATCTGGAGAGTATATATATATATATATATATATATATATATATATATATATACACACAAACACACACACACACACAGACATTAAAAAGAAGCAGTATATATGCCAATCGAAATTCATCATGAAAAATATATCTTCCACATATTCAAAAATATACATTTTACTAAAAATGGATTTATGTATAATGTTGTTCAACTTGGAAGCTCACACTTAGGTTGAATTTTCAGTTCCAACAGCGTTTAGGAGGAGTGATCTCTTCTCACAATTTGTATGTGCCAAGTCACCCACCTCAGAAGAAGGTACGTGTGATACCAGGTAGGATTCTATATGTGCATATAATAATACATGAACTGAAAAAGGCTAAAGAGAGACAGGAATTGACATATTTCTTAACTTTAAAAACACATGGTGAACTATTTCAATAAACATTGACTTATTTATAACTCCTATCCTATATAGTGAAAAAGGGAAGTCCAAATATACACCATGCCTCCTCTGAACTGCTTGTATTTCTATTCTGTTTGAGTTACTATTCTCCATCATATTAGGATTAGTAGTTAGAGTCTAGTAGGGTATGGGTTAGTGTCAGAGATTCATTATTCCAAATGGAAAATAGGAAAATAAACCCAATGTGTTTTCAAATATGTGCTACACAAAAATCTTCCCACTCTCATCCAGAACAATTCCTTGATATTACCCTCGCCTGAAGTAATGCACAATTAGAGGAGAAGAGTTAGAAAATCAGTGAATACATATCTGGAACGGAATATGCTCAGGAGTTCACAACCTTGGAGGTGGTAGAGGAGTTTCCAAAAGTAAGGGACAGGGTAAACACTCCACAAACATGGAGCTCTGCAGGCCTAAAGACATCTTGAGAAACTGCCTCTGAGTTTGGGCACTTGAAATATATGTTGTTGTCAGGAGCTTTAGCTTCCTATGTAGTGAGAGCACCAAAATTGGGTCTGCATCTATGTGACCTGGAGGACATGGTATCTTATTTTTCAATGAACATGAGGCAGCAGTGCTGAATTCTCACTTTGTAGGTAAGCTGTGCCAACTGCGGTCTAAGTGTCTCTCCGTGTAGACTGTGAAGCCATTTGGTCATCCTCTAGTTTTCCTGGTGTGTCTTGCTGCTTCACTGGGAGTTGGGTATTTGCTTCACGAAATACAAAAAGTTCAACTGGGACATAATGCTGGAGGGAGTTCTGTCACATGCGGTGGGTCAGGGTCTGCAGGAGAATGCACCAATCAGGCTTCTATCTCACATAGCTTGCCCCCAGGCCCATAGCAACCTGATTCTGAACATTGCCCTGACCCTCTCCATATAACAAGATGCCTTAACATATAAGGGTCTGCTAGCTGCACCATGTCAGTCACAAGCCATTTGGAAGCCAATGGCAGATCCACATGGCCCCAACACAGATGTTTTATCACATACCTGCCCACCACTGCTCTAGACCCGCTACTAAGGAGGCTCCAACTTACTGGCATCTCTGTTCTACACCATTTTTCATGAAACCCAGTCAATCAACGAATTGTCTGGTATACTCATGATCAGCAAATGGACATCAAAACGTTCTCCAGTGACACCTGGACATGAAAATTTCAAAAATTCCATGGTATTTATCTAGCCATTGTTCGTGGATGAATTTGGAGGCACTATGATTTTCAATTTATTCAGGAACCATTAAATGTTGAGGAAGCTCATTTTAATGAAAGCACAGGAGAACACACACAGGCAAGTCTTCTCAAAGAGTGGCCAAATGGTCACATGAAGCCAGGCCCATTGAGGTCTACAATGTGAGGTCCATGTGTGTTTTGACTCTCAACTATGGCTGCCAAGTTTGTCAGAATAAAATCATGTGATATCCTTGCTGAGATTCCCCGTGCCTTGTGGAAAGCCTTCCTGGGCACACATCTCAATTCCAAGGGTGACTCTCATGCATGGCCTCCTAAAATCCCAACACAACTCATGGCAATACTTCTCTGAGGTCAGTTCCAGAACTCAGTCTGTAAGGAGAATTACAGCAGAGTTCAAGCCCAGGTGGAGCCAGTCATCATTTCCAACCGTCAAACTAATAACCACAATTAAAACCAAAACACTTCCACATGGCCGTCATCTTCTTCCATATAGACGCTCATTATAACCTCTGACTAGAGGTTTCCATGAGGGGCGCAGCCCAAGACAGTGTCCAAAATAAGCTCCCTTTCCCCTCATTTGCCTAAAGTCGGGGTGGCCTGAACACCTTCCTGTGAACCAGGAGTAATCGAGTAGGCCTTCCGTTAATACTGCTCTGTTTCTCCAATTTGAGGAATACTGACTGTGGGGTTTAGATTCTTTATGTGAATTAGAAACATGAGAAAACCCAAGCACCTATGGGCTTCCCTCTTCAGGGCTTTGAAGAACTCATTTGACCCAAAGGATCCCTATTCTCACTTGATGAAGTTCAGGAACCTTACAGAGGAAGGCGAGAGACTTCATTCACAATGACTGCTCTTTTGGCCATTTTGGGTTTGGATGAAAACATGGGATCCATCAGGTGCTGAGAATCTAACCACAGCCTCACACAGGGCCAAGAGTCTGATTCAGACACATCCATTTCCGAAGCAAATAAGCAAAGAGCCACAGGTGAATCCCATTCATTTCCATTTGAAACTGTTTTCTTCAGGCTTCACAAAGGAGTGGCCTGAGGGAAAGACCTTCCTGAAATTCAGGGCAACAAACAAGAGGTAAACAAAAGGCACAAAGCAGGGTTTCTCCACTGAGACTTTCCTGGTCACACTGATATCTGAGTTTTCTGAGATGCTCGCCATTGCCGTCAGTTATCCAGAACATGGCCATATCACAGAACTTGTAGGTGATACATATCTTGGACACAAAACCATGAGGCTATTCTGGAGAGTGGCCAGAATTCAGGAAGAAAACAGAAACTTTGGAAGATAGCAGGTGTTACCCTTCGATAAGGCAAGCCACAGTCCATTCATAAATTTGGCAGGATGAATGCCTGGAAGCTTTCTGCTAGACAGGACACATCCATTGATGCATTCTCTTTACTAATGTCTACAATCACGGACAGAGTGGGATGCACAGATATAGAAGCACTTGACTTGTCAAACGACTTACTAGAAACAGTCAACGCCAATCCAAAAAAACAGCCTTTCCTACCTATTCTCAGGATATGAGACAAAACCAGAAACACACATCCACACCCACAAAGGCACCTCTTTTGCCCAAGTAGGTCTGTGACTATCCGGAGTGTCCTCAGACTGATGGGCCATATTATATTCCCCCAAAATGGCCTCGCCTGTCACAAATCTGGTCTCCTTGGCCAACTCTGTGAAGTAGTCAGGAGCCATGGGTGATCCACTACCTGCTTTCTCAGGAAAGTCCCCTCTTCAGAGCTTTCCTGGCATTTGGCCATCCTCACATCAGTAGGAACTAAGAAAGACTGACTCTGTCCTTGGTAAATTGAAACAAGTGAGACCACTGGAACTGGGACTGCGAGTGCCTCTGGGTGTGTCTCTTCCTGGATCACAAGTTCAGAGAGTTCCATCGACAAGGAGGTGAGGTGAGGTCACTTCCTTCCGAAACTGAATGAGGTCACTGCCTTGGCAACCTCTTTGTCCTAACAGTTACTTCTAAGGGTCCCATGAGATGCAGGCTGCCCCTACTTTCTGTGACACTTTCACAAGTTAGAATGGTATATCAACCATAGGCACCTGTGAACAGCTCTTCACACAGGCCTTGTTTGTTCCATCTTCTCTATATTTACAGGTTGATTCAGACACATACCTTCATCATGACCAGGTTGTTTGACATAGAATTTAACTTTTGCTTTCTCATGTCCTTCATAGCTGCCTATATCTTATCCAGGGGTCATTTCTGCATGGACCTTTGATGTTCTCAGCAGGTGGAAGATCCGCTACATTCCAGTATTGTAAGACCAACTCTGTCCCTCCTCTTTTGTAAAGTTAGATTGAGGGAACAGTGTATGTTTAGGGTTAATAACATGTTTTATTTGGGTTAAGAATCTCTCTGCCGGATGAATAATGGTATTGGGAACCTGTGATATTTACAAGAATATATAGCTGAAATATAAGTATAAAAACAGAAACCTAGGTAAGATTTGAAACGAGAAGGGCATTGGGCCCTTGAGTGGGATACTTAGGTTTTAATAATTTTCTGTATATATGTCTCAGATAAATTGAAATACAATGGCTTATGACCTTATACCTTGGACGATTGATTGTCGAATTGAACATCGAGTCAAAATGCAATAGTCAGTAGGATTAGGAAGATAGTCAGTAGGTTTAGAAATAAGGTGAGTATAGGATTTGGACCAAAATTTCTTTAGCAATAGGGTCTAGGGTAGACAGTGAAAGTATATGTCACCAAATGTGAAGTGTCAGACACAATGATGAACTGGGGAAAATATGTAGGAAAACAGATATCAATTGAGATATTAGGAAATCAGGCAAAGTATAAAGTGAGTGATAGGATTAGACATTTTCAACAGGCTCAAACTATAATATATAATCTTAGGAAGAAACAAATATGTAGTCACCAATAGGATTTACATCTGAGAGCATTTGGCAACCTGGACATTGTTGTTTTAGTAATCCATGCTCACTTTCCATTTAGGGTTTGATACAATCATGATTGTGACCTTTGCTTTTTGTGTCCAGAATATTACTGTGATAAAATATATATATAAATATATAGATAGATAAGGTGATATGAGTAATTCTTCCACCATTTCTGGGAGCAATATTTTGAAGAGGTATAAATTAGTATTGGGGGGACAAAGAGGTGTACACTGTGTCTTTGAGTATAGAGATAATGCATTAAAAGACCATACTGTGAATTAATAACATAACTGGTTCCAACATTAAATAATGCATTGAACGGAAATGTGAAAATATACAGAAAATCTTTTATTGATATACATACATTTATTCCAACCAGCTATACATCTAATGGTAATATTAATGTTATGGTTTATCTTGAAGAGTGTGTGAGTTTAGCTTCGAAATTGATTATGGAAATCGAAAATTATGTGTTTGGAAAGAAGTCTCATGAAAAGACCAGTCAAGTAACATGAAGGAATACATGTGTTATGAAGCAGGAAGTGACTGAAAGTGAAACAAATTCCTATAAATTTGTGAACTTGTGGATGAAATATATATCTTATGATGTGCAAAAACTGAAGAAATAGTAATGTACCAGTGTTGAATTATAATGAACGTCAAAATAGAAATCATGTCCTATAGGAATCTACTTGCATTGATGTTAAACTGGGTCATTTACTCTAGAAATATTAGGATTTGTAAGCACCATTTATTGAAGTTACTTTTCAGAACTGGAAAACAAATATGTATTTCAGGTGGATGAGTATTTCTGAGAATAATCTTGTGAAAAGTTGATTATAAATCCACATACATGAACATAAATGAATTTACGGAGTTATATAAGACACATATATTTCATATTTTATAAAATGTGAAGAGTGTGAATATATATATATATATATATATATATATATATAGTGTATATATATATATATATATATATATATATTTATATATGTATTTATATATATATATTTATATATATTAAAAAACCACAAAAAATACATTAAAAAGTATCAATATCTATATGCCAATCGTAATTCATCATGTAATATAAATCATCCACAGATGCAAAATTATTTATTTTACTAAACATGGATTTATGTATAACATTGTTCTACTAGGAAGCTCACCCATTGTTTGAATTTTCAGTTCCAACAGCGTTTAGGAGGAGAGATCTCTTCTCACAATTTGTTTCTGCCAAGTCAGCCAACTCATAAAAATGTACGTGTGATACCAGGTAGAATTCTATATGTGCATATAAAAATACATGTGCTGAGTAGGCTACAGAGAATGGGAGACAGGAATTCACATATTTGTTAACTTTAAAAACACATGGAGGACTATTTCAATTAAAAATTGACTAGATTTATAAAACCTACCCTTTATCGTGCAAGAGGGAAGTCCTACTATACACCATGCCTTCTCTGAAATGCTTGCATATTCATGCTGCTTGGGTATTTTTCTCCATCATATTAGGATTAGTAGTCATATTAGAGTAGGGTATGAGTTAGTGTCAGGGATTCAGTATTTCGAATGGAAAATAAGAGGAATCCAATGTTTATCAAATATGTGCTTCACAAAAAATTTTTCTACTCTCATCCAGTACAATGCCTTGACATTACCTTCGCCCCAAGTAAGACACAATTAGAGGAGAAGAGTTAGAAAATCTTTAAATACATATCTGAAATAGAAAATGCTCAAGAGTTCACAACCTTGGAGATGATAGAACAGTTTCCAAAAATAAGGGACAGTGTAAAAACTCCACAAACATGGAGATTTGCCTGCCTAAAGACGTCTGGAGAAACTGCCTTTAGGTTGGGGACTTGAAATACATGTAGTTGTCAGGAGCTTTAGGTTCCTTTCTAGTGAGACCATCAAAGATGGGTCTTCATCTCTGTGATTTGGAGGACATGGTTATAATTTCCCAATGAACATGAAGCAGCAGTGCTGAATTCTCTTTGTAGTGAGAGCATCAAAGGTGGGTCTGCATCTATGTGACCTGGAGGACATGGATTCTTATTTTACAATGAAAATGAGGCAGCAGTGCTGAATTCTCTCTTTGTATGTAATCTGTGGCCACTGGGGGCTAAGTGTCTCCCCACGTGGACTGTGAAGCCATTTCATCATCCTCCACTTTTCACAGTGTTTCTTGCTGCTGCACTCGGAGTTTGGTACTTGCTTCAGGAAATACAATGCGTTCAACTGGGACACCATGCTGGAGGAAGTTCTGTCAAATGTGGTGGGTCAGGGTCTGCAGGATAATGCACCAACAGGGCTTGTATACCACATAGGTTGCCCCCTTGACCAAAGCAACCTGATTCTGAACATTGCCCTGAAACCTCTCCATATAACAAGATGTCTGTACATATAAGGGTCTGCTAGCTGCACCATGTCAGTCACAGCGATTTGGAAGCCAATAGCAGATCCACATGACCCCACAACAGATGTTTTATTACACACTTGCTCACCACTGCTCTAGTCCCACTACTAAGAAGGCACCAACTTAATGGCATCTCTGTTCTCCACAATTTTCATGAAATCCAGTCAATCAATGCACTGTCTGGTACAGTCATGATCAGCAGCAGGACATCCAAAGGTTCTCCAGTGCCATCTGGTCATTGGAATTTCAAAAATTTTATGGTATTTATCTAGTCAATTTTCAAGGATGAAGTTGGAGGCACTGTGGGTTTCAATTCATTCAGGAATCATTCAATGGTGAGGAAGCTGATTTCAATGAAAGTTTTGGAGAACTCTCACAGGCAAGTCCTCCCAAAGAGTGGCCAAAAGGTCACAAGAATCCAGGCCCACTGAGGTCTACAATTGAGGTCCATGTGTGTTTTGACTAGTAAATATGGCTTCAAAGTCTTTCAGAATAAAATTATGTGATATCTTGGCTGAGATTCCCAGTGCTCTGTGGAAAGCCACCCTGGGCCTAGTTCCCAGATTCCAAGGGCGAATCTCATGTGTGGCCTCCGAAAATCCCAACACAATTCATGGCAATACTTCTTTGATGTCTGATCCAGAACTCAGTCTTTCAGGGGAATGACACCAGAGTTCAAGCCCAGGTGGATCCAGTCATCTCTTCCAACTGCCACACGAATGACCACAATTTAAACCAAAATACTCCCACATGGCCCTCATCTTATTAAATATAGACACTCATCATAACCTGTGGCTGGAGGTTTCAAAGCGGGACACA
The DNA here is from genome assembly GCF_048772815.1 of Callospermophilus lateralis. Classification (NCBI taxonomy): domain Eukaryota; kingdom Metazoa; phylum Chordata; class Mammalia; order Rodentia; family Sciuridae; genus Callospermophilus; species Callospermophilus lateralis. The sequence continues at coordinate 150,890 of NW_027510616.1, forward strand.
TCCCAAAAGAGTGTCCAAAAAAATCTCCCTTACCCCTCATTTGCCTAAAGTCAAGGTGGCAGGGACAACCTTCCTGTGAACCTGGAGTGATCCAATAGACCTGCCGTTAATACTGCTCTGCTTCTCCAATTTGAGGCCTACTGATTCTCAGCGATAGATTTTTTATGTGATTTGGAGTCATAAGAAAACACAACCATCTCTTCAGGGCTTCAAAGAACTCATTTGACCCAAATGATCCCTATTCTCACTTGATAGAGGTCAGGGACCTAACAGAGGAAGGCAAGAGACTAATCAACAATGACAGATTTTTGGCCATTTTGCTTTTGATTGCACACATGGAATCTATCTTTAGATTCATCGTGTGCTGAGAATCTAAGCCACAACCTCATACAGGGCCAAGAGGCTGATTCAGACACATCCCTTTCCAAAGCAATTAAGCAAAGAGCCACAGGTTATGCCCATTTATTTTCATTTGAGAACTGTTTTATTCAGGCTTCACAAAGGGGTGGCCTGAGGCAAAGACCTTCCTGAAATTCAGGGCAACAGAACCATAGGTAAGCAAATGAACCAAAGCAGGGTTTCTCCACTGAGAGTTTACTGGTCACACTGATATCTGAGTTTTCTAAGATGTTCCCATTCTCTACAGCTCTCAAGTATATGGACATGTCACATATCTTGGAGATGGTACATATCTTGGACACAAAACCATGAGCCTATACTAGAGAGTGTCCAGAATTCAGGAAGAAAACATTAACTTAGGAAGTTAGTAGGTGTTGCCCATCCATAAGGCACACCACAGTCCATTCATCAATTAGGCAGAATAAATACTGGAGAGTTTTCTACTAGACAGGACACATGCATTGATGCATTCTCTTGTCTAATGTCTACAACCACAGACACAGTGGGATACACAGACATAGAAACACTAGCCCTGTCAAACGACTTATTAGAAACAGTCCACTCCAATCCAAACAAAGAGCCTTTCCTACCTATTCTCAGAAATTGAGAGAAAACCACAAACTCACACCCACACGCAATAAGGCACCTCTTTAACACAAGTAGGTCTGTGACTATCCAGAGTGTCCTCTAACTGGTGGGCCATACTATGTTCCCCTGAAATGGCCTGTCCTGTCTCAGATCTGGTCTCCTTTTGCAACTTTGTGAAGTTTTCAGGAGCCAGTGGTGAACCAATACCTGCTTTCTCAGGAAAGGTCCCTCTTCAGAGCTCTTCTGGCATTTGACAATCCTCATATCAATAGGTACCAAGGAAGACTGACTCTGTCCTTGGTAAATCCAAACAAGTGAGACCACTGGAACTGGGACTGGGACTGGCTCTGGGTGCCTGGCTTCCTGGATCACAAGTCCAGAGATTTCCATCACCAAAGAAGTGAGGTGAGGTCACTTCCTTCAGGAACTGAATGAAGTCACTGCCTTGGCCACCACTTTGTACTTACAGTTGCTTCCAAGGGTCCCATGAGATGGAGGCTGCTCCTACTTCCTGTGACACTTTCACAAGTTAGAATGGTATATCAAGCATAGGCACCTGGGAACAGCTTTCCACGCAGGTATGGTTTGATCAGTCTTCTCTACAATAGGAAAGGAGAGGCTGATTCAGACACATCCCTTCATACTGACCAGGTTGCTTGCCATGGAATATGACTTTTGATGTCTTAGGTCCTTCATAGCTGCCTGCAACTTCTCCAGGGTATCATTTCTGCCTGGAACTTTGATGTTCTCAGCAGGTGGAAGACCCCCTACATTACTATTGTAAGACAAACTCTGTCCCTGCTCATCTGTAAACTTAGTTTGAGGGAACAGTGTATGTTTAGGGTAATAACAGGTTCGATTTGGGTTAGGAATCATACTGAGGAACAAACAATGGTATTGGGAACTTGCGATATTTACAAGAATATATTGGTGAAATATATGTATGAACACAGAAATCTAGATAAGATTTGAATCCAAGAAGGGCATTGGGCTGTTGATTGGAATACTTAGCTTTGAATTATATTCTGCATAGATGTCTCAGATAAATCAATATACAATGGCTTAAGATCTTGTACCTTGGATGATTGATTGTAGAAGAGATCATCCAGTCAAAAAGGTATAGTTGGTAGGATTAGGAAGATAGTCAGTAGATTTAGAAAAAAAGAGTGAGTATAGGATTTCGACCAAAAGTTCTTTAGCAATAGGATTTCGGATAGAGAGTGAATGTAAATGTCAGCACATGTGAAGAGTCAGTCACAATGATGAACACGTGAAAATATGTAGGAAAGCAGATATCAATAGAGACATTAGGAAATCAGGCAAAATACAAAGTGAGTGATAGGATTAGTCATTTTCAACAGGGTTGAGGTTCAATATATAATCTTAGGAAGAAACAAATATGTAGTCACAAATAAGATTGATTTGAGAGCATTAGGCAACGTGTACATGGATGTTTTTAGTAAACCATGCTCACATTCCATTTAGGCATTGGTGAAAGGTTAATAAAATAGGTACTTGTCACTTCCTGTTTTTCTGTATGCTTAACAAAACACTGTTGGAAACTTGAGGACTGTTTGCTAATCTTGTTTCCAGAATGTGCTGTCCCCAACTGCCAATCTGCAGAATACACACCCTCACCCGTTTGCACGCAAACCTCCCCCTTGCCCTGACCCATCAATAAACTTCCCTCCCTGCCCTCTCCAAGGAAAGTATATAAGCTCTGCTTAAGCTGTTTTCATTGCTCTCTGCTCTATTCAAGTGACCTCTGAGCCCCAGAAAGCTGGTCTCCCAATAAACCCTTTACTGTTGCATGAGACATTCTCTTGGTGGTCTCTTCCTCTGTCGCTCACCCGATCTTTACATCTGGAGGCACCAGCGAGATCCAGCAGTGGCGGACGAAAGACCCCCAAGGGGCTCCTTTCAGGGTAAGTAAGGTGACTCTTTCTGGTTTCAGGTTTCAGGTTAGGGTTTTGCAAAATCGCTATCGGTGTTGAGCATGAGCTCTCTCTGACGGTGGCTGACAGACGTGTCACAGAGCCACAGGCCACATCCCTGGGGGACGCCCCAGAGGACTCAGGAAATCAAGGAACAATAGTCTCCTCGACTCTGTGATATTTTGTTTCGGATTCGGTATTGCCAGCCCATCAGGTTTTGAGGGCTACTCAGTCCTTGTCTCAGTATTGGACGTCCATTGTCTGTCTTTATTGTCTTGTCTTGTCTGTGTAGTATGTCGTTGCTTTCACTGTTTGTGTATCTCTCATTTTGGGACAGAGCACTTCAACACTTCTCTCCCTGACCCTTGATCACTGGACCAAAGTCTGCTTAAGGGCCCAGAATCTTTCTTTTTCATTAAAACGCTGGACCTGGCAGACTCTCTGTGCCTCAGAATGACACACCTTTGGAGTTGGATGGCCCCCAGAAGGATGTTTCTACTTCTCACTAATTTGAAAAATCAGAGATATTGTCTTTCAGCTGAGGCCACATAGCCATCCAGATCAACAGCCATATATCTTAACTTGGCAGGACCTCTGCAAATCTCCTCCTCCATGGGTGAAGCCTTTCCTTGTCCCTGCCTACGCTCCTACTCCTTCCACCACGATTCTATCTCTCAAACCCTCTGCTCCTCCTCCTCCACCCTCTGTTCTCCCTGAGTCTCAAGATTCTACTGGACTCTCCTCCTCTTTCTTATCCCCTGCCCTTGTCCCCAACCCCCAACAACCTCTAAGTGATTCCCCTGCTGACTCTGCTTCTCTGCCATTGGAGGAAGTTAGGCCGGCCCAGTGCCCTCCAGATGACTCCCCCGCGTCACACACAGCCCCTCCTTCCCTGGAGGAAGCTGGCCCGGCTAAAATAACTCAAAGAACTCCCTGGGGTTTTCACACTTGCCTACTTGGGATGACTGCCAACAAATCCTAGGGACTCTCTTTACGGCAGAGGAATGAGAGAAAAACCTCCTGGAAGCTAAAAAATATATTCTCGGACCAGATGTGTGACCAACACAACTTCCCAACATAATCAAAGCCAGCTTCCCCTTGAATTGACCCAACTGAAACCCCAACACCTTTGAAGGTAGGGAGCATCTGTCCACTTATTGCCAGGCCCTAATATTGGGTTTCCAATCGGCCGCTAGGGAACCACCTAATTTGGCCAAGGTAAGAGAGATAATTTAAGGGCCTGATAAATATCCCTCTATGTTTCTAGAGAGAATATTGGAGGCATATATGAGATTTACTCCTATTGATCCTCAGGCAGAGGATCAAAAGGCATCTGTCATGATGGCCTTCATTGGGCAAGCTGCCCTGGATATTAAAAGAAAGTTACAACTCTTAGAGGGATCACAAGATATGACTTTGGGAGATTTAGTCAGAGAAGCCGAGAAAGTATACTATATGAGAGAAACAAAGAGAAAGAAAGCGAGCAAAGGGAAGATGAGAGATGCAAAAGACAGACTAAGGCATTGACTAAGGTCCTGGTCACAACAATAAATAGGCCAGAAATTAACAAACAGGAAGACAGGAACGGAAAACTGGGCGCACGCCAGAGGCCACCCCTGGCCTCAGATCATTGTGCCTACTGTAAAGAAAAAGGTCACTGGGCCAAAGAGTGCCCTAGAAAAGAGACAGCCACGACAGCCAGCCATTCTGACTCAAAAGGATGACTAAGAACGTCGGGGCTCAGATCCCTTCCCCGAGCTCAGGGTAACTTTTGAAGTGGAGAGGACCCAGGTAAACTTTGAAGTGGATACAGCAGCAGTATACTCAGCCCTTAAGGCCCCACTGGGCACACTATCAAATAAAATGTCTCTAGTTCAAAGGGCTAATGGCAGTAAATATCAGACATAGACAATTAAGAGGACCATGGACATGGGGAAAGGAAAAATCCATCACTCCTTCCTAGTAATCTCAGAATGCCTGTCCCCATTGATGGGCAGAGATCTGCTCAGTAAGCTCCAGGCCAAAACAACTTTTAACCCCGAAGGCCCCAAAATGAAATTTCTAAATCCTTCAGTAAAAACTCCTATAGTCTTGGCTTTATAAATGTCAGTAGAAGATGAACATCCACTCTTCACACCCCCCAAGACTGCTCAAACAAGCAAGCTACCCCAGAAATGGATAACAGATTACCCAGATACCTGGGCAAAAACGGCTTGGTTAGGCCTAGCCGTGAAACAACCTCCAAGAACAGTGGAGTTAAAAACCTCAGCCTCCCCAATCAATGTTAAACAATATCCTCTGAGCAGAAAAGCTAAAGATGGGATAAGGCCCCATATTCAGAAATATCTGGCCTTAGGGTCCTAAGGCCCTGTCAATCGGCCTGGAAGACTCCCCTGCTCCCAGTAAAAAAAGCCAGGAACCGGGGACTATCCCCCGTTCAAGACCTAAGAGAGATTAATAACAGAGTGCAGGACATTCACTCCACGGTAACTAATTCGTACAATCTGCTTATCACTCTGAACCCTTAGCAGAAATGGTATACTGTTCTGGACTTAAAAGATGCTATCTTTTGTTTGCCTCTGCATAAAGATAGTCAGTTGCTGTTTGCTTGCTAGTGGGTAGACCCAGAAACTGGAACGTCTGATCAAGTAACTTGGACTAGACTCCCACAGGGGTTCAAAAACTCTCCCACTCTCTTTGATGAAGCCCTCCACAGAGATCTCAACAACGTCAGAACTACACACCCCAAAGTCACCCAGCTTCAATACGTGGATGACCTGCTATTGGCAGCCAACACCAAAGAAAACTGTGAGTCTGGGACCCAAGCACTATTATATGAGCTTGCTCAACTCGGGTATAGAGCTTCTGCCAAATAGGCCCAAATTTGCCAGCAAGAAGTAATCTTCCTGGGCTATTCCCTTAGGGGCAGTAAACGATGGCTCACTGAGCCCAGAAAACAAATGGTTGTGCAGATACCACCCCCATCTAGCAGCAGACAACACAGAGAGTTTCTTGGGACTACTGGGTTTTGCAGGTTATGGATTTCTGTGTTTGCGTCCTTAACTTCTTCTTTATACCCTCTGTTAAATGGAGATACCCAATTCCAATGGACCCCTGAGCACCAGAACGCTTTTGATAACATCTAACGACACTGGCACTGAATTCCTCAACTTGACTGAGCCAAGCCTGCAATTTCAGAAAGCCCTACACTACGTTAAAAATGTACATTAATTCACACACCTTGGTTCAAAGAAACTGCAGGCATTCCTGAAGGATCAAGAACAGAATTTTCCACTAACCCACTCACAGCAAAAGAAAATAACTGAACAGGTAACAAAAGTCTGTCCGGTCTGACAATAGGTTAATGCTTATCTTTCCAAGCTTTCCGCAGGAAAGCACCTATTAGGAACCAGACCAGTACAATTCTGGGAAGTGGACTTTACTGAAATTAAGCCAGCAAGGTATGGACTTAAATATCTCCTAGTCTTTGTAGATATATTTTCAGGATGGATTGAAGCCTTCCCCACAAAAAAAGGCACAATTGGTGGTCAAGAAGATCCTGAAAGATATTTTTCCAAGACACGGCCTGCCTAAGGTAATAGGGTCTGATAATGGCCCGGCGTTCATGGCCCAGGTAAGTCAGGGGTTAGCCAGGACACTGGGGATAAATTGGAAGTTACATTGTGCTTATAGACCCCATAGCTCAGGACAGGTAAAAAAAATAAATAGAACCATTAAAGAGACCTTAACGAAATTAAGCTTAGAGAGCGGCATAAAAGATTGGACTATGCTCCTGCCTTATGCACTGTTTCATGCAAGAAATACTCCCTCTATTTCTTTGTGTAACCTCACCCCCTATGAAATTCTTTATGGAGCCCCTCCTCCAGTAAGGGACCTAACCCCAACTCTAAGACCTAGTGATCCCCTCCACAACCCCTTGTTTGACAGACTTAAAGCTCTTGAAAGAACTCAGCGATACCTGTTGAAACAGCTGGCCACTGCCTACCAACCTGGTGAAGAGGGGACTCCACATCGATATCAAATAAGAGACATCCTCTACATAAGAAAACATCAGGTGTCATCCCTGTAACCCCGCTGGACAGGACCATACCAGGTGCTACTTATAAAACCTACAGTGGTAAATGTAGAAGGAATCAATTCCTGGATCCTAATTCTTATCTCAAGCCTGCGCCCTGTCCAGACTCTGGCTGAAAAACTGGAAAAGACTGGAAACCCTTTCAAATTGCATATTCGCCATGTGGATAAGGCTATTGACTCTCCCCTTGTCCACCAGTAGTCCTTACCCTCATCAGCCCGTTCATCAGCGATGGCTGATCACAAATTTTACTAGACAAGAAGTATGGTCTATCTCGCATACAGCCCCCTTAGGGACCTGGTGGCCATCTCTCCACCCAGAATTTGTCAGCTGGCTATACGTCTTTCATATTGGGATATCTCTGATGAAGAGGATCCAACTAATATTCCATTAAATCCCTACTGTACCACAGATAATGGAAACAAACATTATGAATCTAGGGACACGCGAGCCAGATGCAGGTTGGCTAGCCTAGAATACTATGTTTGCCCGGCAGACTATCAAAGCCACAAACAGCCATGGCTGTGTGGGGGAAAAGCGGACTTCTTCTGAAAATAATGGGGATGTGAGCATACAGGGGCTGCCTGGTGGAACCCAAACTCCTCATCAAATTCAGTACACAGCATTGGCCATATTACCAATTAGACAACCAAAACTGATGGCCCCCAGAGGGGTCTCCAGATCCTCAAATTTTGTGTGACTTTTTCAACTTCGGCAAGTGTTCAAAAAGATCCATCAATTGGGAATTAAGGAAATTCCCCTATGTTTATGCCTTTTCCCTCCTTTGCTCACATCCTGAACTATGCTTCTCCAATACATCCTCACCCCCCACCTTCTGCTCCAGACTCTCTGCAGTCACTCTCACATGAGCAACCTGATTTCTCCCCTCCAATTACTAGATCAAAAACAAAAACCTCCGCTGGATCTCATACCATTGCCTCCTTGCTGAGGTAGCAGGTACTGAGGTACCCTTCCACCCACTCACTCCTCTCTTCTCCTGTCAGTGCACGCACCGGGTCCCACCAGGTCCTCTTACCAGCTAACACAAAGCTCAAACCAGCTGAGGAGTGCCCTAAGACGCCTATCCAAGATGTAATGAAAATGGCCTTTAAAGTTGCTTTGTCATCACTGAAAACAGGTTACAAAGAATTTAAAGTCCCTCAAAGGCTTTTTGGGATACTCACTCCCATCCTCCCCTCTGCTCTACCTGTTCTACTGCTCAAGTTTTATTGCCAGGAAAATCCCAAACCCCTTTCCCATTATTCTTTTATATCTCTTTTTCCTCATTCTCAGAACCACGGAGCTGCTCTCACCCCCCACCTTCCTTGTCTTTCCCTCTGTTCCAATCCCACAGAAAAATCTTAAATGGCCTTCTCCAGAAGCCTTGATCATGGCTGACTTTAGGACTTTCAGCAACAGAGGCCCTATACAAGAGTTCAGTGTAGATAAACTTCCTCTTTTTGTGTTGCTTTGTTCTACTTGGCCACTGGCTGGAAAAATCAGCACTCCTAAGCTAGACACCCCCTTACTATTTTTTCACAAAATATGTGAACAAGGCCTCTGGCGTTGAGCTGGGGCTTCCAGAGATGGCTACATTTCTAAGATAAAGAAGTTACCAACTGGGCTCCATGGTAACAGCTGTCAGGAAGAAAAAAAAAGAAGAAAAAAGCTCTCCCCCTACCAGGTGTCCTTTAAAAGTTAACTTTCCCAGAGCAGAGGAAAAAAAACAGAAACAAAACCTGCTTTTTGTGAACTTCCGCAGACTGTGAATTTCTGAGCCCCTTACGTTACATGTTGGGTACAAAATTCTGAAACTACCTAAACTTGGGGTTCAGGGGATTAAAAGATTACAACAGAAGCAATGCCCTCTAAATCTGGTTACAACCAAATAGGACTGTTTCCCTGTCTTCTGTGCTATCTTAGGTGCCTTGCCTTGTCCGTCCTTACAACAGTATAATTCTATATACTTAAACATTGTTTATGTTTTCATAAAATGATCAACATATGGCTGTTGCATGAGACAGTCTCTTGTGGTCTCTTCCTCTGATTAAGTATGTAATGGTGCAGATGTTTCCAAGAGTCCTCTATCATGACGCAGGATCATTTAAAGTTCCAATAGGGGGGCATACAACCTGGTTCCACCAGGAACCCGTATCCCTCACTTTCTCCATCCTATTAGGAATAGGAGTTGCTGCAGCGGTGGGCACAGGAACCACTGCCCTAGTCCATGGGACACAACAAATGACCCAATTAGAAATAGCAATAGACCAAAACTTAAAGATATTAAAAACCTCCATCACAGCTTTACAGGAATCTTTAACCTCTCTCTCTGAAGTTGTTTTACACAACAGGCGAGGGTTCGACCTCCTCTTATTGAGAGAAGGGGCCTTTGTCCTGCATTGAGTGAAGAATGTTGTTATTATGCCGACCATACTGGAGTTGTAAAAGAATCTATGATTAAATTAAGAAGACGCCTTGTAGAGCATCAACAAGAGAGAGAGGCCCCAAAAGGGTGGTTTGAGTCTTGGTTCACAGAGTCCCTCTGGTTAACTATGCATTTATCAGCCCTGGCTGGTCCATTAATAAACCTCATATTATTGCTAACTGTGAGACCCTGTTTGCTCAACCGTGTAGTTTCCTTTTTCCAAGCTCAAATTGGACAAGTTAAACTTATGGTAATAAGAAAACAATATACCACACTAGCAGACATAAAATGTGACACCCCCAATGATCACTTTAATGATTAAAAGTAACCAAATGAAGAAGTGGGGAATGAAAGGTTAATAAAATAGGTACTTGTCACTTCCAATTTTTTGGTATGCTTAACAAAACATTGTGGATATCTTGAGAACTGTTTGCTAATCTTGTTCCCTGAATGTGCTGTACCAACTGCAAAACTGCAGAATGTACTCCCTCACCTGTTTGCATGCAAACTGCCCACTCGCCCTGAGCCATCAATAATCTTCCCTCCCTGCCCTCTCCAAGGAAATTATATAAGCTCTGCTTAAGCTGTTCTCAGGGCTCTCTGCTCTATTCAAGGGAGCTCTGAGCCCCAGCATGCTGGACCCCCATAAACCCTTGGCTGTTGCATGAGACAGTCTCTTGTGGTCTCTTCCTCTGACAGTCGCCTGACCATTACATTGGTAAAATAATAAGTGTGACCTTTGCTTTTCGTGTCCAGAATATTACTGACATAAAATGTACATGTAGATAAGGTGACTTGAGTATATCTTCCACCATTTCTGGGAGCAATATTTTGAAGATGTACAAATTAGTATTGGGTGTACAAATAGGTGTACCCTGTGACTATGAATATAGAGATAATGCAAGAATAGACCATACTGTGAATAAATAATATAATGGGTTCCAAATTTAAATAATGCATTCAATTTATATCTGAAAATATAAAGGAAATCTTATATTGATACACATACATTCATTCCAACCACTGATACATCTAAAGGTAATATTAGGTTTATGGTTTATCATGAAGAGTCTGTGAGTTTTGCTTCAAAACTGATTATGGAAATTTAAAATAATGTGTTTGGAAAGAAGTCTCATGAAAAGACCATTCAAGAAACACGGAGGAATCCATGTGCTCTGAAGCAGGAAGTGATTGAAAGTGAAACAAATGCCTATGAGTTTGCTAACTGGTGGATGAAATATATATCCTATGATGTGCATAAATTGAAGAAATAGTAATGTACCAGTGTTGAATAAAAATGAACATTAAAATACACAACATGTCCCATAGGAATCTACTTGCATTGAGGTTAAACTGGGTCAGTTACTGTATAAATATTAGTATTTGTATGCAACATTAACTGAAGTTAGTTTTCAGTACTGGAAACAAATATGTATTTCAGGTGGATGAATATTTCTGAGAATAATCTTGTGAAAAGTTCATTATAAATCCATATACATGAATATGAATGAATTTACGGAGTGGGTATAAGACACATATATTTCATATTTTGAAAAATCTGGAGAATATATATATATATATATATATATATATATATATATATATATATATATATATATACTTCTTGTGTGTGTGTGTGTGTGTATACATATATATATATACACACACACACACACAAACACACACACAGAGATATTAAAAAGAGCAATATATATGCCAATCGAAATTCACCACGAAATATATATTATCCACAGATCCAAAAATATTCTTTTTACTGATCATGGATTTACGTATAGTGTTATTCAACTAGGAAGCTAACCCATAGGTTGAATTTTCAGTTCCAACACTGTTTAGGAGCAGTATCTCTTCTCACAATTTGTATCTGCCAAGTCAGCCACCTCACAAGTATGCATGTTTCATACCAGGAAGGATTCTATATGTGCATATAAATATACATGTGCTGAATAAGCTACAGAGAAACGGAGACAAGAATTCACATATTTCTTAACTTAAAAACACATAGAGACCTATTCCAACAAAAAATTGACTAGATATATAACTCCTACCCTATGAAATGCAAAGGGAAAGTCCAAATATACACCATGCCTCCTCTGATCTGCTTGTATTCCTATTCTGTTTGGGTTATTTTTCTCCCTCATATTAGGATTAGTAGTCAGAGTCTAGTAGGGTATGTGTTAGTGTCAGGGTTTCAGTATTTCGAATGGAAAATTAGATAAGGAATCCAATTTGTGTGCAATATGTGCTACACAAAATTATTCCCACTCTCATCCAGAACAATGACTTGACATTACCTGTGTGGGTAAACACTCCACAAACATGGAGCTCTGTTGGCCTATAGACTTTTTGAGAAACTGCCTCCAAGATTGGGCGCTTGAAATATATGCTATTCTCAGGAGCATTAGCTTCCTTTCTAGTTAGACCATCAAAGCTGGGTCTGCATCTATGTGACCTGGAGGACATGGTTTCTTATTTTACATTGAACTTGAGGCAGCATTGCTGAATTCTCTCTTTGTAGGTAAACTGGTGCCACTGGAGGCTAAGTTTCTTCCCATGTGGACAGTGAAGCTATTTGGAATTCCTCCACTTTTCGTGGTTTTTATTGGTGCTGCACTGGGACTTTGGTATTCGCTTCATGAAATACAACAAGTTCAACTGGGAGACAGTGCTGGAGGGAGTTCTGTCATGTGTGGTGGGTCAGGATCTGCAGGAGAAAGCACCAACCAGACTTCTATCCAACATAGCTTGCCCCCTTGTCCATAGCAACCTGATTCTGAAAATTGCCCTGAAATCTCTCCAAATAACAAGATGCCTTTACATATAAGGGTCTGCTGGCTGCACCATGTCAGTCCCAAGCCATTTAAAAGCCAATAGCACATTCACATGGCCCCACCACAAATGCTTTATCACACACTTGCACACCACTGCAATAGGCCCACTACTCAGCAGGCTCCAACTTACTGGCATCTCTGTTCTACACCATTTAAATGAAACACAGTCAATCAACGCTTTTGCTGGAACACTCAAGATCAGCAGCAGGACATCCAAAGGTTCTCAAGTGCCACCTGGTCATGGGAATTTAAAACATTTCATGGTATATATCTTCCCCGTTTTTCAAGGATGAAGTTGGAGGCACTGTGGGTTCAAATCATTCAGGGACCATTAAGTGTTGAGGAAGCTAATTTCAATGAAAGCTCTGGAGGACTCTCACAGGCAAGGCTTCCCAAAGAGTGGCCAAAGGTCACATGAAGCCAGGTACATTGAGTTCTACAATGTAAGGTCCATGTGTGTTTTGACTTTCAACTATGGCTTCCAATTATTTCAGAATAAATCATGTGATATCCTGGATGAGATACCCAGTGCTCTGTGGAAAGCCACCCTGGGCCTAGATCTCAGTTTCCAAGGGTGACTCTCATGCGTGGCCTGCTAAAATCCCAACAAAATTCATGACAATACTTCTCTGAGTTCAGTACCAGAACTCATTTTCTAAGGAGAATCACTCCAGAGTTCAAGCCCAGATGGACACAGTTATCTCATTCAACTGCCACGCAAATGACCACAATTAAAACCAAAACACTCCTTCATCGCCCTCATATTCTTCCACATAGACACTCATCATTACCTATGGCTGGAGTTTTCCATGAGGGGTGCAGCCCAAGACAGTGTCCAAAATAAGGTCCCTTTCCCCTCATTTGGCTAAAGTCATGGTGGGCTGGACACCCTTTCTGTGAACCAGGAGTGGTCAAATAGGCTTGCCTTTAATACTGCTCTGCTTCTCCAATTTGAGGCCTAATGACTGTCAGGTATAGATTCTTAATGTGATATGGAGTCATGAGAAAACCCAAGCACCTATGGGCTAGCCTCTGCAGGGCTTTGAAGAGCTCATTTGAAAGAAAGGATCCCTATTCTCACTTGATGGAGATCAGTAACCTAACAGAGGAAGGCAAGAGACTTCATCCACAATGACTGAACTTTTTGCTATTTTGGTTTTGGATGTACACATGGGATCATTCTTTGGATCCATCAGGTGCTGAGAATCTAATCCACGGCCTAACACAGAACCAAAAACCTGATTTAGACAAGTCCCTTTCCAATGCAATTAAGCAAAGAGCCACAGGTGATGCCTATTCAATTCCATTTAAAAACTGTTTTCTTCACGCTTCACAAAGTGGTGGCTTGAGGCAAAAACCTTCCTGAGATTCAGGGCAACAGAACAATAGGTAAGCAAAAGGCCCAAAGCAGTGTTTCTCCACTGATATTTTCCTGGTCACACTGATATCTGAGATTTCTGAGATGCTCCCCATTCCCTTCAGCTATCCAGTGCATGGCCATGTCCCAGAGCTTGGAGGTGGTACATATCTTGCACACAAAACCATGAGCCTATTTTGGAGAGTGGCCAGAATTCCTGATGAAAACAGGGACTTAGGAAGGAAGTAGGTGTTGCCCATCCCTAAGGCAAGTGACAGTCCATTCATAAATAGGGTAGGATGAATGCTGGGAAGCTTTCTACTAGACAGGACACATCCGTGATGCATTCTCTTTTCTAATGTCTACAACGAAGGACACAGTGGGATACACAGATATAGAAACACTCACCTTGTCATAAGTCATACTAGAATTTGTCCACTCCAAACCAAACAAACCGCCTTTCTTACCTATTCTCAGAACATGAGACAAAACCACAAACTCACACCCACACCCACAAAGGCACCACCTTCCCCCTAGTATGTCTGTGACTATCCAGAGTGTCCTATGACTGGTGGGCCCTACTATGTTTTCCTGAAATGGCCTGTCCTGTCTCGGGTCTGGTCTCCTTGGCCAACACTCTGAAGTTGTCTGGAGCCAGCGGTTAGCCACTACCTGCTTTCTCAGTAAAGGCCCCTCTTCAGAGCTCTTCTGGCTTTTTCCATCCTCACATCAGCAGGTACCAAGAAAGACTGACTCTTTCCTTGGTAAATCCAAACAAGTGAGTCCACTGGGACTAGTACTGCAACTGGCTCTGAGTGCCTGGCTTCCTGGATCCCAAGTTCAGAGAGTTCCATCACCAAGGAAGAGATGTAGGTCACTTCCTTTAGGAACTGAATGAGCTGACTGCCTTGGCAACCACTTGGTCCTAAGAGTTGCTTCCAAGTGTCCCATGAGATGGAGGCTGCCCCTACTTACTGTGACACTTTCACAAGTTAGAATGGTATATCAACCATAGGCACCAGGGAACAGCTCTCCAAACAGGCCTGGTTTGGTCCATCTTCTCTATATTAAGAACAGAGAGACTGATACAGACAAAACCCTTCATCCTGACAAGGTTGTTTGCCATTGAAGATGACTTTTGCTTTCTCAGGTCCTTCATAGCTGCCTACAACTTCTCCAGAGTTCATTTCTACATGGATCTTTGAGTTTCTCAGCATGTGGAAGATCTCCTACATTCCTGTATTGAAAGACCAACTCTGGGCCTGCTCTTCTGTAAAGTTAGATTGAGGGAACAGTGTATGGTTAGGGTTAATAACAGGTTCGATTTGGGTTAGGAATCATTCTGCGTGATGACTAATAGTATTGGGAATCTGCAATATTTACAAGAATATATAGGTGAAATATAAGTATGAAAATATAAATCTAGGTAAGATTTGAAGCCTAGAAGTGCATTGGGCCCATGATTGGTATACTTAGCTTTGAATTACATTCTGCACAGATGTCTCAGATAAATCGATATAAAATGGGATAGGACCTTCTACCTTGGATGATTGAATGTCGAAGAGAACATCCAGTCAAAAAGGCGTAGTCGGTAGGATTAGGAAGATAGCCTGTAGGTTTAGAAAAAAGAGTGATTATGGCATTTGGACAAAAGTTCTTTAGCAATAGATTTTTGGGTAGTGAGTGAATGTCAGTGTCAGCACACGCGAAGGGTCAGTCACAATGATGAACTGGGGAAAATAAGTAGGAAAGCAGATATCAATAGAGACATTAGGAAATCAGGCAAAGTATAATGTAAGAGGGTTAGACATTTTCAACATGGTTGAGGTTGAATATATAATCTTAGGAAGAAAGACATATGTTGCCTCCAATATGATTAACATTTGAGAGCATTAGGCAACCTGGACATGGTTGTTTTTAGTAATCCATGCTCACTTTCCATTTTGCTTAGGTGAAAGGTTAATTAAATAGGCACTTGTCACTTCCTGTTTTTCTGTATGCTTAACAAACCACTGTTGAAATCTTGAGAACTGTTTGCTATTTTGTTCCCAGAATGTGCTGTCCCCAACTGCCAAACTGCAGAATATACTCCCTCACCCGGGTGCACGCAAACCGCACACTCGCCCTGACCAATCAATAAATTTCCCTTTCTGCCCTCTCCAAGAAAAGTATGTAAGCTCTGTTAAAGCTGTTCTCAGGGCTCTCTGCTCTATTTAAGTGAGCTCTGAGCCCCAGCATGCTGGACCCCCAATAACCTATTTGCTGTGGCCGAGTAAAAATTGTATACTGTTCTGTACTTAAAAGATGCTTTCTTTTGCTTGCCTCTGCATAAAGATAGTCAGTTGCTGTTTGCTTTCGAGTAGGTAGACCCAGAAACCGGAACGTCTTTTCAACTAACTTGGACTAGACTCCCACAGGGGTTCAAAAACTCCCCCACTCTCTTTGATGAAGCCCTTCACAGACATCTCTACAACTTCAGAACTACACACCCCGAAGTCATTCTGCTTCAATATGTGGATGTCCAGCTACTGGCAGCCAACACCAAAGAAAACTGAGTCTGAGACCCAAGCACTATTATCTGAGCTTGCTCAACTCGGGTAGAGAGCTTCGGACAAAAAGGCCCAAATTTGCCAGCAAGAAGTAATCTTCCTGGGGTATTCTCTTAGGCACGGTAAATGATGGCTCACTGAGCCCAGGAAACAAACCGTTGTGCAGATACCACCCCCATTTAACAGGAGACAACATAGAGAGTTTCTTGGGACTGCTGGCTTTAGCAGGTTATGGACCTGGGTTTGTGTTCTTAGCTGCTCCTTTATACCCGCTGTTAAATGAGAATGCCCAATTCCAATGGACCCTTGAGCACCAGCAAGCTTTTGATAACATCTAAGAACACTGACAATGAACTCCTCAACTTCAGTGAGCCCAGCCTGCAATTTCAGAAAGCCCTACACTACGTTAAAAATGTACATCAACTCAATCAACTTGGTTCAAAAAAACTGGAGGCATTACTGTAGGATCAAGAACAGAGTTTTAGACTAACTCACTCACAGTGAAAGGGAATAATTGAATGGGTAATAAAAGCCTGTCAGTTCTGTCAATTGGTTAATGCTTACACTTCCAAGCTTCCTGCAGGAAAGCACCTATGAGGAACCAGACCAGGACAATTCTGGGAAGTGAACGTTACTGAAATTAAGTCAGCAAGGTATGGGCTTAAATATCTCCTAGTCTTTGTAGATACATTTTCAGGATGGATTGAAGCCATTCCCACCAAAAAAATAAAAAAAAATAAAAGAAAACCGGCACAAATTGTGGTCAAGAAGATCCTGAAAGATATTTATCAAAGACACGGCCTGCCTAATGTAACATGGTCTGATAATTGAAGACCCTTCATGGGCCAGGTAAATCAGGGGTTAGCCAGGACCCTGGGGATTAATTGGAAGTTACATTGTGTTTATAGACCCCAGAGATCAGGACACGTAAAAAAAATAAATAAAACCATTAAAGAGACCTTAACGAAATTAAGCTTAGAGACCGGCATAAAAGATTAGACTATGCTCCTGCCTTATGCACTATTTCATCAAGAAATACCCCCTTTGTTTCTTTGTGTTACCTCACCCCCTATGAAATTCTCTATGGGGCCCCTCCTCCACTAAGAGACCTAACCCCGACTCTAAGACCTAAGGATCCCTTCCACACACCCTTGCTTGACAGACTTAAATCTCTTGTAAGAACTCAGATATACCTGTGGAAACAGCTGGCTACTGCCTTCCAACCTGGGGACGAGGGGAATCCACATTGATATCAAGAAAGAGACTTCCTCTACATAAGATGACATCAGGTGTCATCCCTGGAACCCCGCGGGAAAGGACCATTCCAGGTGCTACTTATAGCACCTACAGCAGTAAAAGTAGAGGGAATCACTTCCTGCATCCATGCGTCTCATCTCAAGCCTGTGCCATGTCCAGACTCTGGCTGGAAACTGGAAAAGACTGTTAACCCTTTCAAATAGCATATTCGCCACGTGGGTAAGGCTATAGACTCTCTCCTTGGCCACCCGTAGTCCTAACGCTCATCAGCCCCTACTGCAGCGATGGCTGATCACAAATCCTACTAGATAAGAAGTATGGTCTCTCTTGCATACAGCCCACTTAGGGACCTGGAGGCCATCTCTCCACCCAGACATTTGCCAGGTGGCTATAGGTCTTTCCTATTAGAATATCCCTGATGAAGAGGATCCCATTAAAATTCCATTAAATCCTTTCCGTACCATAGATAATGGAAACAAACATTATGGTTGTAGGGACAGGCAAGCCAGATGCAGGTTGGCTAGCCTATATTACTATGTTTGCCCGGCAGACTATCAAAGCCACAAACCGCCACGGCTGTGTGGGGGAAAAGCCGACTTCTTCTGTAAGTCATGGGGATTTGAGCATACAGGGGCTGCCTGGTGGAACCCAAAATCCTCATCAAATTCAGTACACAGCATTGGCCATATTACCACTTAGACAACCCAAATTGATGGCCAACAGAGGAGTCTCTAGATCCTCAAATTCTGTGTAACCTTTTTAACTTCTGCAAGTGCTCAAAAGGGTGAAAGGAAATTCCCCTATGTGAAGGCCTTTTTCCTCTTTCACTCACATCCTGAACTATGCTTCTCCAATAGTTCCTCAAACTCAGCCTTCTGCTTCAGACTCTCTGCTGTAAGTCCCACCTCAGCAAACCTGATTTCTCTTCTCCAATTACTAGATCAAAAACCGAAACCTCTGCCGGTTCTCAGAGCATTGCCCCCTTGCTGAGGTAGCAGGTACTGAGGTACCCATCCACCCACTCACTTCTCTCTTTTCCTGTCAGTGCCCACACCGGGTCCCACCAGGTCCTCTTACCACCTAACCCAAAGCTCAAACCAGCTTAGGAGAGCCCTCAGACCCCTATCGAAGATGTAATGAAAATGGCCTTTAAAGTTGCTTTGTCATCACTGAAAACAGGTTACTAAATTTTAAAGTCCCTCACAGGCTTTTTGGGATAC
Source organism: Callospermophilus lateralis (assembly GCF_048772815.1). Taxonomy (NCBI): domain Eukaryota; kingdom Metazoa; phylum Chordata; class Mammalia; order Rodentia; family Sciuridae; genus Callospermophilus; species Callospermophilus lateralis. The sequence continues at coordinate 169,564 of NW_027510616.1, forward strand.
TCACTCCCGTCTTCCTTTCTGCTCTACCGTTTCTACTGCTCAATTTATGTTGCTAGGAAAATCCCAAAATCCTTTCCCATTATTCTTTTACATCTCTCCTTCCTTATTCTGAGATCCACGGAGCTGCTCTCACCTCCCGCCTTCCCCATCTTCCCCCTCTGTACCAGGCCCTCAGAAAAATCTTCACTGAACTTCTCCAGAAGTCTTCACCATGGCTGACTTTAGGACTTTCAGCAAAAGAGTCTCTATAAATGAGTTCAGTGTAGATTAACTTCCTCTTATTTTGTTGCCCTGTTGTACTTGCCTACTGGCTGGAAAAATCAGCACTCCTAAGCTAGACACCCCCTTAATAGTTTTTCACAGAATATGTGAACAAGGCCTCTGGCCTTGAGCTGGGGCTTCACAGAGATGGCTACATTTCTAAGATAAAAAGTTACAAACTGGGCTCCTTGGTAACAGTTGGCAGGGGGATAAAGAAAAGGAAAAAAAAAGCTCTGTGCCTCCCAGGTGTCCTTGAAAAGTTAACTTGCCCACAATAGAGGAAAAAACAGAAAAAAAAAAAAAAGCTTCGTTTTGTGAATTTCTGCAGACTGTGAACTTCTAAGTCCCTTCTCTTTCATGTTGGGTACAAAATTCTAAAACTACCTAAAATTGGGGTTCAGGGAGTTAATTGATTACAACAGAAGCAATGCCCTCTGAATCCGGTTGCAACCAAATAGGACTGTTTCCCTGTCTTTGGTGCTATCTTAGGTGCCGTGCCTTGTCCGTCCCTACAACAGTATAATTCTATATACTTAAACGTTGTTTATGTTTTCATGAAATGGTCAACAGATGTGATTAATTGTGTAATGGTGAAGATGTGTCCCAGATTGCTCTATAATGACCAAGGTTCATTTGAAGTTCAAACAGGGGGGCATACAACCCGGTTCCACTGGGAACATATATCCCTCACTTTAGCCATCATATTAGGAATTGGAGTTGCGGCAGGGGTAGTCACAGGAACCACTGCCCTGCTCCATGGTACACAACAAATGACCCAAATAGAAGCAGCAAGAGACCAAAACTTAAAGATAATAGAAACCTCCATCACAGCTTTGAAGGAATCTTTAACATCTCTCTCTGAAGTTGTTTTACACTCAAGTTGAGGGTTGGACCTCCCCTCCATGAGAGAAGGGGGCCTTTGTGCTGCATTGATGTAATAATGTTGTTTTGATGCCGACCGTACTGAGGTTGTAAAAAAAAACCTATGAGTAAAATAAAAGGATGCCTTGAAAAGCGTCAACGAGAGAGAGAGGCCCCAAAAGGGTGGTTTGAGTCTTGGTTCACACATTCCCCCTGGTTATCTATGCTTTTATCAACCCTGGCCTGTCCCATAATAATCCTCATATTATTGCTAACTATAAAACCCTGTTTGCTCAACCATGTAAGTTCTTTTCTCCAAGCTCAAATTGGACAAGTTAAACTTATGGTAATACCCCACTAGCAGACATAGAATGTGACATGCCCCAATAATCACCTTTATGTTTAAAAGTAGCAAGAAGAAGAAGTGGGGAATAAAAGGTTAATAAAAAAGGTACTTGTAACTTCCTGTTTTTCTGTATGCTTAACAAAACACTGTTGAAATCTTGAGAACTGTTTGTAATCTTGTTCCCAGATTGTGCTGTCCCCAACTGCCAAATTGCAGAATGTATTCCCTCACCCAGTTTCACACTAACCGCCCACTCGCTCTGACCCATCAATAAATTTCTGTCCCTGCCCTCTCCAAGGAAAGTATATAAGCTCTGCTTAAGCTGTTCTCAGGGCTCTCTGCTCTATTCATGTGAGTATATTCAGAAGGAGTATAAAGTGAGTGACAGGATTAGACATTTTCAACAGGCTTGAGGTTGAATACATAATCTTAGGAAGAAACAAATATGTAGTCACCAATAGGATTTATATTTGAGAGCATTAGACAAAGGTGAAATGGATGTTTTAGGAATCCATGCTCACTTTCCACTTAGGATATGGTACAATCATAAGTGTGAACTTTGCATTTGTGTCCAGAATATTACTGTGACAAAATGTATGTGTAGATCAGGTGCATGAGTATTTCTTCCACCATTTCTGGGAGCAATATTTGAAGACTATAAATTATTATTGGGGGTGCAAATAGATGTACCCTGTGTTTATGAAAATAGAGATAATGCATGAATAGACCATACTGTGAATAAGTAATGTAACTGGTTCCAACTTTAAATAATGGATTGAATTCACATCTGAAATTACACAGGGAATCTTATATTGATATACAATCATTCATTCCAACCAGTAATACACCTAATGGTAATATTAGGGTTACGGTTTATCATGATGTGTGTGAGTTTTGCTTCAAAAGTGATTATGGAAATTGAAAATAATGTGTTTGGAAAGAAGTCTCATGAAAAGACCAGTCAAGAAACCTGGAGGAATGCATGTGTTCTGAAGCAGGAAGTGATTGAAAGTGAAACAAATGCATATAAATTTGTGAACTTGTGGATGAAATATATATATTATGAAGTTCAAAAACTGAAGAAATATTAATGTACCAGTGTTGAATGAAATTGAACGTCAAAAGACTCATCATGTCCCATAGGAATTCACTTGCATTGATGTTAAACTGGGTCAGTTACTGTAGAAATATTGATATTTGTAACCACCATTCGCTGTAGTGAGTTTTCTGTTATAGAAAACAAATATGTATTTCAAGTGGATGAATATTTCTGAGATAAATCTTGTGAGAAGTTGATTATTAATCCACATACATGAAAAAGAATGAATTTTGAGAGTGTATATAAGACACATGTAATTCATATTTTGAAATATTTTTAGAGTGTATATATATATATATATATATATATATATATAAACACACACACACACACACACATACATCACATACATACACACAAAATACACACAGACATTAAATAGTAGCAATATATATGAAAAACGTAATTCATCATAAAATATATACCAACCACAGATGGAAAAATAATATTTATTTTACTGAAAATGGATTTATGTATAATGTTCTACTAGGAAGCTCACCCATAGGTTGAATTTTTAGTTTCAACAGCGTTTACGAGAAGTGATCTCTTCTCACAATTTGTATCTGCCAAGTCAGGCACCTCACACAAATGTACGTGTGATACCAGGTAGGATTCTATATGTGCATATAAAAATACACGTGCGGAATAGGCTAGAGAGAAAGGGAGTCAGGAATTGACATATTTGTTCATTTTTAAAACACATGGAGAAATATTTTAATAAAAAATTCACTAGATTTATAACACCTACCCTTTATCTTGCAAAAGGCAATTCTAGTATACACCATGCCTCCTCTGAAATGCTTGTATTTCAATTCTATTTGGGTTATTTTTCTCCATCATATTAGTATTAGTAGTTAGAATCTAGTAAGCTATGGGTTAGTGTCAGGGATTCAGTATTTCGAATGGAAAATTGGAAAATGAATCCAATGTATATGCAAATATGTGCTGCACAATAATCTTCCCACTCTCATCCAGAATAATGTCTTGACATTACCTTGGCCTCAAGAAAGACACAATTAGAGGAGAAGAGTTAGAAAATCTGTGAATACATATCTGGATTGGAAAATGCTCAGTAGTTCACAACCTTGGAGGTTGTAGAGGAGTTTCCAAAAGTAAGGGACACGGTTGATACACCCAACCTAAGCTTTTATTAAAATTAGGAGCCATCTTTCCACAAAACCATGAAAAGATAATTTTGGCTTTAGTATAAATTACTGCAAATTCTGAACCTGCTTGAAATGCCTGCCCGTGCCTTGAACTCCCCCATGCCTAGCTCTCTGACCAGATCGCAGCCCTCTCTGAAACTTCAGTGACACCTCATAAATAATGGCCTTCCATGACCATACAACGACCCTCTCTGAGCCTCTAATGGTCCTCATAATTTCTGATTCTAGTGCCAGCAAAAAAAAATGTAAACAAAAATTAGTGTGATGCTTATCAAAATTCTGTTTTCTGTAACGCCCCTTTTGTGTAACTTTCTGGGCTATAAAGCTGGGCTGTAGGAGAGGTGGGTTTGCTGTCTTGTTTCCACTATTTTGAGAGGAAGATGCAGCCCGGCCACTGAAAATAATAAGCTTGTCTTAATTTGACTTTAATTGGAGTCAGTGGTCTTTTCTTGAATCGTGGTCTAACATTTTGTTGTTCCGCAGCGAGATGAACCTGCCCCAACAGATCACAAGACCAGACTGCTGGAAATTCTGAAGCTGGCCTTCCCTCCAGGGCTCCGTCCTGGAGAGGCAAGTTCCAAGGCCTTGGAGTGAGCTTTTGGTCCGGAGAGAACTGCAGTGAACCACCGCACTAAAACAATTAGCAAGCTCATGGTGGAGGAGGCCTCCATTGGTAAGTAGCACCTATATAACATTTGATATCCGGTAAAGGGAGATCTCTTCTGATGACAGAGAGGTGGCCTGGGGAGGCAAACATATACTCCTGTCTGGGACAGTAACGAGAATCATTCTGTCCTCTGTTCTATTCTGTAGTGAATTCCTCTGAAAGGGTAGAGAGGTGCCAACAGACACACAGAAGTTCCTATCCCGGAGCATTAGCAAGATGTTCCATTGCTCCTCTGTTTTTCTGTTTCTGCGCCGAGTTTCTGGTTTTTTTGTGTTTTTTTTTCTGTGTTCTACATGTTTTTTGTTTGTTTGTTTTTGTGTGTTTTGTTGTGTGATTTCTGTGGAAAAAACTTAAGGATATTGGACATGAAAATGGGTAATAAAGCATGTAAGACTGACATCCCTTTGAACTGTGTTTTAAAGAACTGTGATGAACTTTACCCCCCTTTGTTAAGCAGGATAAGAGAAGCCACTAGCTGGCTGCCTGGAGCACACACACTGCACAGGACAATGCCTGCTGGGGACGTAAGAACTGAGTATCTCCCAGGTTAACAATTGAAACTCCTTTAAAACCCCTTGTCCCTTCAGACAAAGAGAGTTACAACCTTTGGGCAGAGACCCCTGTGTTTTTCCTTTGTTAGCAAAGCAGTAAAACTCCCTTTTTCTTTTTCTCAAACCCTGTCCTCATTATTAAATTGGCATGAATTGACTTCAAATTCAGGAAGTGAACTTTAAGTTACAAATTTTGGTACCCCCCACCGCCCCGGAAATTTTTGAGAGCTGACTACTGAAATGTTAGGAGATGGAGCGTGCTTGGGGTGGAACGAAACCAGAAGAGCTAATCCTGTAAGTATAAGGAGGGACTGAGCGACTCCCAGCAGCTGCCAAAGCCCTGTTTATTCAGAGAATTACCTCCTTCCTTCCCTGCACTGTAAGGATTATGCCACCTCTGTTTTTTTAAAAAAGAGAAAAAGAAAAAGGGGACACTAAATGCAGTAAAGTAACCATGGAGACCCTTGATATTACATTTCAGGTTGTCCCTCTGTGAAAACATCTGGTTCCCTTGTGGGGACATCTATGGTTCCACTGGTGTAGTTGATTTTTCTCTTATCTGCTCTGTTTTAAAGGCTTCTGTCTGTCAGCCATATTCTGGAGCTCCTTTCTGTCTGTCTTGTGTCTTTTTTTCTGGCCCTTTAAGACATGTGCAATGATATGTTGATATTATAAATTGTTTCTTGGGAATGATCTTAGCTGAATGTGTGTCTAAATGATGATGTTTTATTGTAACAATCTGGTATCTGAATGGGTTTTTAAAGCATTGCACAATCTTGCAGTTAAAAGTCGGGTTTAGGTAATTGTTTAGTTTATGATTTCAGATAATTCATGTCAGAGAACTTAAATACTTAGGATGGAAAACTAAACAACACAACTTCCAAGTTGGCAAGTAACTTCCCAATCATTCAGGCTATTTTTCACCAATTTTGAACTGGGTAGCCTGGGAAAATGTCACTGTGTGTAGGAGTGCATTAAATTGAACAAGGATAGTAAATCATAGTATGGTATCTGTTGACAAAAAAGATGTAAATATATAAAATTTTGTGAATTGTATCTTAAACTTGTATGATAATTTTCAACATCCAAACCTGAATATTATGGTTGAAATGCCTTAGGCCTGAGGTGTCTGCTCAGATTAGCAGCTTTTCCCTGTTCCTTCTGGACCTCAGCCAGGACTTATGTTGAAATGCAAATGAAAGAAGCCTGCTAACTTAGTAGGAGACTGATCTGAGGCCTAAGAGAAAAAAAGTTAAATTGTATGCTATTTACTAATTAATTACCAGTCATTTTTTCTAGAACTCTTATTTTTTTCCTTAGATTCTTTATTTTTTTTTTTTTGAGCTCATGATTTTGATCCTACAGACCTAGGTTAATGTTTTTCTGATCAGTTCTATCTTTGACCAACTGTGGAGTTTTTGAAACATTGCAATGGATATTTCACCTGTGAAAAGCTACAAGACCTTTACTATTATTATGTGTACACACTGTTGTTATGTGTTGTATATCTATATATACATATGTCCGTATATCATATATATGATACACAAATTAACATATATAAAGTGCACTCATAAAAACAACGCTCATAAAAACAAATTTTACAAAGTGGATCTAAAGATCTTTAATTCACGTGATTTAAATTGTTGAATTTAAATTGGATAAACAGATAAAAATAAATGTCTTTAAAACTCAGCTTACAAGTTTTTCTAGGTGTTCAAAAATCTAATAAAATATTAATGTCTACAAAAATTCTAATATGACTTGGTTCTAGGACTTTTCCATCAACAAAAAAAAATGGTTTACAATCTTCAATACATTTGTCTAATATTTTGATAAATAAGTAAAGTAAATTTGATATGGGATTACTCATTCATGAGTACTTTTGTTAGATATCTGATTGATTTACTAAGGTCTGTAGAAGTGTGTAATAAAGTCTGTATAAGATTGTAAAAATCAGTCATGTGTTAAAGAGACAAAAATTTCTGAAAACATAAGTTTACCCATAACATTGTGTTTTATTAAGTTTTATTTTTTCTAGAGCAAGCAACCATAAAAATTAAACAACTGATTAAATAAGAACTGTTATTGTAGAGCCCTGTACTGCCATTTCTTTAAAAGCTAAACTTGCTTAATGTAGAAACATCAATGTAATTGTGATGCTATTAATGTGCTCCTATCTTTCAGGTATACAAGTCTGTAAGGTAGAAACTTTAAAAGAGCATTATACCAAGCTGGTGTTCTGAAGTTGTATAGTAAAAAAAATATATTGGGCATTCATTTACCTGTTTTCAATAAGATATGTAAAGTTTTATGTTACTTTTTACATTGGGGAACAATTTAAATGTATTTTTATGTTAATGAGAGCCTTATCTATGCAAAGGTTAAAAACTTTCAGTGTTTATTAAATTCATGTTTTAAATGTGATATCCTAGGGTCTTAGCTAATGTTCATGTGACCTCAAACAATTTATATAAAATTTGTAAAATGATATTTAAAAAAACAAAGTTCATCTTTAGAACTAAAACACTTAATATTTATAAAGAGCCCTGCCTTACCTGAGATAAGGCTCTGTGTCCCATATTACTACATGTGAGAATGACTATGAAAGCTGTAGGTAAGATTATGTTTCATTTAAAGTTATGTTCAAAAGTTGTTTTGTTTTCTGTTAAGATTACTAGGATCTCAAACAGGGGATATAATGTATAACTCAGCTAAAAAATTCAGGGGAGCTATTACACGAACTAAGTATTTTTACACTTGTTAAAAAATTTTATTTTGTAATTTCCTTATAAGTGATCTAAAGATTCCCTGTTAGTGTTTTACAGAAGTGTTGCTTTAAGAACACAGCATGGGTTAATTTAAGATAATAAGTCATCACCTACAAGACACCTACAATACAGATCCCAATTAATAAAAAGATAAATAATTATAAACTTATAGACATTAAACCCCAGTACTCTTAATATAAGGTTGTTAAAATTTATTTGCTGGATAATTAAGATTAGGATTTAAAATTAAATTTACATGAAAAGAGCCAAGAAAACCAATATTTGGCTCTTGCCCTCTGAGTCAGTCTGAATCCATTGAACAGGGGACTTCTCTAAAAGCTTTGCAACTCTGGGCCTCATAACCTCCCAATCAGGGAGATTAATGAGACCACTGGAAAACAGAAAGCCAATCAGCGCATTTGCTATGAAGAAGAGAGTCATCAGAGAAGGGAGACATCTTTGATGCTTCCGAGGGAAGCCCCATGGTCAAGCAAGACCTGGACCCACCTAGCGCAAATGGCACCAGCAGAACTGAGAAGCTGCTCTCAAGTTTCCCCAGGAATGACTTTCATAAAACTCAGCTAATGTTAACAATAGATAGAAACAAAAGTCAGTTTGACAGCTTCATCTTAAACACTTAGCAAAGAGAGTTAAAACCAAAATACAGCCATTCCTGACATTTTAAATAATAATAATAATAATAATAATAATAATAATAATAATAATATTTAAGGTATTCACTTTATGTTATCCTCCCAAAATAAGTAAGACTGGAGGCCACAAAGAAGGATTCTCAGTCAGCAATGCCTGATAACTATAAAAAGTGACTATCAAGAGGAGCTGCCAGAGGCACAAATTTTAAGTTTAAGGCCTACAGATATTCCTAACCTACACAGGTAGGCTAGGTGTTTGCTAGTATGATTATCCAGCCCTGAGTAACAGAATTAAAGGTTTCTCTATTACACACAGAGGTCATACTAGTAAAAGAATTTTGCAAGATCAGATGACATTAAATTATTAAACTGTATCTTATGGGGAGGGACAAATGTAACACTAAATGTTAAATATTAAGTTGACATTCTGATAACTGGGGATATTAAAGCCTGCTGAGGGAACTTCTATACAGTGACATGTTCCAGCTGCTGCAACATTTTTTCAGTACTCATGGTTTTTGTTTCTCACATAGAAGAACCCATCCCCAGATGACTTTACAACCTGTTCTTCCCCAACCAGACTTCAAACCGAACTGATTTCTAAAAGGCAACCCATGTCCCTCAACTGACTTCTAAAAGACAAGTCATGTCCCATATGCTGTGCCCACTCACGTCACCCTCTCTCAGCTCTGAAGACGCCAAAATGAGTGACGCCTCTCGTCTAACAACTATGGAGCCAAAAATAAATAGACTATCAATATAAGTAATTAATTATGTCAGGTAAAATCAGGAATCCAGTTTTGGGTGAGTTCTAAAAATTTGGAGACTGTTACCTGAGGAATTAAAATTCCCTCATTGCTCTTTTCCTACCCTATCAAAGATTTGGAAGGGGCACATTAGAAAGGGGGAATGATAGACCAAACATGATCATTTATTAAAATTGGGAGCCATCTTGCCACAAAACCATGAAAAGATAATTTTGGCTTTACTATACATTACTGCAAATTCTGAATCTGCTTTGAATGCCTGCCCATGCCTTGAACTCACCCATGCCTGGCTCTCTGACCAGATAGCAGCCCTCTCTGAAACTTTAGTGACACCTCATAAATATTGGCCTTCCCTGGCCAGACAACGACAGTCGTTGAGGCTCTAATTGTCCTGATAAATTCTGATGAGGGGCCAGCAAAAAACAAAAAATGTAAACTAGCATTAATGTGATGCTTCTCCAAGTTCTCTTATCTGTAACCCGCCTTTGTGTAACTTTCTGGGCTATAAAGGTGGGCTGTAGGAAAGGTGGGGTTGCTGTCTAGTTTCCACCATTTTTAGAGGGAGAGGAAGCCAGTGGAAATAATAAGCTTGGTTTAATTTGATTTTAATTGGAGTCAGTGGTCTTTTGTCATGTCCTGGCCTAACAGGTAAACACTCCACAAATATGGAGCTCTGCCAGCCTAAAACTTCTTGAGAAACTGCCCCTGACCTTGGGCACTTGAAATATATGTTGTTGTCAGGAGCTTTAGCTTCCTTTGTAGTGAGACCATCAAAGCTGGGTCTGCATATATGTGACCTGGAAGATATAGTTTCTTATTTTCAAATGAACATGAGGCAGGAGTGCTTAATTCTCTCTTTGTTGGGAAACTGTGGCCACTGAAGGCTAAGTGCCTCCCCGTGTGGACTGTGAAGCCATTTGCTCATCTTCCAATTTTCATGGTGTTTCTTGCTGTTGCACTGGGAGTTTGGTATTTGCTTCACAAAATACAAGGAGATCAACAGGGACTCAGTGCTGGAGGAATTTCTCATACGTGTGGTGGGTCAGGGTCTGCAGGAGAATACACCAACCAGGCTTCTATCCCACATAGCTTGCCCCCTTAACCATTGCAACCTGATTGTGAACATTGCCCTGAAACCTCTCCATATAACAAGATGCCTTTATATGAAGAGGTCAAACGTATAAGGGATTACGCGCTGCACCATTTCAGCCACAAGCCATTTGGAAGTCATTGGCAGATCCACATGGCCCCACCAGAGATGTTTTATCACACACCTGTGCACCACAGCTCTGTGTCACTATTCAGCAGTCTCCATCTGAGTTTGCCTAGATCTCAGTTTCCAAGGGCGACTCTCATGAGTGGCCTCCTAAAATCCCAACACAATTCATGGCAATTCTTCTCTGAGGTCAGTTCCAGAACTCAGTTTCTAAGGGGAATCACACCAGAGTTCCAGTCATGGTGGCCACAGTCCTGTCTTCCAACCGCCACAAAAATGACCACAATTAAAACCAAAACACTCCCACATGGCCCTCATCTTCTTCCATATAGACACTCATCAAATTCTCTGGCTGGAGGTTTTCATAAGGGGCGCAGTCCAAGACAGTGTCCAAAATATGCTCCCTTGCCCCTATTTTCCCTAATGTCAGTGTGGCCTGAACACCCTTCCTGTGAACCACGAGTGATCAAATAGGCCTGCCCTTATTACGGCTTCACTTCTCCAATTTGAGGCCTAATGACTGCCAGTTATAGATTCTTTATGTGAATTGGAGTCATGAGAAAACCCAAGCATCTATGGTCTAGCCTCTGCAGGCATTTGAAGAACTCATTTGTCCCAAAGGATCCCTATTTTCACTTGATGGATGTCAGAAATATTACAGAAGATGGCGAGAATCTTCATACACAATGACTGCTATTTTGACCATTTTGGTTTTGTAGCACACAGGGAATCTTTCTTTAGATCCATCAGGTGCTGAGAATCTAAGCCACAGCCTCACACAGGACCAAGAGGCTGATTAAGAAACATCCCTTTCCAAAGCAATTAAGCAAAGAGCCACAGGTGATGCCAATTCATTTCCATTTGAAAACTGTTTTGTTCAGGCTTCACAAAGGGGTGGCCTGAGGCAAAGACCTTCCTGACATTCAGGGCAATGGAACAATAGGTAAGCAAATGGCCCAAAGCAAGGATTCTCCACTGAGACTTTACTGGTCACATTCATATCTGAGTTTTCTGAGATCCTCCAATTCCCTTCAGTTATCATGTACATGGCCATGTCACAGAGCTTGGAGGTGATACATATCTTGGACACAAAACCATGAGCCTAGTTTCGAGAGTGGCCAGAATTCAGGAAGAAAACAGCAAGGTAGTAAGATAGTAGGCATTGCCCATCCATAAGGCGAGTCAAAGTCCATTCACAAATTGGGCAGAATGAATGCTGGGAAGCTTTCTACTAGACAGGACACATCCATTGATGCATTCTCTTTTCTAATGTCTACAACCACGGACAAAGTGGGATACACAGACATAGAAACACTCGCCTTATCAAACAACTTACTAGAAAAAGTCCACTCCAAACCAAACAAACCGCCTTTTCTACCTATTCTCAGAACATGAGAAAAAACCACAAACTCACACCCACACGCGAAAAGGCACCTCCTTCCCCCAAGTAGGTCTGTGACTATCCGGAGTGTCCTCTGACTGGTGGGTCATACTATGTTCCCCTGAAATGGACTATCCATTCTCAGATCTGGTCTCCTCGGCCAACTGTGTGAGGTTGTCAGGAGCCTGTGGTGAGACACTACCTGCTTTCTCAGGAATGACCCTGGCATTTGGCCATCCTCACATCAGTAGGTACCAAGGAAGAGTGACTCTGTCCTTAGTAACACAAAACAAGTGAGTCCACTGGGACTGGGACTGGGATTGGCTCTGGGTACCTGGCTTCCTGGATCCCAAGTTTAGAGAGTTCCATTACCAAGGAAGTGAGGTAGGTCACTTCCTTTAGGGACTGAATGAGGTCACTGCCTTACCAAACACTTTGTTCTAACAGTTGCTTCCAAGTGTTCCATGAGCTGGAGGCTGCCCCTACTTCCTGTGACACTGTCACAAGTTAGAATGATATATCATTCATAGGCACCAAAGAACAGCTCTGCACAAAGGCCTGGTTTGGTCCATCTTCTCTACATTAAGTAGAGAGAGGCTGATTCATACACTTCCCTTCATCCTGACCAGGTTTTTTGCCATGGAAGATGACTTTTGCTCTCTCACGTCCATCATAGCTGCCTACATCTTCTTCAGGGATCCTTTCTGCATGGACCTCTGAGGTTCTCAGCAGGTGGAAGATCCCCTACATTTCTGTATTTTAAGATCAGCTCTGTACCTGCTCTTCTCTAAAGTTAGATTGAGGGAACACTGTGTAGTTAGGGTTAATATCAGGTTTGATTTGGGTTAGGAATCATTCTGTGGGATGAATAATGGTACTGGGAATCTGTGATATTTATAAGAATATAGACGTATGATTCAAGTATGAAAAACAGAAATCTAGGTAAGATTTGAAGCCCAGAAGAGAATTGGGCCCTTGATTGGGATACTTAGCATTGAAATACTTTCTGCACAGATGTCTCAGATAAATCGATATACAATGGCATAGGACGTTGTACCTTGGATGATTGAATGTCAAAGAGAACCTCCAGTCAAAAAGGGATAGTTGTTAGGATTAGGAAGATAGTCAGTAGGTTTAGAAAGAAGAGTGAGTATAGGATTTGGACCAAAGTTCTTTATCAATAGAGTTTCAGTTAGAGAGTGAATGTTAATGTCATTCCATGTGAAGAGTCAGTCACAATGATGAACTGGGGAAAATATGTAGGAAAGCAGATATCAATAGAGACATTATGAAATCAGGCAAAGTATTAAGTGAGTCATAGGATTAGGCATTTTCAACAGGGTTGAGATTGAATATATAATCTTAGGAAGAAACAAATATGTAGTCACGAAGAGAATTGACATTTGTGAGCATTAGGCAACCTGGACAAGAATGTTTTTAGTAATCCATGCTCACTTTACATTTAGGCTTTGGTGAAATTACATAAAATAGGTAGTTGTCACTTTCTGTTTTTCTGTATGCTTAACAAAACACTGTTGAAATCCTAAAAACTTTTTGCTAATCTTGTTTCCAGAATGTCCTGTCCCGAACTGCCAAACTGTAGAATGTATTCCCTGTCCCGTTTACACGCAAACCGCCCACTCGCCCTGACCCATCCATAAACTTCCCTCCCTGCCCTCTCCAAGGAAAGTATATAAGCTCTGCTTAAGCTGTTCTCAGGGCTCTCTGCTCTATTCAAGTGAGCTCTGAGTCCCAGAATTCTGGACCCTTGGCTGTTGCATGAGACAGACTCTTGGTGGTCTCTTCCTCCAACGCTCGCCCGAACTTTACATCTGAGGGCCGCAGGGAGATCCAGCAGTGGTGGATGAAAGACAGACAATGGGCTCCTCTCAGGGTGAGTAAGGTGCCTCTTTCTGGTTTCAGGTTTCAGGTTAGGGATGGGCATAATGGCTATCGGTGATGAGCATGAGCTCTCTCTGAGGGTGGCTGACAGACGTGTCACAGAGCCACAGGTCATGTCTCTGGGGGACGCCCTGGAGGTCTCGGGAAATCGAGTAACAATAGTCTCCTCGACTCAGTGATATTTTGTTTTGGATTCGGTATTGCCCACCCATCAGGTTTTGCCGGCTACTCTGTCCTGGTCTCAGTACTGGACGTCCATTGCCTGTCTTTATTGTCTTGTCTTGTCTGTGTCGTGTGTCATTGGTTTCACTGTTTGTGTATCTTTCATATGGGACAGAGCACTTCAACGCCTCTGTCCCTGACCCTTGATCAGTGGACCAAAGTCTGCTTAAGGGCTCAGAATCTTTCTTTTTCAGTAAAACGCCGGACCTGGCAGACACTCTGTGCCTCAGAATGACCCACCTTCGGAGTCGGATGGCCCCCAGAAGGATGTTTCTACTTCTCACTAATTTAAAAACTCAGAGATATTGTCTTTCAGCCAGGGCCACTTAGCCATCCAGATCAACAGCAATATATCTTAACTTAGCAGGACCTCTGCAAATCTCCTTCTCCATGGGTGAAACCTTTCCTTGAACCTGCCCCCGCTCCTACTGCTTCCCCCATGATTGTATCTCTCAAACCCTCTTCTCCTCCTCCTCCACCCTCTGTTCTCCCTGAGACTCAAGACTCTACTGGACTCTCCTCCCCCTCCTTATGCCCTGTCCTCGTCCCCCAACCCCCAACTCCCTCTAAGTGATTCCCCTGCTGGTGACTCAGACTCTCCACCATTGGAGGAATCTAGGCCAGCCCAGCTCTCTCCAGATGACTACCCCGTGGCACACACAGCCCCTCCTTCCCTGGAGGAAGCTGGCCCTGCCAAAAGAACTCAAAGAACTTGCCGGCAGTGAGTAAATTTTGAAGTGGACACAGGGGCAGTATACTCAGCCCTTAAGACACCATTGGGCCATCTATCAAATAAAATGACTCTAGTTCAAGGGCCTAATGGCAGTAAATATGGGGCTTAGACAACTAAGAGGACCATGGTCCTGGGGAAAGGAAAAATCCATCACTCCTTTCTAGTAATCCCAGAATGCCCCCCCCCATTGATGGGCAGAGATCTGCTCAACAAGCTCCAGGCCAGAATAACTTTTATCCCTGAAGGCCCCCAAGTGAAATTTCTAAAACCTTCAGTAGAAACTCCTATAGTCACGGCTTTAACTATGTCAGTAGAAGATGAACATCAACTCGTCACCCCCCCCAAAACTGATCAAACAGGCAAGCTACCCCAGAAATGTATAACAGATTTTGCAGATGCCTAGGAAAAAACTGCTGAGTTAGGCCTAGCCATGAAACAACCTCCAATAACAGTGGGGTTAATAACTACAGCCCACCCAATCAATGTCAAAAAATATCCTCTGAACAAGAAAGCTAAAGATGGGATAAGGCCCTGTATTCAGAAACATCTGGCCTTAGGGGTCCTAAGGCCCAGTCATTCAAACTGGAACACACCCCTGGTACCAGTAAAAAAATCCAGGAACTGGGGTCTATCGCTTCCTTCAAGACCTAAGAGAGATCAACAACAGAGTGCAGAACATTCACCCCAAGGTACCTTATCTGTACAATCTGCCTAGCACTCTGAACCCTGAGCGGAATTGCTATACTGTTCTGTACTTTTAAAAAATGCTTTCTTTTGCTTGCGTCTGCATAAAGATAGTCATTTGCTATTTGCTTTCGAGTGGGTAGACCCAGAAACCAGAACGTCTGGTCAACTAACTTGGACTAGATTCCCACAGGGGTTCAAAATTTCCCCCACTCTCTTTGATGAAGCCCTCCCCAGAGATCTCAACAACTTCAGAACTACGCACCCTGAAGACACCCTGCTTCAATATGTGGATGACCTGCTACTGGCAGCCAACACCAAGGAAAATTGTGAGTCTGGGACCCAAGCACTATTTTCCGAGCTTGCTCAACTCGGGTATAGTGCTTCTGCCAAATAGGCCCAAATTTGCCAGAAAGAAGTAATCTTCCTGGGATATTCCCTTTGGGGCAGTAAACGATGGCTCACTGAGCCCAGAAAAGAAACCATTGAGCATATACCACCCCCATCTAATAGCAGACAATTCAGAGAGTTTCTTGGGACTGCTGGCTTTTGCAGGTTATGGATACGCGGGTTTGCGTCCTTAGCTGCTCCTTTATACCCGCTGTTAAAAGGAGATGCCCAATTCTAATGGACCCCTGAGCACCAGCAAGCTTTTGACAACATCTAATGACACTGAAACTGAAATCCTCAACTTCACTGAGCCCAGCCTGCATTTTCAGAAAGCCCTATGGTACGTTAAAAATGTACATCAACTCACTCACATTGGTTCAAAGAAACTTCAGGCATTCCTGAAGAATAAAGAACAGAGTTTTCCACTAACCAACTCAGAGCGAAAGGAAATAACTGAACAAGTAACAAAAGCCTGTCAGGCCTGTCAATTGGTTAATGCTTACCCTTCCAAGTTTCTTGCAGTTAACCACCTACAAAGATCCAGACCAGGACAATTCTTGGAAGTGGACTTTACTGAAATTAAGCCAGCATGGTATGGACTTAAATATCTCCAAGTTTTTGTAGGTACATTTTCAGGATGGATTGAAGCCTTCCCACAAAAAAAAGGCACAAATTGTGGTCAAGAAGATCCTGAAAGATAATTTTCCAAGATACGGAATGCCTAAGGTAATAGGGTCTGAAAATGGATTGGCGTTCATGGCCTTGTAAGTCAGGGGTTAGCCAGGACCCTGGGGATTAATTGGAAGTTACAATGTGCTTATAGACCCCAGAGCTCAGGACAGGTAAAATAAATAAATAGAAGCATTAAAGAGACCTTAACAAAATTAAGCTTAGATATCAGCATAAAAACTTGGACTATGCTCCTGCCTTATGCACTGTTTCATGCAAGAAATACTCATACTCCCTCTGTTTCTTTGTGTAATCTCACGCGCTATGAAATTCTCTATGGTCCCTCCTCCAGTAAGGGACATAACCCCAACTCTAAGACCTAATGATCCCTTCCGCACCTCCTGAGTTGACAGAGTTAAAGTTCTTGAAAGAAGACAGTGATATCTGTGGAAACAGCTGGCCACTACCTACCAACCTGGGGACGAGGGGACTCCATATCAATATCAAGTAAGAGACTTCATCTACATAAGACGACATCAGGTGTCATCCCTGGAACCCCGCTGGTGCTACTTATAACACCTACAGTGGTAAAGGTAGAGGGAATCACTTCCGGGATCCATGCCTCTCATCTCAAGCCTGCGCCCTGTCCAGACTCTGGCTGGAAAATAGAAATGACTGGTAATCCTTTCAAATTGTGTATTCGCCATGTGCATAAGGCTATAGACTCTCCCCTTGGCCAATAGTAGTCCTAAACCTCATCAGCCTGTTCAGCAGCGATGGCTGATCACAAATCATACTGTACTAGAAGTATGCTCTATCTTGCATACAGCCCCCTTAGGGACCTGGTGGCCATCTCTCTACCCAGACATTTGTCAGCTGGCTATAGGTCTTTCCAATTGGGATATCCCTGATGAAGGGGATCCCACTAAAATTCCATTAAAACTTTTCCGTGCCATACGTAATGGAAACAAATATTATGGATGTAGGGACACGCGAGCCAGATGCAGGTTGGCTAGCCTAGATTACTATGTTTGCCCGGTGGACTATCAAACCCACAAACAGCCAGGGCTGTGTGGGGGAAAAGCCGACTTCTTCTGTAAGTCATGGGATGTAAGCATACAGGGGCTGCCTGGTGGAACCCAAACTCCTCATCAAATTCAGTACTCAGCATTGGGCATATTACCAATTAGACAACCAAAACCGATGGCCCCCAGAGGGGTCTCTAGATGCTCAAATTCTGCATGACCTTTTTGACTTCGGCAAGTGCTCAAATGGTGGAAGGAAATTCCCCTATGTGGAGGCCTTTTCCCTCCTTCACTCACATCCTGAACTATGCTTCTCTAATAGATCCTCACCCTCTGCTTTCTGCTCCAGACTCTCTGCTGTCACTCCCACATAAGCAACCTGATTTCTCCCCTACAATTACTAGATCAAAAACCGAAGCCTCTGCCGGCTCTTAGACCATTGCCCTCTTGCTGAGGTAACAAGTACTAAGGTACCCATCCACCAATTCACTCCTCTCTTCTCCTGTCAGTGCCCTCACCAGGTCCCACCAAGTCCTCTTACCAACTAAACCAAAGCTCAAAAAGCTAAGGAGAGCCCTCAGCACCCTATCCAAGATGTAATGAAAATGGCCTTTAAAGTTTTTTTTTTTGTCATCAGTGAAAACAGGTTACTAAAAATTTAACATCGCTCACAGGCTTTTTGGGATACTCACTCCTGTCTTCTCCTCTGCTCTACGTGTTCTACTGCTCAACATTTTGTTGCCTGGAAAATCCCAAACCCCTTTCCCATTATTCTTTTACATCTCTCCTTTCTCATTCTCAGACCATTCTCTTAAACCTCTCTCTCTGAATTTGTTTTACAGAACAGGCGAGGGTTGGACCTCCTCTTCATGAGAGAAGAGGGCCTTTGTGCTGCATTGAGGGAAGAATGTTGTTTTTATGCCGACCATACTGGAGTTGTAAAAAAATTTATGAGTAAGTTAAAAAGATGCCTTGAAGAGCATCAACAAAGGAGAGGGGCACATAAAGTTTGGTTTGTGTCTTTGTTCACATAGTCCCCCTGGTTACCTACGCTTTTATCAACCCTGGCCAGTCCATTAACAATCCTCATATTAATGCTAATTGTAGGAACCTGTTTGCTCAACCGTGTAGTTTCTTTTCTACATGCTCAAATTGGATAAGTTAAACTTATGGTGATCAGACAACAATATACCTCACTAGGAGACATAAAATCAAAGACCCCCCAATGATCACTTTTATGATTAAAAGTAACCAGAATGAGAAGTGGGGAATGAAAGGTTAATAAAATAGGTACTTGTAATACCTGTTTTTCTGTATGCTTAACAAAACACTGTTGAAATCTTGAGAACTGTTTGCTAATCTTGTTCCCAGAATGTGCTGTCCCCAACTGCCAAACTGCAGAATGTACTCCCTCTCCCATTGGCACGCAAACCACTCACTCGACCTGACCAATCAATAAATTTCCCTCCCTGCCCTCACCAAGTAAAGTACATAAGCTCTGCTTAAGATGTTCTCAGGGCTCTCTTCTCTATTCAAGTGAGCTCTGAGCCCCAGCATGCTGGACCCCCAAAAAGCCCTTTGCTGTTTCATGAGACAGTCTCTTCCTGGTTTCTTCCTCCAATGCTTGGCCGACCTTTACATTGGTACAATCATAAGTGTGAACTTTCCTTTGTGTGTCCAGAATATTACTGTAATAAAATGTATATGTAGATCAGGTGACAGGAGTATTTCTTCCACCATTTCTGGGAGCGATATAATGAAGATGTATGAATTAGTATTGGGGATAGAAATAGGTGAACCATGTGTCTATGAATATAGAGATAATGCATGAATAGACAATACTGTGAATAAATAATATAACTGGTTCCAACTTTAAATAATGGATTGAATTGATATCTGAAAATATACAGAAAATCTTATATTGATATAATACATTTAATCCTACCCGTTATATATCTAATTGTAATATTAGGGTTATGGATTCTCATGAAGAGTGTGTGAGTATTGCTTCAAAAGTGATTATGGAAATTGAAAATAATGTGTTTGGAAAGAAGTCTCATGAAAAGACCAGTCAAGAAACCCGGAAGTGTAAATGTGTTCTGAAGCAGGAAGTGATTGAAAGTGAAACAAATAACTAAATATTTGCTAACTTGTAGATAAAATATATATCCTATGATGTGCATTAATTGAAGAAATAGTAATGTACCAGTGTTGACAAAAATTAACGTTAAATACACATCATGTCCCATAGGAATCTACTTGAATTGATGTTAAACTGGGTCCGTTACTGTAGAAATATTAGGATTTGTATGCACCATTCACTCAAGTTAGTTTTCAGTACTAGGAAAGAAATATGTATTTCAGGTGGATGAATATCTCTGAGAATAATCTTGTGAAAAGTTGATTATAAATCCACATATATGAATATTAATTAATTTAGGGAGTGTATAATAAGACTCATACATTTCATATTTTGAAAAATCTGGAGAGTGTGTGTGTATACACACACACACACACACACACACACACACTGAGACATTAAAAATAGCAATATATATATATCAATCGAAATTCACCATGAAATATATATCATCCACAGATTCAAAAATATTCATTTTATTGAAGATAGATTTATGCATAATGTTGTTGAACTAGCAAGTTTACCCATACATTGAATTTTCAGTTCCAACAGCATTTAGGAGGAGTGATCTCTTCTCACAATTTGTATCTGCCACGTCAGCCACCTCACAAAAATGTACGTGTGATACCAGGTAGTATTCTATATGTGTATATAAAAATGCATGTGCTGAATAGGCTACAGAGAGAGGGAGACAGGAATTCACATATTTGTTAACATTAAAAACACATGGAGAACTATTTCAACAGAAAATTGACTATATTTATAACACCTACCCTTTTTTATGCAAAAGGCAAGTCCAACTCTACACCATGCCTCCACTGAACTGCTTGCATTTCTATTCTGTTTGGGTTATTTTACTGCATCATATTAGGATTAGTAGTCAGAGTCTAGTTTGTTATGGGTTACTGTCTGGGATTCAATATTTCAAATGGAAAATACGATAATGAATCCAATGTGTATGCAAATATGTGCTACACAAAAATCATCCCACTCTCATCCAGAACAAAGCTTTGACATTCCCTTCATCTGAAGTAAGTCACAGTTAGAACAGTGGTGTTAGAAAATCTGTGAATACATATCTGGAATGGAAAATTCTCGGGAGTTCACAACCTTGGAGGTGGTAGAGGAGTTTCCAAAAGTAAGGGACATGGTAAACACTCCTCAAACATGGAGGTCTGCTAGCCTAAAGACATCTTGAGAAACTTCCTCTGAGGTTGGGCACTTGAAATATATGTTATTTTCAGGAGCTTTAGCTTTCTTTGTAGTGGGACCATCAATGCTGGGTCTACATCTATGTGACCTGAAGGATATGGTTTCTTATTTTCCAGTAAACTTGAGGCAGCAGTTCTGAATTCACTCTTTGTAGGTAAACAGTGGCCACATGGGTCTAAGTGTCTCTCCGTGGGGACTGTGGAACCATTTGGTCATCCTCCACTTTTCGTGGTGTTTTTTGCTGCTGCACTGGGAGTTTGGTATTTCCTTCACAAAATACAAGAAGTTCAACAGGGACACAGTGCTAGACGGAGTTCTGTCACTTGCGGTGGGTCAGGGTCTGCAGGAGAATGCACCAACCAGGCTTCTTTCCCACATAGCTTGCCAACTTGTGCATAGAAACTTGATTCTTAACATTGCCCTGAAACCTCTCCATATAAAAACATGCTTTTACATATACGGGTCTCCTGCCTGCACCATGTCAGTCACAAGCAATTTGGAAGCCAATGGCAGATCTACATGGCCACAACACAAATGTATTATCACACAACTGCACACCACTTTCTAGGCCCACTACTCTGCAGGCTCTAACTTAATGGCATCTCTGTTCTACACCATTTTCATGAAACCCAGTCAATCAAGGAACTGTCTGGTACACTCTTGATCAGCAACAGGACATCCAAAGGTTCTCCAGTGCCACCTGGTCATGGGAATTTCAAAAATTTCATTTTATTTATCTAGCCATTTTTCAAGGATGAAGTTGGAGGCACTGTGGGTTTCAATTCATTCAGGAACCATTAAATGGTGAGGAAGCTCATTTCAATGAAAGCTCTGGAGAATGATAACAGGCAAGGTTTCCCAAAGAGTGTCCAAAATGTCACATGAAGCCAGCGCTGTTGAGGTCTACAATGTGAGGTCCATGTGTGTTTTGACTCTCAACTATGGCTGCCAAGTTTTTCAGAATAAAATCATGTGATATTCCGGCTGAGATTTCCAGTGCTCTCTGGAAAGCCACCTGGGCCTAGATCTCAGGTTCCAAGGGTGACTCTCATGCATGGCCTCCTTAAATGCCAACACAATTCATGGCAATACTTCTCTGAGGTTAGTTCCAGAACTCAGTCTCTAAGGGAAATCACACCAGAGTTCAAGAGCAGGTGGACCCAGTCATCTCTTCCAACTGCCACACAAATGACCACAATTTAAACCAAAACACTCCCACATGACCCTCATCTTTATCCATATAGACATTCATCATAACCTCTGGCTGTATGTTTCCATGAGGGGTGCAGCACAAGACAGTGTCCAAAATAGACTTCCTTGCCCCTCATTTGCCTAAAGTCTGGGTGGCCTGGAAACACTTCCTGTGAAACAGGAGTGATCAAATAGGCCTGCCCTAAATACTGCTGTGCTTCTCCAATTTGAGGCCTACTCACTGTCATGTATTGATTATGTATGTGATTTGGAGTCATGAGACAACACAAGCAACTATGGACTAGACTCTGCAGGGATTTGAAGAGCTCATTTGACCCAAAGGATCCCTATTCTCACTTGATGGAGGTCAGGAACCTTACAGAGGAAGGCGAGAGACTTCATCCACAATTACTGCAATTTTTGGCATTTTGGTTATGGATGCAAACATGGGATCTTTCTTTAGATCCATCAGGTGCTGAGAATCTAAGCCAAAGCCTCACACAGGGCCAAGTGGCTGATTCAGACACATCCCTTTCCTAAGCAATTAAGCAAAGAGCCACAGGTGATGTCCATTCATTTCCATTTGAAAACTGTTTTGTTCAGGCTTAACAAAGGTGTGGCCAGAGGCAAAGGCCTTCCTGACATTAAGGGCAACAGAAGAATAGGTAAGCAATAGGCCCAAATCAGGGTTTCCCCACTGAGACTTTCCTGGTCACATTGATATCTGGGTTTTCTGAGATGCTCCAATTCCCTTCAGCTATCCAGTACATGGCTATGTCACAGAGATTGGAGGTGGTAAATAATTTGGACACAAAACCATGATCCTATTCTGGAGAGTGGCAAAATTCAGGAAGAAAAGAGAAACTTAGGAAGATAGTAGGCATTGCCCATCCATAAGGCAAGCTGAATTCCTTTCATAAATTGGGTAGGATGAATTCTGGGAAGATTTCTACTACACAGGACACATTCATTGATGCATTCTCTTTTCTAATATCTACAACCAAGGTCACAGAGAGATGGACAGACATAGAAACACTCGGCTCCTCAAAGGACTTACCAGACACAGTCCACTCCAAACCAAACAAACCACCTTTCCTACCTATTCTCAGAACATGAGACAAAATCACAAACTCACACCCACACCCACAAAGGCCCCTCGTTTTCACAAATAGGTCTGTGACCATCAGGAGTGTCCAATGACTCGTGGGCCCTACTATGTTTTCCCGAAATGGCTTGTCCTGTCTCAGATCTGGTCTCCTTGGCCAACTCTGAGGAGTTGTGAGGAGCAAGCGATGAACAACTACATGCTTTCTGAAAAAGTACACTCTTCAGAGCGCTGCTGGCATTTGGCAATCCTCACATAAGTAGGTACCAAGGAAGACTGACACTGTCCTTGGTTATTTCAAAAAACTGAGCCCACTGGAACTGGGACTGGGACTCGCTCTGGGTGCCTGGATTCCTGGATCCCAAGTTCAGATAGTTCCATCACCAAGAAAGTGAGGTAGGTCACTTCATTCAGGAACAGAATGAGGTCACTACCTTGGCGACCACTTTGTCCTAACAGTTCCATTCAACGGTCCCAATAGATGGAGGCTACCCCTACTTCCTGTGACACTTTCACAAGTTAGGATGGTATATCAACCATAGGCACCCAGGAACATCTCTCCACACAGGCCTGGTTTGGTCCATCTTCTCTACATTAAGAAGAGAAAGGCTGATTCAGACACAAACCTTCATCCTGACCAGGATGTTTGCCATGGAAGATGACTTGTGCTCTCTCAGGTTCTTCATGGCTGCCTACAACTTCTCCAGGGATTATTTCTGCATGGACCTTTGAGGTTCTCAGCAGGTGGAAGATCCCCTACATTCCTCTTTTGTAAGACCAACTCTGATCCTGCTCTTCTGTAAAGTTAGATTGAGGGAACAGTGTATGTTTAGGGTTAATAGCATGTTCAATTTGAGTTAGGAATCATTCTGTGGGATGAATAATGGTACTTGAAACCTGTGATATTTACAAGAAAGGGGAAATATAATTATGAAAACAGAAATCTAAGTAAGATTTGAAGCCCTGAAGGGCAAATTGGGCCCTTGAGTTGGACACTTATCTTTGAATTATGTTCCGCACAGTTATCTCAGATAAATCCATATACAATGGCATAGGACCTTGTACCTTGGATAATTGAATGTAGAAGAGAACATCCAGTCAAAAAAAGATAGTCAGTAGGATTAGGATGATGGTCCGTAGGTTTAGGAAGAAGAGTGAGTAAATGATTTGGACCATAAGTTCTTTCGCAAGAGGGTTTCGAGTAGAGAGTGAATGTAAATGTCAGAACATGTGAAGAGTCAGTCACAAAGATGAACTGGGGAAAATATGTAGGAAAGTAGATATCAATAGAGATATTAGGAAATCAGGAAAAGAATAAAGTGAGTGATTGGATTAGACATTTTCAACAGGCTTGAGGTTGAGTATATAATCTTAGGAGGAAACAAATATATAGTCACAAATAGGATTTACAATTGAGAGCATTAGGCAACCTGGAGATGGATGATTTTTGTAATCCATGCTCACTTTCCATTTAGGATTTGGTACAATCATAAATGTGACTTTGCATTTTGTGTCCTGAATATTACTGTGATAAAATGTATATGTACATCAGGGAACATGAGTATTTCTTCCACCATTTCTGCAAACAAGTTTTTGAAGACATATAAATTAATTTTGGGAGTAAAAATAGGTGTGTCCTGTGTCTCTGAATATAGAGAAAATGCATGAATAGACCATACTGTGAATAAATAATATAACTGGCTCCAACTTTAAATAATGGATTGAATTGATATCTGAAAATATACAGGAAAGTTTATATTGATATACATCCATTCATTACAACCAGTTATACATCTAATGGTAATTTTAGGGTTATGCTTTATCATGAAGAGTGTGTGAGGTTTGCTTTAAAATTGATTATGAAAATCGAAAATAATGTGTTTGGAAAGAAGTTTCATGAAAAGGCCAGTCAAGAAACCTGGAGGAAATCATGTGTTCTGAAGCAGGAAATGATGGAAACTGAAACAAATGCCTATAAATTTGTGAACTTGTGGATGAAATATATATATTATGATGTTCAAAAACTTAAGAAATAGTAATATACCAGTGTTGAATGAAAATGAACCTCAAAATACACACCATGTCGCATAGGAATCTACTTGCATTGATGTTAAACTGAGTCAGTTAGTGTAGCAATATTAGGATCTGTAACCACCATTCACTGTAGTGAGTTTGTTGTACTAGGAAACAAACATGTATTTCACGTGGATGAATGTTTCTGAGAAAAATCTTGTGAAAAGTTGATTATAAATCCACATACATGAACATGAATGAATTCAGGGAGTGTATATAAGACACATATATTTCATATTTTGAAAAATCTGGACAGTATATATATATATATATATATATATATATATATATATATATATATATATATATATATATATATATATACACACACAAAACACACACACAGAGACATTAAAATGTAGCAATATATATGCCAATCGAAATTCATCATGAAATATATATCGTCCAGAGATGGAAAAATTTATATTTTAATGAAAATGGATTTATGTATAATATTCCACTAGGAAGGTCACCCATAGGTTGAATTTTAAATTCCAAAAGTGTTTAGGAGGGGTGATCTCTTCTCACAATTTGTATCTGCCAATGCATGCACTCACAATAATGTACTTGTGATACCAGGTAGGATTCTATATGTGCATATAAAAATACATGTGCTGAATAGGCTACAGAGAAAGGGAGACAGAAATTCACATAGTTGTTAACTTTAAAAACTCATGGAGAACTATATCAATTAAAATTGACAAGATTTGAAACACCTACAATTTGTTATGCAAAAGGCAAGTCCAAATATATGTGATACATCCACTGAACTGCTTGTATTTCTATTCTGTTTGGGTTATTTTTCTCCATCATATTAGGATTATCAGTAAGAGTCTAGTTGGGTATGGGTTATTGTCAGGGATTCAGTATGTCGAATGGAAAATAGGAAAATGTATCCAATGTGTATGCAAATATGTGCTACACAAAAATCTTCCTACTCTCATCCAGAAAAATGCCTTTACATTACCTTCACCCCAAGTAAGACACAATTAGAGGAAAATAGTTAGAAAATATGTGAATACATATCTGCAATGGAAAATAATCAGGAGTTCACAACCTTGGAGGTGGTAGAGGAATTTCCAAAACTAAGGGACAGGGTAAACACTCCACGTACATGGAGCTCTGCCGGAATAATACTTCTTGAGAAACTGCCTCTGTGGTTGGACACTTGAAATATTTGTTGTTCTCAGGAGCTTGTCAGAAACTATGTTCCTTTGTAGTGAGAACATCAAAGCTGACCCTGCATCTATGTCCAATGAACATGAGACAGCAGTGCCGAATTCTCCATTTGTATGTAAACTGTGGCCACTGTGGGTAAGTGTCTCCCCGTGTGGACTGTGAAGCCATTTGGTCATCCTCCACTTTCCATGGTGTTTCTTGCTCCTGCACTGGGAGTTTGGTATTTGCTTCATGAAATACAAGGAGTTTATCTGGGACACAGTGTTGGAGGGAGTTATGTCACATGTGGTTTGTCAGGGTTGGCAGGAGAATGCACCAAACAGGCTTCTATCCCACATAGCTTTCTCCTTGACCATAGCAACCCTATTCTGAAGATTGCCCTGAAACCTCTCCATATAAAAAGATGCCTTTACAAGAAAGAGCCTGCTGGCTGCACCATGTCAGCCACAAGCTATTTGGAAGTCAATGGGAGATCCACATGTCTCAACCACAGATATTTTTTCACACACCTGCACACCACAGCTCTTGGCCCACTACTCTGCAGGCTTCAATATACTGGCATCTCTGTTCTACACCATTTTCATGAAACCCAGTCAAACAAGGCACGGTCTGGTACACTCATGATCAGCAACAGAACATCCAAAGGTTCTCCAGTGCAACCAGGTCATGGGAATTTCAAAAATTTCATGGTATTTATGTAGCCATTTTTCAAGGATGAAGTTGGAGGCACTGTGGGTTTCAATTCATTCAGGAACCATTAAAAGTTGAGGAAGTTCATTTCAAAGAAAGCTCTGGAGAACTCTCACATGCAAGGCTTCCAAAAGAGTGGACAAAAGGTCACATGATGCCAGGCCCATTGAGTTCTCCAATATGAGTTCCATGTGTGTTTTGACTCTCAACTATTGCTGCCAAGTATTAAAGAATAAAATCCTGTGATATCCTGGCTGAGATTCTCAGTACTCTGAGGAAAGCCACCCTGGGCCAAGCTCTCTGTTTCCAAGGGCGACTCTCATGCGTGGCCTCATAAAATCCCAACACAATTTATGACAATACTTCTTTGAGTCAGTTCCAGAACGCAGTCTCTAAGGGGAATCACACCAGAGTTCAAGCCCAGGTTGACCCAGTCATCTCTCCACACCGCCAAACAAATGACCACAATTAAAACCAAAACACTCCCACATGGCTTCCATCTTCTTCCATGTAGACACTCATCATAACCTCTGGTTGGAGCTTTCCATGAGGGGCACATTCCAAAGAGTGTCCAAAATAAGCTCCATGTCCCTCATTTGGCTAAAGTCAGGGTGGGCTGGAAACCCTTCCTGTGAAACCGGAGTGATCAAATATTCCTGCCCTTAATACTGCTCCGCTTCTCCAATTTGAGGCCTTCTGACTGTGGGGTTTAGATTCTTTATGTGAATTGGAATCAGGAGAAAAGACAAGCCCTTCTGCAGAGATTTGAGGAACTCATTTGATCCAAAGGATCCCTATTCTCACTTGATGGATTTCAGGAACCTAACAGAGGAAGGCAATAGAATTCATTCACAATGACTGAACATTTTGCCATTTTGGTTTTGGATGCACACATGGAATCTTTCTTTAGATCCATCAGGTGCTGAGAATATAAGCCACAGCCTCACACAGGGCCAAGAGGCTGATTCAGACACATCCTATTCCAAAGAAATTAAGCAAAGAATCCAAGGTGATGCCCATTCATTTACATTTGAAAACTGTTTTCTTCAGGGTTCATAAAGGGGTGGCCTGAGGCAAAGACGTTCCTGAAATTCAGGGCAACAGAACAATAGGTTAGCAAATGACCCAAAGCAGGGTTTCTCCACTGAGAGTTTCCTGGTCACACTGATATCTGAGTTTTCTGAGATACTGGCCATTCCATTCAGCTATCCAGTACAAGGCCATGTCACAGACGTTGGAGTTGGCACCTATCTTGGACACAAATCCATGATCCTATTCTGGAGAGTGGCCAGAATTCAGGAAGAAAAAATGGGACTTAGGAAGGTAGTAGGTTTTGCCCATCCATAAGGAAAGCCACAATCCATTCATAAGTTAGACAGGATGAATTCTGGGAAGTTTTCTAGTAGACAGGACACATCCATTGTTGCATTGTCTTTTCTCGTGTCTACAACCACGGACACAGTGGGATACACAGACATAGAAACACTCACCTTGTCAAACGACTTACTAGAAACAGTTCACTCCAAACAAACAAACAAACAAACAAACAAACAAAAAAAAAACGCCTTTCCTACCTATTCTCAGAACATGAGAGAAAACAACAAACCCACACTCACAAAGGCACCTCCTTCCCCCAAGTAAGTCTTTGACTATCCGGTGTGTCCTCTGACTGGTGGGCCATACTATGTTCCCCCGAAATGGCCTGTACCCTCTCTTGTTTCCTTGGCCAACACTGTGAAGTTGTCAGGAAAAAGTGGTGAGCCACTACCTGCTTTATCAGGAAAGGTCCCTCTTAAGAGCTCTCCTGGCATTTTGCCATCCTCACATCAGTAGGTACCAAGAAAGACTAACTGTCCTTGGTAAATCCACACAAGTGAGCCCACTGGGACTGGGACTGGGAATGCATCTGGGTGCCAGGCTTCTTGGATACCAAGTTCAGAGAGTTCCATCACCAAGGAAATGAGGTACATCACTTTCTTTGGAACTGAATGAGGTCACTGCCTTGGCAATCCCTTTGTCCTAACAATTGCTTCCAAAGGTCCAGTGAGATGGTGGCTGTCCCTACTTTCTCTGACACTTTCACAAGTTAGAATGGTATATCAATCATAGGCACCCGGGAACAGCTCTCCAAACAGGCCTGGTTTGGTCCATCTTCTCCACAATAAGAAGAGAGAGCCTGATTCAGAAACATCCTTTCATCCTGACCAGGTTGTTTGCCATGCAAATTGGCCTTTGCTCTCTTAGGTCCTTCATACCTGCCTACAACTTCTCCAGGTATCATTTCTGCATGGACCTTTGAGGTTCTCAGTAGGTTGAATGTCCCCTACTTTCCTGAATTGTAAGAACAACTCTGTCCCTGCTCTTCTGTAAAATGAGATTGAGGGAACAGTGTATGTTTAGGGTTAATAACAGGTTTGATTTGGGTTAGAAATCATTCTGCTCCATGAATAATTGTATTGGGAACCTGCGATATTTACAAGAATGTAGAGGTGAAATATAATTATGAAAACAGAAATCTAGGTATGATTTAAAACCCACAAGGGCATTGGGCCCTTGATTGGGATACTTAGCTTTGAATTATGTTCTGCACAGATGTCTCAGAAAATTTGATATACAATGGCACAGGACCTTGTACCTTGGAAGATTGAATGTAGAAGAGAACATCCACTCAAAAAAGGATAGTCATTAGGATTTGAAAGATAGTCGGTAGGTTTAGGAAGAAGAGTGAGTATATGATTTGGAACAAAAGTTCTTTAGCAATAGGGATTCAGTTAGAGAGCGAATGTATATGTCAGCACATATGAAGAGTCAGTCACTATCATGAACTGGGGAAAATATGTAGAAAAGCAGATATCAATAGAGGCATTACTAAATCAGGCAATGTATAAAGTGAGTGAGAGGATTAGACATTTTCAACAGGGTTGGGTTTGAATATATAATCTTAGAAAGAAAGAAATACGTAGTTACCAATAGGATTGACATTTGAGAGCATTAGGCAACCTTGAAATAGATGTTTTTAGTATTCTATGTTCACTTTCCATTTAGGCTTTGGTAGATTCATAAGTGTGACCTTTACAATTTTTGTCCAGAATATTACTGTGATAAAATGTATACATAAATCAGGTGACATAAGTATTTCTTCCACCATTTCTGGGAGCAATATATTGAAGACGTATAAATTAGTATTGGGGGTAAAAATAGGTGTACCCTGTGTTTATGAATATAGAGATAAAGCATGAATAGACCATACTGTGAATAAATAATATAACTTGTTCCAACTTTAAATAATGGTTTGAATTGATATCTGAAAAATTACAGGAAATCTTATATGGATATACAATCATTCATTCCAACCAGTTATTCATCTAATGGTAATATTAGTGTTTTGGTTTATCATGAAGAGTGTGTGAGTTTTGCTTCT
This sequence comes from Callospermophilus lateralis, assembly GCF_048772815.1. Lineage (NCBI taxonomy): Eukaryota > Metazoa > Chordata > Mammalia > Rodentia > Sciuridae > Callospermophilus > Callospermophilus lateralis. Next base: position 199,939 of record NW_027510616.1, read on the forward strand.
AAAGTGATTATGGAAATCGAAAATAATGTGTTTGGAAAGAAGTCTCATGAAAAATCCAGTCAAGAAACCCTGACAATACATGTGTTCTGAAGCAGGAAGTGATTAAAGTTGAAACAAATGCCTATAAATTTGCTCACTTGTGGATGAAATATATATCCTATGATGTGCAAAAACTGAAGAAATAATAATGTACCAATGTTGAATAAAAATAAACATCAAATTACATATCATGTCCCATAGGAGTATACTTGCATTGATGTTTGACTGGGTCAATTACTGTAGAATTATTAGGATTTGTATACACCATTCACTGAAGTTAGTTTTCACTACTAGTAAACAAATATGTATTTAAGGTGGATGAATATTTCTAAGAATAATATTGTGAAAAGTTGGTTATAAATCTAAGTCCATGAACATGAATGAATTTAGGGAATTTAAATAAGACACATATATTTCATAGTTTGAAAAATCTGGAGAGTGTATATATATATATATATATATATATATATATATATATATACACATATACATATATACACAAAACACACACACAGACATTAAAAAGTACTAATATATATGCCAATCGAAATTCATCTTTAAATATATATCATCCACATATGTAAAAATATTTATTTTACTGAACATGAGTTTACGTATAATGTTGTTCTACTAGGAAGCTCCCCTATAGGTGGAATTTTCAGTTCCAACAGCGTTTAGGAGGAGTGATCTCTTCTCACAATTTGTACCTGCCAAGTCAGCAACCTCACAAAAATGTACCTATAATACCAGGTAGGATTTTATAAGTGCATATAAAAATACATGTGATGATGAATAGGCTACAGAGAAAGGGAGACAGGAATTCACATAGTAGTTAATTTTAAAAACACATAGAGAACTATTTTAATTAAAAATTGACTAGATTTATAACACCTACCGTTTATCATGCAAAAGGAAAGTTCAACTATATACCATGCCTTCTCTAAACTGCTTGTATTTGTATTCTGTTTAGGTTATTTTTCTCCATCATATTAGGATGAATAGTCAAAGGCTAGTAGGGTATGGGATAGTGTCATGTATTCAGTATTTCAAATGGAAAATTGAAAAATGGATCCAATGTGTATGCAAATATTTGCTACACAAAAATCTTTTCAATGTCATCCAGAACAATGCTGTGACATTACCTTCGCCCCAAGTATGACACAGTTAGAGGAGAAGAGTTAGAAAAATCTGTGAATATATATCTGCAATGAAAACTGCTCAATTTTCACAACTTTGGGGGTGGTAGAGGAGTTTCCAAAAGTAAGGGACAATGTAAACACTCCACAAATGTCGAGACCCCTTGCCCACAAGGAAGACGCAACTCAGGAATCTTCTTTCAGCAGTTTATTCAGGCCCTTGATATTTCTTCTTCTTCCTTGTTGGATGCCCCTCCCAGCCTTAATAAAGCATCCCAAGCCCCAATGCAAAGCTGCCACGTGGAACTTTCTCACAGGGTGCTGAAAAACCATGCACCAACTCTCCCAAAAAGGAGTTGTTTGTTACAGACCACAGTGGAGCCAGCGCCATCCTGCAATGGCGACCATAATCTGCAGAAGCGGCTCACCACAGTTCCCCCTTTCTGTTTTCTGAAAACAATACAGGCGAGAGTAGAGGTCCTATCCCACTGTGCAGAAGTGGCTGCATAGTATGGCTCAGTCCTAAGGAGGGCCCTTCCCCAGATCTAAAGCCATATCAGCCGACGCCTTTTTCGTGGGGCGGGGCGTGGACATCAAACCCGCATGCAATAGGACATGCTCTCCTTGAGGTCCACTTCAAGGATCACTCAAGTGCAGTGCCTTGCCTCACATCCTGTATCATGACGAAGGTGGACGAAGGGGGACAGCTGAGGCTGAACTGTGGCTGTACACAACGACAAACGAGTTGACAGCACCCTGAAAGAAAGGCACGGACTTTAAGGCGATAGAGAAGCATTAGTGTGGAAACCCACCTGCGTGCAATGGCAGCAAGACCGGCAGAGTGCAAGGGCTTTCCAACACTAAGAGAATAACGAGGAAAGACATGCCGATCCCAGTGCAATGTTATAATAACTTGGGGTGCAACGACCATGTCAAAGATTTACGGTTTAAGATGCGCAAGCCAGACTTGAGGTGAATTGCCATTTTCTAAAGCTGCAAGAGCTTGGATGATCATAGCCTTATCGTGAGCATTGCGGGCCTTGAGGCAACAGAGAAACCACAAACAGAGAAACATACCGAAGCAACACATTGCACCAAAAATGCCTACCCCCACCCACTCTTTAAAAAAGGAAAAAGCAGAAGATATCCAATCGGTGAATTGACCCAAAGTCACGGGATCAACACGGGTGTTATTCAAGACACCTATCTGGGTTAGTTGAGACTGGATCATGTCTTCCACTTCCATGGACCAATTTCCAGCCAAATATTCGCCAATGATGCGGGAAACATTCCTGGAATCATTAAATCTGACAGAGGTTATGCATAAATGTGCACGTTGGTCAACACAACCCAAAAGCACTAAGTCAGCCAATTCTTCTACCTGAGCTTGGAGTAAATCTATTCTTTGGTTGGCAGCTAAAATCCCTGACAAAATATGTTGATTAATTGTATTTTGGGATTCAAGTATGGTGGAAGATTGTTGGACAACTTGATTAATGGTGGCAGCAGTTTGTACTTGATTGGCCATAGCCACTCCGGCCGTAACCGCTGCAGCAGCAGATACCGCCATGGCTGTCACTATAGCCGCTGTGATTCCAAAATCTCTGCGGACTCTAAGTAGCTCAACAATAGGGAATTTATCAGCATCTGCAGTGACCGGGATTGGGACAAAAGTTGGAATTTTCATAACCACTGCTACAGTCCAGGAACCATTCCAACACTCAGATAAGAGACTGGTAGTATGAGAACAATCCAGCATCCCCGACAAGGTGGCCTTAGCCAAAAGGAATAAGAAGGGGGATTGGACACAGACCATTGCAGGAGGCATTGTGGCATTATACAACAGAGAGTTGAATGAAACAGATGTAAGTCTATTACCTTGTTCACTTTCCCTAACAGTACCAGAAACATTAGTCAGCCAACTTTTGGCTCCTACCAACTGAGCCAATGCAGAAATATTGGCTGAAGCCCCCTTTTCATTGGAAATCAGCGATTGAAACCAGGACCAACCTACTCCTGTAGAGGAGCTGGCACTATTGTTAAAGTTATAAACATACCTCTTAAGAGAGGGGGAAAGGGAGAAACCTTTAGCAACTTGATGTTTCTCCCAAGAATGATCCTGACAAGGCGTAAATGTTGGGGGGAAACCAAGATTAGGGGAACAGTAAGGAGAGGCCTTGAAATGAGTGGCGTCATGAATACTACTAGAAGAAGGAGGCACTGGGATTAGTACCTCGGAGATAATAGCCAAGGTAGTTATGTTAAGAGCAGAGCTACTGTCTGCGGGGGTTCCTGAGCCTGATTGCTTCCCCGAAGCTACCTTGCTCAATACAGCACTGATAATGCTCCCTGAGACCTGATTGGACCACAATGGGTCCTCCCAGTTAGTCAAATTTTTGGTCTTAAGGCTAATGCAATTAGCGTTTTTAAGTCTGAAACAAAAACTCCTGTTAGATTAACTTGAGATTGATTAAAAATTCTCTCCATGTCCCCTCTAGGAGAGGCACAGGGAGCAGACATCTCACATGAGGTAGAAAAAAGAGTGGGGAGGACACTAGAATTACCATGAACCGGCATCGGCATTGGCCATGCCCGTGCCACTGCCCACCACCGCATTGGTGTCACCTGTGCCATCGGCACCAGCACCAGAGCCAGAGCACTTAGCAGAATGAAGATCCTCATCACAGAATTGTTGTGGTATCTCTTGTTGCTGGTCAGTTGATGTCGAGACTCTTCTTGTCAAGCGTTCAGGGACCCACAACGGTTCCGTACGATCCTGTTGAAAAACACATACAGATCCTCGTGCCCATGTCAGCACGGGGTCAGGGCCGTTCCATTGGCCCGTAAGAACATCCTTCCACTTAACATAGCCAATCACAGAGGGCTGAGGGGACACATGTCTATCGGCCGCAAAGCCACCATGAATATCCAAATTCGAAAAATTAATGGTAAAGAGAGCTAAGGACAGGCGTTCTTTAGGAGTGTGTTCAGCTCCTATTCCCCCTTTTTGTGTTTGTAAAGTTTCCTTTAAGGTGCGATGAGCACACTCAACAATGCCTTGTCCTTGAGGATTGTAAGGCAAACCATGAGTAAGTTGCACTCCCATAGTAGAACAAAAAGCTGTAAATTGTCTGCCAGTATAAGCAGGTCCATTATCAGTCTTAAGGGATGCAGGTGCACCCCATGCTGCCCATGCCTCTAAACAGTGAGTAATGACATTATGTGCCTTTTCTCCTGATAAAGCAGAAGCATGGATAATTCCAGAGCACGTATCAACGGAAACATGCACATACTTGAGGTTACCAAAGTCAGGTAAATGTGTCACATCCATTTGCCAAACAACCAATGGCTTTAATCCCCGTGGGTTTACTTCATAATTAGGAGGATGAAGAAATGTGACATAGTGGGGACATTGCAATACTATCTGCCGAGCATCCGCTCTTGAAATGGAAAAATGCCTGTGCAGCGTTAATGCATTAACATGGAAGATTTGGTGAAACAACTTAGCCCCCTCTAAGGAGGAAGCCAAGCATATCAATTGACCTCTAGTGGCTAAGTCCGCACGCACAGGAATTACCCTGGGATAACGGACCAGGAAGAGAGGTGTGAGCCCTGATGTGCATTGGATAAAAAGAAGCAGTGCGGTTAGAGATAAGCTGTTGAAGCTGAGTAAAGTAAGCAGACACATTGTGGGCATCACTAATAGCTCCCACGGCCTCCAGGACTTTTAGTGCTTGTACCACATAGCTGGAGTCCGAAATAAGATTAAAAGGAAAAGAACACTGTTTAAAAACTTCAATAACAATTTGTAGTTCTATCCATTGTGGATTTCCAGGAGTAAATTGATGCTGGATAGGGGGAGAGTCATTAATTACATAAGCTCCCATTCCAGAATTGGAACCATCAGTAAAAATGTTAACAGCCCCCGGAATTGGACTGGATGAAGTTACCTTAGGGAAAATGAAGGGATGTTCTTTAACAAAATGGAGTAATGGATGAGAAGGGTAGTGATTATCAATACCCCCTTGAAACGAGCAACACAGAATAGCCCAGTTGTCTAGAGTAGCACATAAAACATTAAGTTGAGCTTTAGTGTAGGGTATGATAAGAGAAGAAGGTGATTGGCCGAAAAATTGAATGCTTTGTTGAATCCCTTTAAGTGCCAACGCTGCAACAGCATCAGGATAATATTCTAAGGATTTTCCTGGGGATACATGTGGGTGGATCCATAGTAAAGGCCCATCTTGCCAAAGTACTCCAGTAGGCTGCCGCATAGTGGCAAGCACACATAACTGGAAAGGTTTATCACTCTGGAGCCTGCATAGAGTGGCATGCTGTATAGCTTGTTCTACTTTTATAAGGGCCGCTCTAGCCTCAGTAGTGAGGCTACGAGGGGAAGCAAGATCTGGATCACCGTTAAGAGTAGCATACAAAGGCTGGAGCACAATATTAGGAATATGTAAATATCCTCTTATCCAATTAATGTCTCCCAGCAATTTTTGAAAATCATTTAGAGTTTGGAAATCTTGAGTCCTGATGGTAATTTTTTGTGGTTTTAATTTGTCATACCCAATTGTCGCTCCCAAATACCTGATAGAATCCCCTGTTTGAACCTTTTCAGGTGCGATGTGCAGTCCATGTTGAGCCAACAGCATCACGAGTTCTTTATAAGCCTCATTAACTGTCTGTTCTAATTTTGCGGCCAATAACACATCATCCATATAATGAATGATCTTGGTGGAGGAATACTTACGTCTGAGAGGTGCGAGTGCCTTCCCCACATATATTTGGCACATCGTGGGACTGTTAGCCATCTCCTGTGCCAACACCACCCACTCAAACCTTTGATCTGGTTCCTCGTGATTACACGAGGGAAGGGTGAAAGCAAAACGTTGTGAATCTTTAGGATGCAAAGGAATGGAAAAGAAACAGTCTTTAATGTCAATAACAATTATATGCCAGCCTTGAGGAACAGAGGAGAGCAGAGGCAGCCCTCTTTGAATGGGTCCCATAAGTTGCATCTGAGCATTAACTGCTTGTAGATCATGCAGTAGGCGCCACTTCCCTGATTTTTTCTTAATGACAAATATGGGAGTATTCCATGGAGAAGTAGAAGGTTGGATGTGACCCAAATCAAGTTGTTCTTTGACTAGATCATGGGCTGCTGCCAGTTTAGCCGAGGGAAGAGGCCACTGAGGCACCCAAACAGGCTCCTCGGTGAGCCATGTTATGGGTATTTGAGCCCCAGTGGCCCCTAGGAAAAACCCAGACCAAACCTGTTAAGCTTTTGATGAGCTAGCACAGGATGCTTACGCCCCTGTAGGTGCCTATTAGGGTCCCCAAAAATCTTTCCAGCGGCATCCACCATCCTTGCTACAAAATCTGAAAAGGGTTCTGTAGAGCCCTGCAGAATCTTAGTCAAGTAACCAGACACCTCTCCTCTATTTGGAAGTGATTTCCATGCCCGAATGCAAATGTTGTTAATTTGATCATATGCCTCAGGAGGGAATCCTGTCTGTTGATTAGCAAATCTGCCTTGTCCTGAAAGCATATCCTTGTCCCAATGGGGGTGTCCCGCCGCATAGTTTTGGGCGGCCTGCTCAACAGCGCCCTCTAGCAGAAAGGCTCTCCAGTCCAAATATTTACCTGGAGAAACACAAACCCGAACAAGGCTAGCCCAATCTGAAGGAGTCATACAAAATCTAGCAAGTCCCTCCACCTGAGTAAGGGTGAAAGCGGCATTCACGCCATAAGTGCGGAAAGATTCCGCCAAGGTTTTAATTTTCTTAAAGTCTAAAGGCTCATGATATCTTCCCCTGTTATTGTCCTGAAATACAGGGTATGCAAGTCCCATATCTGTATTAACTGTCCTCCAAACTTGCGCATGAAAATATCTCCCGGATTTTGGCTCCCCCCCACATACGGGGGTGGGGCAACCGGCACCATATCTTCTTTGAGATATTCTACCTCCTCCTCCTCAGAGTGTTGTTGACCGATATTGGATCCCGTCCCCTTTTTACAGTAGGCCTGCGTGCCCTGTATCCCTTTTTTCTTTTTCTTCACTTTTATCTTTCATAGTTGTTGTAACAATATATCAAGGTCCTCAGAACTCTCTGAGCCGCTTGTGTTCTCAGGCGTTTTTAATTCAGCCAAGTCTGGGTAGAGCCTTCTCCTATTTTTAGTTTCAGGCTCTTTTGCCTTCTCACTACTCTTACTCCCAATGTTCTCTGCCACTTCACTATGTGATCCTTCAGACTTTTCCTCATGTAGTTGCTCAAAAACTTCTTGTCCTTTAGTAAGTGCTTCCTGACATCTGCCATCTGGGAGGCAACTACGGATCATCTTCCAAAGGGGTATCACCCCACCCTCTAATATGCCCTGCTCAGAAGCAAAGTCAAGATCTGTGCCTAACTTATCCCAGCTAGGTATAGTAAGGCTGCCCGAGAACGCAAACCACGGTGCAGCAATATCTGTCTTCCGTAAAAATCTCTGTAAAGTACTACGTTTCACTTCTAGGCCCTTGCCACGTAACAGGTTATCTAGGGCCAGGAGAAGCGGACTTGAAGATACGGCACTCATGACACAACAAAAGACACACAAAAAACAAAAGTGAAAGTAAGAGCGAAAGTACACAGTGCAGCTGCAATAAGATGTAATGCTCTCTCTGGCTTTACAGAGGAGCTGCCGCTTTGAGAGCGGGTCCCACTTACCTGCGACTAATCCCCGCTTTGACCGCGGGTCCCACTTACCTGGGACTAACCTCCGCTTTGACCGCGGGTCCCACTTACCTGGGACTAACCGGTGCACCACCCCTAACTGCTGAAAGTTCTGGTTCCCGGGTTTTCAGCACCACTTGTCGCGACCCCTTGCCCGCAAGGAAGACGCAACTCAGGAATCTTCTTTCAGCAGTTTATTCAGGTCCTTGATATTTCTTCTTCTTCCTTGTTGGATGCCCCTTCCAGCCTTAATAAAGCATCCCAAGCCCCAATGCAAAGCTTCCACGTGGAACTTTCTCACAGGGTGCTGAAAAACCATGCACCAACTCTCCCAAACAAGGAGTTGTTTGTTACAGACCACAGTGGAGCTAGCACCATCCTGCAATGGCGACCATAATCTGCAGAAGCGGCTCACCACACACAAACATGGAACTCTGCTGGCCTAAAGTCTTCTTAAGAAACTCCCTCTGAGGTTGGGCACATGTAATATATGTTGTTCTCAGGAGCTTTAGCTTCCATTGTAGTGAGACCATCAAAGCTGGGTCTGCATCTATGGGACCTGGAGGACATGGTTACTTATTTTAAAATGAACATGAGGAAGCATTGCTAAATCCTCTCTTTGTAGGTAAACTGTGGCCACTGGGGGCTAAGTGTCTCCCCATGTGCACTGTGAACCCATTTGTTCATACTCCATCTTTAGTGGTGTTTCTTGCTGCTGCACTGGGAGTTTGGTATTTGCTTCACGAATCAAGGAGTTCAACTGGGACACAGTGCTGGAGGGAGTTCTGTCACGTTTGGTGGGTCAGGGTCTGCAGGAAAATGCACCAACCAGGCTTCTATCCCACAAGCTTGCCTCTTTGAGCATAGTAACCTGATTCTGAACATTGCCCTGAAACTCCTCAATATCACAAGATGCCTTTACATAGAAGGGTCTGCTGGCTGCACCATATCAGTCTTAATCCATTTGGAAGCCAATGGCATATCCACATGGCCACACCACAGATTTTTTATCACACACCTGCCCACAATTTCTCTAGGCCCACTACTCAGCAGCCTCCAACTTACTAGCATGTCTTTTCTATATTATTTTCATGAAACCCAGTCAATCAAGGCACCTTCAGGTATACTTATGATCAGAAACAGGACATCCAAAGGTTCTCCAGTGCCACCTGCTCATGGGAATTTTAAGCATTTCATGGTATTTATCTAACCATTTTTCAAGGATGAAGTTGGAGGCACTGTGGGTTTCAATTCATTTAGGAACCATTAAATGGTGAGAAAGCTCATTTCAATGAAAGATCTGGAGAACTCTCACAGGCAAGGCTTCCCAAAGAGTGGCCAAAAGTTCACATGAAGCCAGGCCCATTGAGGCCTACAATGTGAGGTCCTTGTTTGTTTTGACTCTCAACTATGGTTGCCAAGTCTTTCAGAATAAAATAATGTGATATCCTGGCTGAGATTTCCAGTGCTCTGTGGAAAGCAACCCTGGGCCAAGACTCATTTTCCAAGGGCGACTCTCATGCGAGGCCTCCTAAAATCCCAACACAATTCATTGCAATACTTCTCTGAGGTCAGTTCCAGAAATCAGTCTCTAAGTGGAATCACACCAGAGTTGAAGCCCAGGTGTAACCAATCATCTCTTCCAACCGCCACACAAGTGATCACATTTAAAACCAAAACACTCCCACCTAGCCCTCATCTTCTTCCATAAAGACACTCATAATAACCTCTGGCTGGAGGTTTACTTGAGAGGCACAGCCCAAGACAGTGTCCAAAAGAAGCTCCCTTACCCCTCATTTGCCTAAAGGCCCGGACTCCCTTCCTGTGAACCAGGAGTGATTAAATATGCCTGCTGTTAATACTGCTTCACTTCTCCAATTTGTGGCCTACTGACTGTGGATTTTAGATTCTTTATGTGAATTGGAGTTATGAGAAAACCCAAGCACCAATGGGCTAGACTCTACAGAGCTTTGAAGAACTCATTAGACCCAAGGAATCCCTATTCTCACTTGACGGAGGAAGGAACATTACAGAGGAAGGTGAGAGACTTCATGCACAATGACTGCTCTTTTGGCCATTTTCGTTTTGGATGCACACATGGGATCTTTCTTTAGACCCAACAGGTGCTGAGAATCTAAGCCACAGCCTCACACAGAACCAAGAGGCTGATTCAGACTCATCCCTTCCAAAGCAATTAAGCAAAGAGCCCAAGGTGATGCCCATTCATTTCCATCTGAAAACTGTTTTCTTCAGGCTTCACAAAGGGGTGACCTGAGGCAAAGACCTTCCTGACATTCAGGGCAACGGACAAATAGGTAAGCAAAAGACCCAAAGCAGGGTTTCTCCACTGAGACTCTCCTAGTCACACTGATATCTGAGTTTTCTGATATGCTCCCATTCCCTTCAGCTATCCAGTACATAGCCATGTCACAGAGCTTGGAGGTGGTACATAACTTGGAAACAAAATCATGAGCCTATTCTAGAGAGAGGCCAAAATCAGGAAGAATACAGGAACTTAGGAAGATTGTAGGTGTTGTACATCTATAAGGCAAGCCACAGTCCATTCATAAATTAGGGAGGATGAATGCTGAGAAGCTTTCTACTAGACATAACACATCCATTGATGCATTCTCTTTTCTAATATCTACAACCACAGACACAGTGGGATACACAGACATAGAAACACTCGCCTTGTCAAAGGACTTACTAGACACAGTCCATTCCAAACCAAACAAACTGCCTTTCCTACGTATTCTTAGAACATGAGACAAAACCACAAACTCACACCCATACCCACAAAGATACCTCTTTCCCCCAAGTAGGTATGTGACTATCCAGAGAGTCCTCTGACTGGTGGGCCATTTTTTGTTCCCCCGAAATGGCCTGTCCTGTCTAAGATCTGGTCTACTTGGCCAACTCTGTGAAGTTGTCAGGGCCCAGCAGTGAGCCACTACCTGCGTTCTTAGGAAAGGCCGCTCTTCAGAGCTCTCCTGGCATTTGGCCATACTCACATCAGTATTTACCAAGAAAGACGGACTCTGTCCTTGGTAAGTCTAAACAAGTGAGACCACTGGAACTGAGACTGGGCCTGCCTCTGGGTGCTTGGCTTCCTGGATTCCAAGTTCAGAGAGTTCCATCACCAAGGAAATTAGGTAAGGTCACTTCCTTCAGAAACTGAATGAGGTCACTGCCTTGGCAATTACTTTGTCCTAACAGTTTCTTCAAACGGCCCTTTGAGATGGAGGCTGCCCCTATTTCCTGTGACAATTTCACAAGTTAGAATGTTATATTAACCATAGGCACTTGGAACAGCTCTCCACACAGGCCTGGTTTGGTTTATCTTCTCTACATTAAAAAGATAGAGGCTGATTCAGACACATCCCTTCGTCCTGACCAGGTTTTTTTTTGCCATGTAATAGGACTTTCACTTTCTCAGGTCCTTCATAGTTCCCTACATCTTCTCCAGGGATCATATCTACATGGACCTTTGAGCTTCTCAGCAGGGGAAAGATTCCCTATATTCCTGTATTGTAAGACCAACTCTGTGCCTGCTCTTTTGTAAAGTTAGATTAGGGAACAGTGTATGATTAGGGTTAATAACAGGTTTGATTAGGGTTAGGAATCATTCTGCTGGATGAATAATGGTATTGGTATTCTGTGATATTTAATAATATAGAGGTGAAATATAAGTATGAAAACAGAATTCTAGGTAAGATTTGAAGCCCAGAAGGGCATTGGTCACTTTAGTGGGATACTTACCTTTGAACTATGTTCTGCACAGATGTCTCAAATAAATAGATAAACAATGGCAAAGGACCATGTACCTTGGTTGATTGAATGTCTAAGAGAACATCCAGTCAAAAAGGCATAGTCGATAGGATTAGGAAGATAGTGTTGGTTTAGATAGAAAAGTGAGTATAGGATTTGGACCAAAAGTTCTTTAGCAATAGAGTTTTGGTTAGAGAGTGAATGTAAATGTCAGCACATGTGAAGAGTCGGTCACAGTGATGAACTGGAAAAAATATGTAGGAAAGCAGATATCAATAGAGACATTAGGAAATCAGGCAAAGTATATAGTGAGTGATAGGATTAGACATATTCAACAGCCTTGAGATTGAATATATAATCTTAGGAAGAAACAAATATGTAGTCACCAATAGGATAGACATTTGAGAGCATTAGGCAACCTGCACATGGGTGTTTTTAGTAATCCATGCACACTTTCTATTTAGGATTTGGTACAAACATAAGTGTGACATTTGCTTTTTTTGTGTCCAGAATATTACACTGATAATATATATATGTAGATCAGATGACATGAGTATTTCTTCCACCATTTCTAGGAGCAATATATTGAAGACATATAAATTAGTATTGGGGGTACAAATAGGTGCACCCTTTTTCTATGAATATAGAGATAATGCATGACTAAACCATACTGTGAATAAATAGTATCACTGTTTTCAACTTTAAATAATGGATTGAATTGATATATGAAAATATACAGGAAATTTTATATTTATGTACATACATTCATTCAAACCAGTTATATATCTATTGGTAATATTAGGGTTATAGTTTATCATGAAGTGTGTGTGAGTTTTGCTTCAAAATTGATTATGGAAATTGAAAATAATGTGTTTGGAAAGAAGTCTAATGAAAAGACCAATCAAGACACCTGGAGAAATACATGTGTTCAAAAGCAGGAATTGATTGTAAGTGAAACAAATGCCCATAAATTTGTGAATTTGTGGATGAAATATATATCCTATGATGTCCATTATATGAAGAAATATTAAGTACCAGTGTTGAATAAAATTGAACGTCAAAATACACACCTTGTCCCATCGGAATCTACTTGCATTGATGTTAAACTGGGTCAGTTACTGTAGAAATATTAGTTTTTGTATGCACCATTCATTCAACTTAGTGTTCAGTACTAGGATACAAATATGTTTTTCAGGTGGATGAATATTTCTGAGAATAATCTTGTGAAAAGTTGATTATAAATCCAAGTCCATGAACATGAATGAATTTAGGGAATTTAAATAAGACACATATATTTCATAGTTTGAAAAATCTGGAGAGTGTGTATTTGTATATATATACACATATTTATATATACACAAAACACACACAGAGACATTAAAAAGTAGTAATATATATGCCAATCAAAATTCATCAATAAATATATATTATCCACAGATGACAAAACATATATTTTACTGAACATGGACTTATGTATATTGTTGTTCTACCAGGGGACTCAACCATAGGTTGAATTTTCGTTTCCAACAGCGTTTAAGAGGAGTGATCTTTTTTCAGAATTTGTATCGGCCAAGTCAGCCACCTCACAAAAATGTACCTGTGATACCAGGTAGGATTCTATAAGTGCATGTAAAAATACATGTAATGAATAGGATACAGAGAAAGGGATACAGGAATTCACATATTTGTTAATTTTAAAAACACATGAAGAATTATTTCAATTGAAAATTTACTAGATTTATAACACCTAGCGTTTATCATGCAAAAGGCAAGTCCAACTATACACCATGCCTCCACTGAACTTCTTGTATTTCTACTCTGTTTGCATTATTTTTCTCCATCATCTTAGGATTAGTTGTCAGACTCTAGTAAGGTATGTGAATATTTCTCAGAATAATCTTGTGAAAAGATTATTATAAATCCACATTCATGAATATGAAAAATTTAGGAAGTGTAAAATAAGACACATATATTTCATATTTTGAATAATCTGGAGAGTGTGTGTGTGTGTGTGTGTGCGTGTGTGTGTGTGTGTATATATATACATATATATATATATATATATATATATATACACACTCATGCACACACGCACACACACACACACACACACACACACACATACACAGACATTAAAAAGTAGCACTATATGTCAATTGAAAATCACCAAGAAATATATATCATGCACAGATTCAAATAAATTCATTTTACTGAACATGGATTTATGTATAATGTTGTTCAACTAGGAAGCTCACACATAGGTTGAATTTTCAATTCCAACAGCGTTTAGGAGGAGTGATCCCTTGTCAGAATTTGTATCTGCCAATTCAGCCACCACACAAGAATGAACGTGTGGTAACAGGTAGGATTCTATATGTGCATATAGAAATACAGGTCCTGAATAGGCATTAAAAACATATGGAGAACTATTTCCAAAAAAAATTGACTGGATTTATAACTCCTACCCTATATTATGCAAAAGGCAAGTCCAACTATACACCATGCCTCCTCTGAACTGCTTGTAGTTCTATTCTTTTTGGGTTATTTTTCTCCAACATATTAGGATTAGTATTCAGAATCTAGTAGAGTATGTGTTAATGTCAGGGATTCAGTATTTTGAATGGAAAATTGGAAAATTTATCCAATGTGTATGCAAATATGTGCTACACAAAAATCTTCCCACTTTCATCCAGAACAATGCCTTGACATTACCTTCACCCCAAGTAAGACACAATTAGAGGAGAAGTGTTAGAAAATCTGTGAATACTTATCTGGAATGGAATATGATAAGGAGTTCACACCATGGACGTGGTAGAGGAGTTTCCAAAAGTAAGGGACAGGGTAAACACTCCACAATAATGGAGCTCTGCTGGCCTAATGACTTCTTGAGAAACTGCCTCTGAGTTTGGGCACTTGAAATATATGTTGTTGTCAGGAGCTTTTGCTTTTTTTCTAGTGAGATGATCAAAGCTGGGTCAGCATCTATGTGACCTGGAGGACATAAATTGTAATATTCCAATGAACATGAGGGAAGAGTGCTGGATTCTCTTTTTGTGGGTATACTGTGGCCACTGGTGGCTAAGTGTCTCCCTGTGTGGACTGTATAGTCATTTATTGCTCTTCCACTCTCCATTGTGTTTCTTGCTCCTGCACTGGGAGTTTGGTATTTGCTTCACCAAATACATGGAGCTCAACTGGGACACAGTGCTGGTGGGAGTTATGTCACGTGTGGTGGGTCAGGTTCTGCAGGAGAATGCACCAACCAGGTTTCTAACCCACATAGTTTACCCCCTTGAACATAGCAAGCTGATTCTGAACATTGCCGTGAAACCTCTCCATATATCAAGATGCCTTTAAATAGAAATTTATGCTGGCTGCACCATGTCAGTCCCAAGCAATTTGGAATCCAATGGTAGATCCTCATTCCCCTACCACAGATGTTTTATCACACATATGCCCACCACTTCTCTAGGCCCACTACTCAGCAGGATCCAACCTATAGGCTTCTCTGTTCAACACCATTTTCAGGAAACCCAGTCAATCAAGGCACTCTCTGGTATACTCATGATCAGCAAAAGGACACCCAAAGTTTCTCCAGTGCCACCAGGTCATTGAAATTTCAAAAATTTAATGGTATTTATATAGCCATTTTTCAAGGATGAAATTGGAGGCACTGTGGATTTCAATTCATTTAGGAACCCTTAAATGGTGAGAAAGCTCATTTCAATGAAAGATCTGGAGAACTCTCACAGGCAAGGGTTCCCAAAGAGTGGCCAAAAGGTCATATGAAGCCAGGCCCATTGAGGTCTACATGTGAGGTCCATGTGCGTTTTGACTCTCAATTATGGTTGCCAAGTCTTTCAGAATAAAATCATGTGATATCCTGGCTGAGATTTCCACTTTCTGTGGAAAGCGACCCTGATCGCATTTTCCAAGGGCAATTCTCATGCGAGGCCTCCTAAAATCCCAACACAATTCATGGCAACACTTCTCTGAGGTCCGTTCCAGCACTCAGTCTCTAAGGGGAATCACACCAGTGTTCAGGCCCAAGAGGACCCAGGCATCTCTTCCAACCGCCACACAAATGACCGCAATTAAATCAAAACACTCCAACATGGGCCTCATATTCTTCCATATAGACACTCATCATAACCTCTGGCTGAAAGTTTCCATAAGGGGTGCAGCCCAAGACAGTGTCCAAAATAAGCTCTTTTGCCCCTCATTTGCCTAACATCAGGGTGGACTGTACACCCTTCCTTTGAACCAGGAATGATCAAATAGCCCTGCTGTTAATACTGCCCTGCTTCTCCAATTTGAGGCCTACTGACTGTCAGGTATTGATTCTTTCTGTGATTTGGAGTCATGACAAAACCCAAGCCCCTATGGACTATCCACTGTAGGGCTTTGAAGAACTCTTTTGACCCAAAGGATCCCTATTCTCACTTGATGAAAGTCAGGAACTGAAAAGTTCGGACGAACGTCTTAGGAAAAGACCGCCAAGAGACTGTCTCATGCCACCGCAAAAGGGTTTATTGTGGGTCCAGCATGCTGGGGCTCAGAGCTCACTTCAGAGGAGCAAAGAACAAAGAGCCCCAGAACAAGTTGAGCAGAGTTTATATACATTCTATGGACAGGGCAGGGTTTTTACATACATCATAGCCTCTTTTAGAAAATCATCTTATACCCCAGCAAAATCAAATAACAACTCTAAAACATGATTAGCACATTCATTGGCGGGAACAGGTCGTGCAGTGTGTGATTGGTCAGCCCTGAGAAGGGGTTAACATTTAAACTGATTGGTTGAAGCCCTGAGATGAATACGTGCAGATCTGCATGGTTTCTGGGAAGGGGTATTAAGTATCTAGCTGGTCAGGGAAGATTTCAACACACATCTAATAGGAAGATCTGGGAATTGTCTTAAGTGCCACAGGAATTTCAGGTTCTGAGTGCAGCTTGAAAGCTTTACAAAACCTGCTTCTTTACATTTCAATTTCAATATATTTTATTCTTTCATTTCCCACTCCTTTTTCTGACTACTTTTAATCTTAAAAGTAATGTTTCATAATTATTCTGGCGTCTCAAATTCTATTTCTGCCAGTGGAGCATATTTCTGTCTGATTAGCATGAGTTTTACCTACCCAATCTGAGCCTGGAATAAGGAAACTATGCGGTTAAGCAAACAAGGTCCCACAGTTAGCAACACCTTAAGGATGATCAGGGGTCAAGCTAAGTCTGATAGGAGTGTAGTTAACCAGGGGGACTGTGTAAAACATGACTCAAACCACCCTTGTTGAATCTCCCTTTCTCTCTGGCGCTATTCAAGTTATTTTCTTAATTTACTCATGGATTATTTTGCAACTCCAGTAGGGTCAGCATAAAAACAACAGTATTCTCTCAGTGCCGCACAGAGACCCCCTCTCTCATGAAGAGGAAATCTAGTCCTCCCCTGTTCTGTAAAACAAATGCAGAGAGAGAGAGAGGTTAAGGATTCCTGCAGCACTGTGATAGAGGTTTCTAACGTCTTCAAGTCTTGATCTATTGATGTTTCTAACTGGGCCAATTGTTGTGACCCACGGATCATAGCAGCTGTTCCCATACCCACTCCTGCAGGACCTCCTATCCCCAATAGGATGGCTAGAGTAAGGGACAATGGCTCCCGGTGAAATTGGGTTGTTTGTCCCCCAAGTAGACCTTCGAATGATTCTGCATCATGATAGAGCACCCTGGGGAGTATCTGCACCATTACACAATAATTTACAGAGCTGTCAAATACCTGGGCTGAAAAGCAATGAGTTCTGACTGTGTGGAGTTCAGTACCATAAACATTCCTTTAATTAGTTCCCAGGGGGTGGAGTCAGCTGTACTCTGGACTGGGGAAGTAGGCAAAGACGGAAACCGGGAATTATGAGATGGTAGAGGGGTTCTGGTAGATCTAGGCATGGGAGGTTTAGGAGGCTTAATTCCTGGCTTGAGGGGATTGGGCCCTATTGCTGTGGGATTTTCTTTCTTTTTAAGCTGGAGGGTGAACCAGAGACCAAAGTCATAACCGGGGCCATAAATATAGAATTGCATTCCCCACTTATTTCTCATAGGCCATTTTGTTCTGAGGTAGCCCCTTCCTTTGGAAGTGAAAGTTATATTGAGGGGGTAACATAGACTATTCTTTCCACAGCGAGTTTTTGACACCACTTGGCTAGCGGCACATTTCTTGGGATCAATCCAGGTGTCATTTCATCCTTCCCAAATCTTGCTGTCTGGGGAGTTTGGGTTCCACCATGCAGCTTCCGTTTGTTCACAACCCCAAGATCTAAAATAAAAGTTACTGGGTCCTCCACAGGTTTGGGCCTGTTTGCGACTTTGGAAATCTGCTGGGCACACATAATAGTCTTGACTGGCTAGTTTACACATGAGCTTGGGGAGATGACATCCATAATTCATGGGGTAAAGTGGTCTATGTTGCCCTGGTTTGCATTTGAGTGGGATCTGTGTGGGGTCCTCTATGTCAGGGAGATCCCAGTCAGAGAGGCCTATGGGAAGCTGACAAATGTCCGGGGGGAGAGATGGCCACCAATTCCATAAGGGGGCTGTATGTGAAATACACCACCCTACTTGCCCAGTAGGATTTATAACTTGCCATCGTTGCTGAACAGGCTGATGGGGATTAGGACTGCTGATGGTCAGGGGAAGAATCCATAGCCCTACCCACACGACGGACACGCAACTTGAGATGGTTACCAGTCTGTTTCAGTTTCCAGCCGGAGTCTGTACAGGGTGCAGGCATGAGATGGGTGGTATGGATCTATGAAGTGATCTCATCCACTTTCACCACTGTGGGTCTTATAAGCAGCACCTGGTATGGTCCTTTCCAGCGGGGTTCCAGGGATGACACCTGATGCCATCTCACGTAGATGAACTCTCCCACTTGATATCGATGTGGGGTTCCCTCATCTCCAGGCTGATTAGCAGAGGCCAACTGTTTCCACAGGTATCGCTGGGTGCTGGTTCTGTTCAAGGGCTTTAAGTCTGTCAAGCAAGGGGGTGTGAAAGGAATCATTAAGTCTCCTAGTTGGGGTTAGGTCCCTTACTGAAGGAGGGGCACCATAGAGAATTTCATAAGGGGTGAGGTTACACAAAGAGGAACACTTGGTATTTCTTGCACAAAACAGTGCATAACTTAGGAACAGAGTCCAATTTTTCATGCCAGTCTCCAAGCTTTATTTCGTTAAGGTCTCTATGATGGTTCTATTCATCCTTTCTACCTGTCCTGAGCTCTGGGGTCTATAAGCACAATGTAACTTCCAATTAATCCCCAGGGTCCTGGCAAATCCCTGTCTTACCTGGGCCATGAATACGGGTCACTTATCCGACCCTATTACCTTAGGCAGGCTGAACCTTGGAAAATGTCCTCTAGGATCTTTTTGACCACCAGCTGAGCCGTTTCTTTCTTCATGGGGAAGGCTTCGACCCATCCTGAAAAAGTATCTAGAAAGACTAGGAGACATTTAAGTCCAATCCTTGCTGGCTTTATTTCAGTAAAGCTCACTTCCCAGAATTGTCCTGGTCTGATTCCTCATAAGCGCTTCCCTGAAGTAAGCTTCGATGGGTAAGTATTAACTAATTGGCCAACTTGACAAGCTGTAGTCACCTGCGCAGTTATTTCTTTCCTCTGTGAGTCAGTCAATAATAATTCCTTCCTTTGGTCCTTTAAGAGTGCCTATAACTTCTTAGAGTCTAAGTGGGTGAGCTGGTGTATGTCTTTGAGATAAAGGTGGGCTTTTGAAAATTGTGTACTTGGCTCTGTAGGTTCCCAGAGTTCTGTATCTGTCTCCTCAGATGATAAGTTGCCTGAATGTTCCGGTGCGGCCAAGTCTCCTGATTGTTGTTCCCCCCGGTGTGGAAAAAGTGAACAGAGGCACTCCGTTTAGGGCTGCCAATTAGCTTCCTCATCTGCCCTTCTGTTTCCAACCGCCACGGGGTCGTTTCCCTTCTGGTGCCCTGGACAGTGCACTATGCCTAGGTCCGTAGGGCCCTGCACTGCTGAGAGAAGGTGGAGGATCATATCTTTGTTCTTTATTTCTTTATTTCTTTCCCAGCCGAGGTTAATAGCTGCCTTTGCTGGTAAATAGCCCCGTGCACATTTGCAGTGCAAATGCATAGCGGCTATCAGTGTATATGGTGGCCCTTTTGCCTGTTGCTAGTACCAATGCTTTCGTAAGGGCAATCAGTTCTGCCTTTTGGACTGATGTCTCTTCTGTGAGACCAGAGAAACAGATGACATTAGTTTTGCTAACTACTGCTGCTCCAGCCCACCACGTACCATCTTGGAGGAAGCTGCTCTCGTTCGTAAACCATACGACTTCAGGGTGAGGCAGTGGCTGGATCCTTCAAGTCTCGTCCTATACTGGTTTCTCTGCCTCTTTTTGGGGCACTCTTTGTCCAAGTTTTCTTTTTCTTTACAGTAGGCACATTGATCTGAGGCCAGGGGCAGCCTTTGGCATGGGTCCATGTATACCTTCATGTCTCCGTGCTTTTTAACTTCTGGTCTATTTGCTGCTCTGACCAAAACCTTAGCCAATGATTTAGTCTGCCTTTTGCTCATTTCATCCTCCTTTTGTTCCCTTTCCTTCTCTCTCATCTGTTCCCATTCCTCCTCAGTTTCTCTCTTATAATATACTTTCTCAGTTTCTCTGACTAAATCTCTTAAGGTCATATCTTGTAATCCATCTAGACCTTGTAACTTTCTCTTAATATCTAGGGCAGCCTGCTGGATAAAGGCCATTGCAACAGAGGTTTTTTTGTCCTCTGCCTGAGGATCAAAAGGAGTATATTTTCTATTTGCTTCCATAATTCTCTCCAGAATCATAGAGGGAGACTCATTAGGACCTTGGATTATCTCTCTTACCATGGCCAAATTAGTCGGCCCTCTGGCAGCCACTCGGAGCCCCGCTATTAGAGCCCGGTGATAAGTGGACAAATGCTACCAACCTTCAAAGGTGTTGGGGTCCCAGTTTTGTCGGTTCATGGGCCCATAAGGACGAAGAGGGAGCATCACAGTGGCTTCTGAGTTTTCTATTTTCCGTAGCTGGCGGGTTTCTTCAGGTGGCCCAGCTTCCACCAGAAAAGGAGGGGCTGCTGCTGCTGCGGAGAAGTCCCTTGGAGGGCTTGGGTCTGGCCCAATTGCCTCTAGTGGCGGAGAGGCTGAGTCAGTGCTGGGAGAATCATCTGGAATGTGTTGGTGGTTGGGGAGCGAGGGTAGAGGATAAGGAGGGGGAGAATTGTCCAGTCTTGTGACTCAGGAAGAATGGGGGGAAGATGGGGAGGGAACGGAAGGTTTGAATGATAGGATCCTGGGGAAGGGGTATATGGCTGTTGATCTGGGTGGCCACGTGGTCCCGGCTGAAAGACAATATCTCTGACTTTTCGGATTAGAGGGAAGTAGAAGGATCCTTCTGCGGGCCACCCGACTTTGAGGATGGGCCATTCTGAAGCACAGAGAGTCTGCCAGGTCTGACATTTAACTGAAAAATAATGATTCTGGGCCCTTGAGCGGACATCAGTCCAATGATCAAGGGTCAGCGACAGAAGCATGAAAGTGCTTTGTCCCATAATGGGAGTTACTCAAAAAGAGACAGTGAAGACACAAACGCAACACAGACAAAGACAAACAGTAAACGTTTAACATGGGTCCAAGACAAATATTAGAACTCAGTAACTGGCAAAACCTGATGGGTTAGACAATAAAGACAGACAGTAAACTCAACATGAGTTCGGGACAATGAACAAAACTGTGTAGCCAGCAAAACCTGATGGGCTGGCAAACCGAATCCTGAAGCAAAATATAACCGAGTTGAGGAAACTAATATTCCTTGATTTCCCTCATCTTCTGGAGTGTCCCCCAGGGACGTGGCCAGTAGCTCTGTGACACGTCTGCCAGCCACCGTCAGAGAGAGCTAATGCTCTTCACCGACAGCCACTTTGCCAAGCCCTCACCTGAAACCTGAAACCAGAAAGAGGCGCCTTTCTTACCCTGAGAGGAGTCCCTTGGGGTCTTTCGTCCGCTGCGCCGGATATCTCACCTTGGGCCTCCAGATGAAAAGGTGGGGCGAACATCGGAGGAAAAGACCACCAACAGGCTTTCTCATGCAACACCAAAGGGTTTATTGGGGGTATAGCGTGCTGGAGCTCAGGGCTCACTTCAGAGGAGCAAAGAACAAAGAGCCCTAAGAACCACTCGAGCGGAGTTTATATACATTCTTTAGAGAGGGTAGGGACTTTACACACATCATAGCCTCCTTTAGCAAATCATCATATTCCACGGGAAAATCAAATAACAACTCTAAAACATGATTAGCACATTCATTGGCGGGAACAGGTTGGGCAGGGGGTGATTGGTCAGCCCTAAGAAGGGGTATACATTTAAATTGATTGGTGGATGCACTGTGATGTATACGTGGTGAGCTGCATGGTTTCTGGGGAGGGGCTGTTAAATAATTGGTCCTCAGGGAAGATTTCAACGCACATCTAATGTGCAAATCCGGGAATTGTCTTAACTGCCACAGGAATTTCAGGTGCTGAGTGCAGCTTGGAAACTTTACAAAACCTGGTTCTTTACATTTCAATTTCAATTTCTTTTATTCTTTCAGAACCTTACAGAGGAAGGCGAGAGAGTTCATCGACAATTACTGCTATTTTGGCTATATTGGTTTTGGATGCACACATGGGATCTTTCTTTAGATCCATCTGGTGCTGATAATCTAAGCCATAGCCTCAAACAGGGCCAAGAGGCTGATTAAAACATATCCATTTCCAAAGCAATTACTACTCTGAAGTCAGTTACAGAACTCAGTCTCTTAGGAGAATCACGCCAGTGTTAAAGCCCAGGTGAACACAGTCATCTCATCCAAAAGCCACACAAGTTACCACAATTAAAATCAAAACAATCCCACATGGCCCTCATCTACTTCCATATAGTCACTCATCATAACCTCTGGCTGGAGGTTTCCTTAAATGGCACAGCCCAATAGAGTGTCCATAATAAGCTCCCTTCCCCTCATTTGCCTAAATTCAGGGTGGCCTGGACACCCTTCCTGTGAACCAGGATTGATCACATAGTTCTGCCATTAATACTGCTCTGTTTCTGCAATTTGTGGCCTACTGACTGTCAGGTATAGATTCCTTATGTGATTTGGAGTCATTATTAAACCCAAGCACCTTTGCAGGGATTGGAAGAACTCATTTGACCCAGAAAATCCCAATACTCCCTTGATGGAGGTCAAGAACCAAACAGAGGAAGGCAAGAGACTTCATCCACAATGACTGATTTTTTGCCATTTTGGTTTTGGATGCACACATTGGATCTTTCTTTAGATCCATCCGATGCTGATAATCTAAGCCACAGCCTCACACAGGGCCAAGAAGCTGATTCAGAGACATTCCTTTCCAAAGTAATTAAGCAAAGAGCCACAGGTGATGCCCATTCATTTCCATTTTAAAACTGTTTTCTTCAGGCTTCACAAAGGGTGGCCTGAGGCAAAGACCTTCCTGACATTCAGGGCAACAGAACAATAGGTAAGCAAAAGGGCCAAAGCAGGGTTTCTCCACTGAGACTTTCCTGGTCACACTGATATCTGAGTTTTCTGAGATGCTTGCCATTCCCTTCAGCTATGGATTACATGGCCATGTCACAGAGTTTGGAGGTGGTACATATTTTGGACACAAAACCATGAGCCTATTCTGGAGAGTGGCCAGAATTCAGGAAGAAAACAGGAACTTAGGAAGACAGTACATGTTGTCCATCGATAAGGCAACCTGCAATCCATTCCTAAAATGGGTAGGATGAATGCTGGGAAGCTTTCTACTAGACAGGACACATCCATTGATTCATTCTCTTTTCTAATGTCTACAACTATGGACACAGTGGGATACACAGACATAGAAACACTCGCCTTGTCAAAAGACTTTCTAGAAACATTCCACTCCAAACCAAGCCACCCGCCTTCCCTACCTATTCTCAGAATATAAGACAAAACCACAAACTCACACCCACACTGAAAAAGGCACCTCCTTCCCCAAAGTAAGTCTGTGACTATCCAGAGTGTCCTCTGAATGGTGGGCTATACTATGTTCCCCAGAAATGTCCTGTCCTTTCTCAGATCTGGTCTCCTTGGCCAACTCTGTGAAATATCAGGAGCCCGCGGTGAGCCACTTCTTGCTTTCTCTGGAAAGGCCAGTCTTCAAACTTTCCTGGCATTTGGCCATCCTCACATCAGTAGGTACCAAGAAAGACTGACTCTGTCCTTGGTAAATTTAAACAAGTGATCCCACTGTACTGGGAATTGGACTGGTTCTGGATGCCTGACTTCCTGGATCCCAAGTTCACAGAGTTCCATCACCAAGGAAGTGAGGTGAGGTCACTTCCTTCAGGAACTGAATGTGGTGACTGCCTTAGCAACCACTTTTTCCGAACAGTTGCTTCCATACTTCCTTTGACACTTTCACAAGTTAGATAGGTATCTCAACCATAGGAACCCAGGAACAGCTCTCCACAAAGGCCTTGGTTGGTCCATCTTTTCTACATTAAGGAGAGAGGGTGAATGAGACACAACCCTTCATCCTTACCAGGTTGTTTTCCATGGAATATGACTTTTGCTCTCTCACGTCCTTCATAGTTGCCTACATGTTCTCCAGGGATCATTTCTGCATGGACCTTTGAGGTTTTCAGCAGGTGGAAGATCCACTATATTCCTGTATTGTAAGACCAACTCTGTCCCTGCTGTTCTGTAATGTTAGATTGAGGGAACAGTGTATGGTTAGGGTTAATAACATGTGTGATTTGGGTTAGGAATCATTCTGCTGGATGAATAATGGTATTGGGAACCTGCGATATGTATGAGAATATATAGGTGAAATATATGTATGAAAACAGAAATCTAGGTAAGATTTGAAGCCCAAAAGAGCATTGGGCCCTTGATTGGAATACTTAGCTTTGAATTAGGTTGTGCACAGATGTGTCAGATTAATCAATATACAATGGCATAGGACCTTGTACCTTCGATGATTGAATGTCGAAGAGAACATCCAGTCAAAAAGGGATAGTCGTAAGTGAAAGATTTATAAAATAGGTATTTGTCACTTCCTGGGAAGAATTTTGTGTTTATTCCGAGCATAATGTAGTTGTAAAAAAAAAAAATGATTAAATTAAAAAGACACCTTGAAGAGCGTCAATGAGAGAGTGAGAGGACCAAAAAAAGTGGTTTGAGTCTTGGTTCACCTAGTCCCCCTGTTTGACTACTTTTTTATCAACCCTGGCCTGTCCGATAATAATCTCCATATTATTGCTAACTATAAAACCCTGTTTGCTCAACCGTGTAATTTCTTTTCTCTAAGCTCAAATTGGACAAGTTAAACTTATGGTAATACCCCACTAGCAGACATAGAATGTGACACCCCCCAATGATCACTTTTATGATTAAAAGTAGCTAGAAGAAGAAGTGGGGAATGAAAGATTAATAAAATATGTACTTGTCACTTTTTTTTTCTGTATGCTTAACAAAACACTGTTGAAATCTTGAGAACTGTTTGCTAATCTTGTTCCCAGAATGTCCTGTCCCCAAATGCCAAACTGCAGAATGTACTCCCTCACCCGGTTGAATGCAAACCGCCCACTCTCCCTCACCCATCAATAAACTTCGCTCCCTGCCCTCCCCAAAGAAAGTATATAAGCTCTGCTTAAGCTCTTCTCAGGGCTCTCTGCTCTATTCAAGTGAGCTCGGACCCCCTGCATGCTGACCCCCTATAAACCCTTTGCTGTTGCATGAGATAGTCTTTTGGTGGTCTCTTCCTCCGAAGCTCGCCCAATGTTTACTTTGATGATTGGGTGTAGAAAAGAACATTCAGTCAAAAAGGGATAGTCGGTAGGATTAGGAAGATAGTTGTTAGGTTTAGGAAGAAGAGTGAGTATAGGTTTTGGAAAAAAAATATTCTTTATCAATAGGGTTTTGTTTAGAGTGTGAATGTAAATGTTAGCCCATGTGAAGAGTCAGTCAAAACAGTGAACCGGAGAAAATATGTAGGAAAACAGATATCAATAGAGATATTACGAAATAAGGCAAAGTATAAAGTGGGTGATAGGATTAGACATTTTCAATAGGGTTGAATTTGAATATATGATCTTAGGAGAAACCAATATGTAGTCACTAATTGGATTGATATTTGAGAGCATTAGGCAACCTGGACATGGCTGTGTTTAGTAATCCATGTTCATTTTCAATTTAGGCTTTGGTACAATAATAAGTGTGAACCTTGCATTTTGTGTCCAGAATATTACTGTGATAAAATGTATATGTAGATCAGGTGACATGAGTAATTTTTCCATCATTTCTGGGAGCAATATTTTGAAGATTAATAAGTTAGTATTGGGGGTACAAAGACGTGTACCTTGTGTCTATGAATATAGAGCTAATGCATGAATAGACCATACTGTTAATAAATAATATAACTGGTTCCACTTTATATAATGCATTGGATTCATATCTTAAAATATATAAGAAATCTTATATTGATATACATACATTCATTCCAACTAGTTATACATCTAATGGTAAAATTAAGGTTATGGTTTATCATGAAAAGTGTGTGAGTTTTGCTTCAAAAGTGATTATGGAAATCAAAAATAATGTGTTTGGAAAGAAGTCTCATGAAAAGACCAGTCAAGAACCATGAAAAAATACATGTGTTCTGAAGCAGGAAGTGATTGAAAGTGAAACCAATGCCTCTAAATTAGCGAACTTGTGGATGAAATATATATCCTATTATATGCATAAACTGAAGAAATAGTAATGTACCAGTTTTGAATAAAAATGAACGTCAAAATACACATCATGTCCCATAGGAATCAATTTGCATTGATGTTAACCTGGGTCAGTTACTGTATTAATTTTAGGATTTGTAGGCACCATTCACTGAAGATAGTTTTCAGTACTAGGAAACAAATACGTATTTCAGGTGGATGAATATTTCTGACGATAATCTTGTGAAAAGTTGATTATAAATTCACATATATGAATATGAATGAATTTAGGAAATGTATAATAAGACACATGTATTTCATATTTTGAAAAATCTGGAAAGTTTGTATATATATATATATATATATATATATATATATATATATATATATATACACACACACACATGCACACAGACATTAAAAAGTAGCAATATATATGGCAATTGAAATTCACCATGAAATATATATCATCCACAGTTTCAAAAATATTCATTTTACTGAACATGGATTTATGTATAATGTTGTTAAACTAGGAAGCTCACAGAGAGTTCGAATTTTAACTTCCAACAGCATTTAGGAGAAGTGATCTCTTCTCACAATGTGTATCTGCCAAGTCAACCACTTCACAAGAATGTACGTGTTGTACCTTGTAGGATTCTATATGTGCATATAAAAATACATGTGCAAATAGGCTACAGAGAAAGGGAGACAGGAATTCACATATTTGTTAACTTTAAAAACACATGGAGAACAATTTCAACAAAAGTTGACTAGATTTATAACTCCTACCCTACATAATGCAAAGGCAAATTCAACTATACACCATGCCTCCTCTGAACTGCTTGTATTTCTATTCTGTTTGGATTATTATTCTCCATCATATTAGGATAAGTAGTCAGAGTCTAGTAGGCTATGGGTTAGTGTCAGGGATTCAGTATTTCGAATGGAAAATTGGAAAAGGTATCCAATGTGTATGTAATTATGTGCTATGAAAAATCTTCCCACTCTTATCCAGAACAATGCCTTGACATTACCTTTGCCCCAAGTAAGACACAATTACAGAAGAGTTCGAAAATCTGTATATATATATATATATATATATATATATATATATATATATATATATATATATGGAATGCAATATGCTCAGTTGTTCACAAACTTGGAGGTGGTAGATGAGTTTACAAAAGTAACGAACAGGGTAAACCCTCCACAAAAATGGAGCTTTGCTGGCCTAAAGACTTCTTGAGAAACTGCCTCTGAGGTTGGCAACTTGAAATATATGTTGTTGTCAGGAGCTTAATCTTCATTTGTGGTGAGACAATTAAAGCTGGATCTGCATCTATGTGACCTGAAGGATATTGTTTCTTATTTTCCAATGAACATGAGACAGCAGTGTTGAATTCTCTCTTTGTAGGTAAACTGTGGCCACTGGGGGCTATGTGTCTCCCTGTGAGGACTCTGAAACCATTTGGTCATCCTCCAATTTTCGTGGTGTTTCTTGCTGCTGCACTGGGAGTTTGGTATTTGCTTCGTGAAATACAAGGATTTCAACAGGGACACAGTGCTAGAGGGAGTTCTGTCATGTGTGGTGTGTCAGGGTCTGCAAGAGAATGCACCAACCAGGCCTCTATCCCACATAGCTTGCCCCCTTGACCATAGCAACCTGATTCTGAACATTGCCCTGAAAACTCTCCATATAACAAGATGCATTTACATATAAGGGTTTGCTGGTTACACTATGTCAGTCACAAGCTATTTGGAAGCCAATGGCAGGTCCACATGACTCCACCACAGATGTTTTATCACACACCTGCACACCACTACTCTAGGCCCACTACTCAGGAGGCTCCAACTTACTGGCATCACTGTTCTTCAACATTTTCATGAAACACAGTCAATCAAGGCACTGTATTGTATACTCATGATCAGCAACAGGACATCCAAAGTTTCTCCAGTGCCACCTGGTCATGGGAATTTCAAAAATTTGATGGTATTCATCTAGCCATTTTTCAAGGGTGAAGTTGGAGGCACTGTGGGTTTCAATTCATTCAGGAACCACTAAATGGTGAGGAAGTTTATTTCAATGAATTCTCTGGACAACACTCACAGGAAAGGCTCCCCAAAGAGTGGCCAAAAGGTCACATGAAGCCAGGCCCATTGAACTGTACAATGTGAGGTCCATGTGTGTTTTGACTCTCAACTATGGCTGCCATGTTTTTCATAATAAAATCATGTGATATCCTGGCTGAGATTCCCAGTGCTCTGTGGAAAACCAACCTGGGACTAGATTTCAGATTCCAAGCGTGAATCTCATGCGTGGCCTCCTAAAATCCCAATTCAATTCATGGCAATACTACTCTGAGGTCAGTTCCAGAACTCAGTCTATAAGGGGAATCACCCAAGAGTGAAGCCCTGGTGGACCGAGTCATCTCTTCCAACTGCCACAAAAATGACCACAATTATAACCAAAACACTCCCACATGGCCCTCATTTTCTTCCATATAGACATTCATCATAACTTCTGGCAAGAGGTTTCCATAAGTGGCGCAGCTCAAGACAGTGTCCAATATAAGCTTCCTTGTCCCTCATTTGCATAAAGTAAGTGTGGCCTGGACACTCTTCCTGTCAACCAGGAGTGATCAAATAGGCCTGCCATTAATACTGCTCTGCTTCTACTATTTGAGGCCTACTGACTGTCAGGTATAGATTCTTTATGTGGTTTTTAGTCATGAGAAAACACTAGCACATCTGCAGGGCTTTGAAGAACTCATTTTACCCAAGGGTCCATAATCACACTTTATGGAGGTCAGGAACCTAACAGAGGAAGGTGAGAGACTTCATCCACAATGACTGATCTTTTTGAATTTTGGTTATGGATGCACACATGGGATCTATCTTTAGATCCATCAGGTGCTGACAATCTAAGCCCCAGCTTCACCGAGAGCCAAGAGGCTGATTCAAACACATCCATTTCCAAAGAAATTAAGCAAAGAGCCACAGGTGATGCCCACTCATTTCCATTTGAATACTGTTTTCTTCAGGCTTCACAAAAAGGTGGCCTGAGCCAAAGACTTACCTTACATTTAGGGCAACAGAAAAATAGGTAAGCAAATGACCCAAAGCAGGGTTTCTCCACTGAGACTTTCCTGGTCACAATGATATCTGAGTTTTCTGACATGCTCCCCTTTCCTTCAGCTCTGGAGTACATGGCCATGTGACAGAGCTTGGAGGTGCCACATAGCTTGGACACAAAACTGTGAGCCTATTCTGGAGAGTGTCCAGAATTCAGGAAGAAAACAGGAACTTAGAAAGATAGTAGGTTTTGCCCATTGATAAGGCTAGCCGCAATCCATTCATAAATTGGCAGTATGAATTCTGGGAAGCTTTCTACTAGACAGAACACATCCATGATGCATTCTTTTTCTAATACCAAGACCACAAACAGAGTGGGATACACAGTAATAGAAACACTCACCTTGTCAGAGGACATACTAGATAAAGTCCTCTCCAAACCAAACAAGTCGCCTTTCCTACATATTCTCAAACTCACACCCACACTCAAAAAGGCAGCACCTTGCCCAAAGTAGGTCTGTGACTATCCGGAGTGTCCTATGATGGGTGGGATATACTATATTTCCACGAAATGCACTGTGCTGTCTCAGTTCTGGTCTCCT
Organism: Callospermophilus lateralis; assembly: GCF_048772815.1. Classification (NCBI taxonomy): domain Eukaryota; kingdom Metazoa; phylum Chordata; class Mammalia; order Rodentia; family Sciuridae; genus Callospermophilus; species Callospermophilus lateralis. The sequence continues at coordinate 230,063 of NW_027510616.1, forward strand.
TGGCCAACTCTGTGAAGTTGTCAGAAGTCACTGGTGATCCACTACCTGCTTTCTCAGGAAAGGCCCCTCTTCTTAGCTTTCCTGGCATTTGGCCATCCTCACATAACTAGGAACCAAGAAAGACTGACTCTGTCCTTGGTTTACCCAAACAAGTGAGACCACTGGAACTGGGACTGGAACTGGCTGTGGTCTCCTGGCTTCCTGAATCCCAAGTTTAGAGAGTCCCATTACCAAGGAAGTTATGTGAGGTAACTTCCTTCAGGAAGTGAATGAAGTCACTGCGTTGGCAAACACTTTGTCCTAACAGTTGCTTCCAAGGGTCCCATGAGATGGAGGGTGCACCTACTTCCTGTGACATTTTCACAAGTTAGAATGATATATCAACCATAGGCACCTGGGAACAGCTCTCCACACAGGCTTGGTTTGGTCCATCTTCTCTACATTAAGAAGAGAGAGGCTGATTCAGACACATCCCTTCACCCTGACCAGGTTGTTTACGATGGAAGTTGACTTTTCCTCCCTCAGGTCCTTCATTGCTGCCTACATCTTCTCCATGGATTATTTCTGTATTGACCTTTGAGGTTCTCAGCAGGTGGAAGATCCCCTACACTCCTGATTGTAAGACCAACTCTGTCCCTGCTTTTCTGTAAAGTTAGATTGAGGGAACAGTGTATGGTTAGGGTAATAACAGGTTTGATTTGGGTTAGGAATCATTCTGCATAATGAATAATGGCAATGGGAACTTGTGATATTTACAAGAATATATAGGTGAAATATAAGTATGAATACAGAAGTCTAGGTAAGATTTGAAGCCCAGAAGAGCATTGGGTCCATGATTGGGATACTTAGCTTTGAAATACCTTCTGCACAGATGTCTCAGATAAATCGATAAAAAATGGCATAGGACCTTGTAAATTGGATGATCAAATGTAGAAGAAAACATCCACTTAAAAAGGGTAGTTGGTAGGATTGGAAAGATAGTCAGTAGGTTTAGGAAGAAGAGTGAGTATAGGATTTGCTCCAAAAGTTCTTTAGCAATAGGGTTTCTGGTAGAGAATGAATGTAAATGTCAGCACATGTGATGAGTCAGTTACAATGATTAACTGGGGAAAATATATAGGGAAGCAGATATCAATAGAGACAGGAAGAAATCAAGCAAAGTATAAATTGAGTGATAGGATTAGACATTTTCAGCATGGTAGATGTTGAATATACAATCTTAGAAAGAAACAAATATTTAGCAACAATAGGATTGACATTTGAGAGCATTAGGCAATCTGGACTTGGATGTTTTTAGTAATCCATGCTCACTTTCCATTTAGGCTTTGGTACAATCATAAGTGTGAACTTTGCATTTTGTGTCCAGAATATTACTGTGATAAAGTGTATATGTAGATCAGGTGACATGAGTATTTCTTCCACCAGTTATGTGGTCAATATTTTGAAGATGTATAAATTAGTATTGGGTGTACAAATAGGTCTACACTGTGTCTACAAATATTGATAAAATGAATGAATAGACAATACTGTGAATAAATAATATAACTGGTTCCAACTTTAAATTATGGATTGAATTGATATCTTAAAATATACAGGAAATATTATATTGATATACATACATTCATTACAACCATTTATAGATCTAATGGTAATATTAGGGTTATGATTTGTCATGAAGAGTGTGTGAGGTTTGCTTCAACATGATTATTGAAATCTAAAATGAAAAGTATTCTCATGAAAAGACCAGTCAAAAAAAATGGAGGAATATATGTGTACTGAAGCAGGAAGTGATAGAAAGTGAAACAAATGCCTATAAATTTGCAAACTTGTGAATGAAATATTTATCCTATGATGTGCATAAACTGAAGAAATAGTCATGTAACATTGTTGAATAAAAATGAACGTCATAATACACATCATGTACCATAGTAATCTACTTGCATTGATGTTAAAGTGGGTCAGTTACTGTAGAAAAATTAGGACTTCTATGCACCATTCACTGAATTTAGATTTCAGTACTAGGAAACAATATGTATTTGAGGTGGATGAATATTTCTGAGAATAATTTTGTGAACATTTGATTATAAATCCACATACACGAATATGAATGCATTTAGGGATTGTATAATAAGACACATATATTTTATATTCTGAAAAATCTGGAGAGTGTGTGTGTATATACACACACACACACACACACGCACACGCACAGACATTAAAAGGTAGCAATATATATGTGAATCGAAATTTATCATGGAATATATATCATTCACAGATCCAAAAATATTCATTTTACTGAACATGGATTTATGTATTATCTTGTTCAACTAGGAAGCTCACCCATACTTTTAATTTTCAGTTCCAACAACGTTCAGGAGGAGTGATCTCTTTTGACAATTTGTATCTGCCAAGTCTGCCACCTCACAAAAGTGTACATGTGTTACCAGGTAGGATTCTATATGTGCATACAAAAATACATGTGCTGAATAGGATACAGATAAAGGGCGACAGGAATTCACGTATTTGTTATCTTTAAAACACACGGAGAACTACTTCAATTTAATATTGACTTGATTTATAACACCTACCCTTTATCATACAAAAGGTAAGTCCAGCTATACACCATGCCTCCTCTGAACTGCTTGTATTTCTATTCTGTTTTGGTTATTTTGCTCCATCAATTTAGGATTGCCACAGTCTGGCTGGGCACAATTCAGGAGCCACTTGTCAAAAGCTAACTTTATTTTTAGAACCACACACGCCAAAAAATAGCTCCTCCGGAAAAACACTCAGAGCACAACTGCCACCACCGGCTTCCCACAAGCTCTCAACCTCCTCACTCCTCCTGCTCTTGAGGTCGATTGGCTGGGTTGTTTGAGCAGAGCCAAAAAAGTCCCCCAAGAAGCAGCTCCATAATTTGAAAGGGTGGGGAAACAGCCCAATGGGCATCACCGCAGAGGAGCCAATCAGCTAGATGTTGCTGAGGCCGCTGTGAGCCAACCATCAGCTGCCAGTCTGAAAGTTTGCTTTGGCCCCTTGGGCTGTGGCTCTCAACATCTAACCCTCTCTGTTTAAACAACAAGCATGTGGCTTAGGGACCGTGCCTGCCTTAGGTTGTCCAATAGTACATATGGTCCTTACCCATTATCGAATGAGCTGACCTCAAGGTGTCAGCCTCCTGTCTTAGATTGGTACCATTGTAATTGGATCTTACCCATCACTGACTACAGGTCCAGTATACATCCACACCTGTGGAGAGGTCTTTGTACCAGGGGCAGGTGAGGTTCTTTGCCTCATCTCTGTTGGCACCCAAATTTTAGCTGAACGACCATGACAAGCAGAAGGGAGGAAGATACACCAAGGCAATTGATGGCTCTTTTTGAAAAAATTGTACCACCGATGACATCATCAGAGAAATACCCCAACACTACCACAAGTCGCTGCACCAACAGATAGTTCACAATGCATGCAGGTGAGTTCACAATGCATACAAGTGATACATAGTCCAGGCAAGTTCTGCAAGCAGTTCAGTGATGGCTATTGCAGAAGCTGTAGATTGGTTTTATCTTTGTCTTCACATGCACTGGGATGAAGTTAGAAATTCTGGCAACAATGCCTAAAGAAAGAATTATGTAACATTCCAAAAGGCACTAAAAGAAAACAATTTTCTTAACAATTTACATTGTCTCGAAGAGAATTATTAAATATAATGCAAAGAAAAGGTGGATCCAACATGGCGGCGGGCAGAGAGGCTGCGCTTTTAATGCACTCACAGTAATGGGGTCATAAAGTCGCAAGGATAACTCTTGGATTCTACCAACGGAGATTCTGTTAGCAAAATTCCACTGAAGGGAGACCGCCCGGGAGCTACTAGAATTTTTTTGAAGCGTCTGTGTGACCCGGACAAGCGGGACCCTGCCACTAGACGCGGAGTTCAAGATTCACCAGCCACAGTCCGCGCACCGCGGGCACAGCTGCAGATCCATCCACCCGCCCGCAGCCAAAGTGACTGGGTCCTGCTAGACGCTGAGACACAGCTTGGCAGGAAGAAGTCTTTAGCCAAGCCTCCACGCGCCAGGAGCTGAGGCGAACCGGGCCGGGCCAGTCCCACCCCTCCCCTCGGTCAATCCGGCAAGAAGCCTGGGGCCCGCCATAGCAGAGAGTTGACGTCATCAGAGTTCGGCTGGCGAAATTCCTTCCCAGCAGAATCCACTTTAGCAGGTGCGTGACTCCCCATACTGATACAAGCAGCCAGGAAACTTCATTGACTTCTCAGGGGTCATGTCCGTAGGGAAGCAGAGGCGAGCCCAGACCCCAAGGCCCCCATATCACCAGAGGTGACCCCTAAGGTCTTAGCCGCCAGTTTACCACAGCACTGGGGCTTAAAAGGGACACTCGGTGGGGCTGCAAGTGTAACTAGATCTCTGTAGAATCACTTCTGGGAAACAGGACCTGGCTGGCAGGCTGACAGGAGGAAGGGGGTTAAGAGCTGGAGAAGTGAAATGGCTCTGAACTGACAAGTCTGAGAAACCCCCAGAAGACGCAGTACAGGGATAGCTCTCGGCAGGTAGAGAGCAGACACTCCCCTTGGAAGGCACAGCTCTGCCTACTGGAAGAGAAGAAGGTGGATCTCTAAGACTTTAATTTTTGTTGTTGTTGTTGTTGTTGCTGTTGTTGATATTTTTTTCTCTCCTTCTTCTCTCCCTGTTCCTTTCCCCCCTTTTCCTTCTCTCTTTCTATCCCATTTCAAGTTTTATTGTTCTTTTCATTCCCCTCTAATCTATCTCTCCCTCTATCATTTTTTCTTTTTAAGAGCACCTTCATTCTCCTACCGCCCAACTCTCATCCCAAGCATTACATCTTCCATTGTGTGTAATTGTCTAAATGCAAATAGGTGAATGTCTCGAGGCTGTCTATAAGACTCCTAAATACCTAGCTACTACCAACACCCTGATCCAATTGCCTGGTAGTATCCACCTTCAGTGGAGCAATCTTCTAAAGTAGCCAAGTCATACTAACCATTGTACCACCAGAGCACCCAACCTAAACATATAGTCCTAAGAACAAACAGCAAATCATTATATGCATACAGAACCTAGAAGCCTTATATGAATTGAATGAATCAGCTTTAAAGTACAACAAAGCCCAAAATTTCTAGGCATAATCTCCCACCACAAAAGAGAGACAACAGAGATATACAAAGCCAAAACAAATGTATAGGAGAAAGCAGTTACAAAGCAGTCAAACAGAGCTGGAAAGCAACGTGAACAATATGAAAAAACAAGGGAAAAAAGGGTTACGAACAATGCAGTACAATCTAAATATACAGGAGGACCTAGAAGAATCAGAAATATGGACAGGGAAAGAAATCAAGGCATTCCTAATTCAGATGGAACGGAATATTAGAGAAGACATGAGACAGCAAATCCAAGCATTGAAAGTATATTTTGAAGAGGAACTAACCACACAAATTAAATCCACAAAGAATGAGCTTTATCAGGAGATAGAGATGTTAAAAATAATCAAGTTGTAATCATAGAAATGCAAGAAACCGTAAATCAGATTAAAAGTGCTAATGAGAATATTACAAACAGACTAGATCAAGTAGAAGTCAGAACATCAGATAATGAAGACAAAGTATATCAACTTGAAAAGAATATAGTCAACACAGAAAAGATGCTGAAATCAAACATATAACACAAAACACAAGTGTGCACACATAATATAATACATACAACACATGACATAATATTAAAGGCCTTATGACTTTTTACAGGTGAAATCTCCATTGCAATGTCTAAAAACTCTATTGTCCAAAAATAGAACTGATCAGCAAAACATTAACCTAGGTCTGTATGAGCTAAAAAAAAACAAAATAAAACTTCATGATATGAGAAAGGGCAATAATAAAATAGATGTTGAAAAAAACATTCTGGTTCTGTCACAGATGTAAGAACAGCCAAACTGGAGTTCTGGATATCAGCTCTTATTGATTTGAGCCAAATCATCTTATTTTTGGTCTGTAGAAATCTCTTTAGTTAATCTCTCTGGAATCCAAATTGGCTACTCTTCTCCCTGTAGAAACACAAAAACAGACCCCGGACTCCAGACAATTACTGGGTCAGGACCTTTCCATTGTTCTGTTAGAATATCCTTCCAAAGTACCTTGGGCTTATGTACATTATTTGGACATATATGCCTTTCTGCAGCACTAAGCCCTGATGAACCCAAATTTAAAAAGTTTAGAGTAAAAGGGTTATTTTAAGTTTATCTTTGGGGAATATATACCCCTTCCCAATTCCTTCTTTTTGCTTTAATATGTATGTTTTAATAGTTTGATGTGATCTTTCAACTATGCCTTGTCCCTGTGGATTGTATGGGATTCCTGTTATATGAGTAATGCCAAATGATGAGCAAAATTGTTTAAAAGAGGTAGAAATATAACCAGGGGCATTATCTGTTTTTAACTCTTTTGGAACGCCCACAGTGGCAAAATTTTGTAAGCAATGAGCTATAACATCTTTAGTTTTTTTCTCCAGCAAGAAGGGAGACCATCAAAAATCCAGAAGAAGTATCAACTGTAACATGCAAATATTTTAATTTTCCAAATTCTGGCAAGTTTGTGACGTTCATCTGCCAAATATGGTTAGGTATCAATCCTCTAGGATTGACTCCAAGATTAACTTGTGGTAAAAAGGTCACACAATTTTGACATTGTTTTATTATTTGTCTAGCTTGTTCCTTAGTTATTTTGAAATGCTTTTGTAAAGTATTAGCATTGACATGTAACTTTTTATAAAAATTTATAGCTTCTTCTAGTGTAGAGAAAATATGTATGTATGTCATGTGTTGTTTTATCTACTAAATAATTGCCCAAACTAAGGGCTCCAGGCATTCCTGTATGTGTCCTGAAATGTCCTATAAAGAACGGATCTTTCCTGTCCCAGATTAGACTTTGTATAGTGGAAAGCAAAGAGAAAAGAGTAGAGGAAGGGGATATCCTTCCACCTTCAAGTGATACTATAGCAATAACTATATACTGATTATCGGAAAATAAATTAATTACAGATGCTTTAAGCATCACAAAAGCTTGTAATACTGCATTAAGCTCTACATTTTGAGCTAATTGTTTTCGTACTAAAAATGTAAAAGTTTGATCAGGTGTAACTATTACTGCTGTACCATTATTTGACCCATCAGTGAATATATTTGTAGCATTAATAATAGGTGTTTTTCTTCTCATTTTTTGAAAAATTACATGATGTGATGACCAAAAAGACAATAAAGGATTAGATGGTAAGTGGTTATCAAATGAAACATTAGATTTGCACATGATTATTGCCCAAGTATTTAACTAATTATCTAACTCATCAATTTGATTCATAGTATATGGAGTAATAATTTTATTGGAAGACATTCCAATCAGTCCCTTTGCTGCTTTTATTCCTTTGAGTATTAATTGTCCTAAAGCCTCAGTATACCTAGTAAGAATAGTGTTAGGAGAACAAGATAAATGTATTCATAATAATGGACCTTCTTGCCAAAAATACTTCTGTAGGAATATTTTTTTGGTGGTAGTACAATAAATAATAAGGCATTCTTAAATCAATTCTATCCAAATGAATATTTTCCATACATTTTTCAATGATTTTTAATGCCTTTCTTGCTTCAGGTGTTAACATTCGGGGTGCATTTGGATCTGATAGACCTTTTAGGATATCAAATAAAGGTTCAAACTCTCCTGTTGGTATACCTAGATAAGGCCTTATCCAATTTATGTCTCCTAATAACTTTTGAAAGTCATTAAGTGATTTGAGTTGATCTATTCGTATTTGAATTTTTGGTGGATGGACCATGATTGAGGATAAAAGAACTTCTAAATAATTAATTGAAAAATTTAATTGTACTTTATCTATTGCTATCTCTAGTTTATAATTTTTTAATAAGTTTGTAAGTGTGGCATAACATTCTAGCAATGCGTTTTTAGCTTTCTGTGCTAATAATACACCATCCATATAGTGAAATATTTGTAGTTCAGGATTTTGATTTCTAAGTGGCTGGATTAATTTGTTAACATAAATTTGACACATAGTTGGACTGTTAGCCATCCCTTGAGGGAGTACTTTCCATTTGGATCTCTGATCAGGACCTTCATGATTCAGTGCAGGGATAGTAAATGCAAACCATGGACTATCCTCAGGATGAATTGCAATTGAATAAAAACAATCTTTAATATCTATAATTAAAACATACCAGGTTTTTGGCAAAGCAGAACATTGAGGAATTCCCAAATGAGCAGGTCGCATAATAACCGTCTCATTATTAATGGCTCTTAAATCTTGCAATAATCTCCATTTACCAGATTTCTTTTTGATGACAAAAATGGGAGTATTATGGGGAGATACAGACGGTTGTATATGTCCTTCCGCTAATTGTTGTTTTACCAGGTCATGGGTTGCTTGTACCTTTTCTTTAGTCAGGGGCCACTGAGGAACCCATACTGGTATTTCTGATTTCCAAGTAGTTTTTATTGTCTTAGTGGCCCTTTCTTAAAATCCAACCCATGTCTGTCTGTTCTTTGATCTATTTGTATTGGGGCTGCTATACCTTGTTCTTGTTTTTCTAATCTTTTTCCTTTCCTAAAACCTTGTCTAACCATAATTGTGGGTACATTTTGATTGATGTTATTTGTTAATGTCAAACCTAATCGATCTAGGACATCTCATCCCAATAAATTTATGGGAAGATGATCCATACATATGGCTGTTTAGTTCCTTCACATCCTTCAGGATCCTTCCAATCTAATACCATTGCTCTTCTATGGGGATTAGTCACCAATCCTAGGCCTTGAAGCATTTGAGTGTATTGTTGCAATGGCCAATGTTTTGACGAGAGATGATGCTAAGTTCTTGATGAGAGATGATTCTAAGTTCTGCATCTGTATCCAATAGCCCATTAAATTCATGTCCTTGAATATTTAGTTTTAGCATGGGGCGAGAATCTAAATTTAAAGAAACATAGCCCAATCTACACGTGTGGAGCCTAATCCCTTGGAACCTCTTTCTACAGCATGACTGAAAAATTTATCATGTAGGCTTGGTATTATTAGTAACTGTGCTATTCTGTCTCTTGGTGAAATTACAGATATACCCTTTGGAGAACTGGCTATAAATTTTAATTCACCTTCTATGGTCTACAAGCACGGACACAGAGAGATACACAGACATAGAAACAGTTGCCTTGCCAAAGGACTTACTAGACACAGTTCACCCCAAACCAAACATTCTGCTTTTCCTACCTATTGTCAGAACATGATACAAAACCACAAACTCACACCCATACCCACAAGTCACCTCCTTCCCCAAAGTAGGTCTGTGACTATCCAGAGTTTCCTCTGACTGGTGCGCCATAATATTTTCCCACGAAATGGCCGGTACTGTCTCAGATCTGGTCTCCTTGGCCAACTCTGTGAAGTTTTCAGGAGCCAGCTATTTCCTGCTTTCTCAGGAAAGGCTCCACTTCAGAGCTCTCCTGGCATTTGGCCATCCTCACATCAGTATGTACCAAGAAAGACTGACACTGTCCTTAGTAAATCCAAACAATGAGCCCACTGGGACTGAGACTGGGACTGGCTCTGTGTCCCGGGCTTCCAGTTCAGAGAGTTCCATCACCATGTAAGTGAGGTAGGTCACTGCTGGCTTGTGGGAAGCCGGTGATGGCAGTTGGGTTCTGAAGGTTTTTCTCAGGAGCTGTTTTGTTTGGCATGTGTGGTTCTTAAAATAAAGTTCGTTTCTTTTGTCAAGTGGCTCCTGAATTTTGCCCAGCCAGACTGTGGCATTTGGAGGGCCACAAGGGGAATGAGTGAGGGTAAGTGATAAGGTAAACTGCTCACCTCTGAAGGCAGGGCGAGAGGATGGGAAGCCATTTTAAAATTCCTCTTTTGTTTTGCTTCACTTTTGTTTTAAGTTGCCTGTCCCTGGAGATGGGTAAGATGGAAGAAAAACCACTCACATCTGAGGAACTGATTGAGAGAAAAAAGAGATGGACATTTCAGGAGGATAGAAAAGCTATTATAATGATTTTCTGTTGTTCCACTTTTGTTTCATTCTGGTTCAGTTTTGTTTGGCGATATCTTCTTGGGTTGTATTATAGTTATAGTAGAAATATTCAAGTAAAAGAGAAGGTCTCTCAAGCTAGTCAGACAGAGATAAAAATTCAATTAAAAGAGAAGGTCTCTCTAGCTAGTTAGACAGAGGAAAAAAACAGGTGATTGATCCTGATAATGTGTCTGAATCAGCCTCTTGGACCTGTGTGAGGCTGTGGCTTAGATTCTCATCACCTGATGGATCATTCCGTGTGTGAATCCATACCCAAAATGGCCAAATGAGCAGTCCCTGTGGATGAAGTCTCTTGCCTTCCTCTGTAAGGCTACTGACCTCCATCAAGTGAGAATACGCATCCTTTGTGTCAAATGAGTTCTTCAAAGCCCTGGAGAGTCTAGCACATAGGTTCTTTGGTTTTCTCATGACTCCAATTCACATAAAAATATCTATACCTGACAGTCAGTAGGCCTCAAATTGGAGAAGCAGAGGTGTATTAAGGGCAGGCCTATTTGATCACACCTGGTTCACAGGAAGGGTGTCCAGGCCACCATGACTTTAGGCAATGAGGGGCAAGAGAGCTTATTTTGGACACTGTCTTGGACTTCGCCACTCATGTAAACCTCCAGACAGAACTTAGTATGAGAGTGTATATATGGAAGAAGATGAGGACCATGTGGGAGTGTTTTGGTTTTAATTGTGGTCATTTGTGTGGTAGTTGGAAGATATGACTGGGTACACCTGGGCTGAACTCTGGTGTGATTCCCCTTAAAGACTGAGTTCTGGAACTGACTTAGAGAAGTGTTATCATGAAATATGTTGGGATTTCAGTTGGTCAGGCATGAGAGTCGCCCTTGGAAACCGAGATCTAGGCCCAGGTTTGCTTTCCACAGAGCACTGGGAATCTCAGCCAGGATATCACATGGTTTTATTCTGAAAGACATGGCAGCCATATTTGAGAGTCAAAACACAAATGGACCTCACATTGTAGACAGCAATAGCCCTGGCTTCCTGTGAAATTTTGGCCACTCTTTGGAAGCCTTGCCTGTGATATTTCTCCAGAGCTTTCATTGAAATGAGCTTCCTCACAATTTAATTGTTCCTGAATGAAGTTAAACACACACTGCCTCCAACATCATTCTTGAAAAATGGCTAGATAAATACCATGAAATTTTTGAAATTCCCATGACCATGAAAATGGTGTAGAACAGAGATGCCAGTAAGCTGGAGCCTGATGTGAAGTGGGCCTAGAAAAGTCGTGTGCAGGTGTGTGATAAAATATCTGTGGTGCGGCCATGTGGATCTGCCATTGGCTTCCAAATGGCTTGTGACTGACATGGTGCACCCAGCAGACCCTTCTATGTAAAGGCATCTTGTTATATGGAGAGTTTTCAGGGCAATGTTCAGAATCAGATTGGTATGGTCAAGGATGGGATTGAAGCCTGGTTGGTGCATTATCCTGCAGACCCTGACACACCACACGTGACAGAACTCCCTTTAGCACTGTGTCCCAGTTGAACTCCTTGTATTTTGTGAAGCAAATACCAAACTCACATTGCAGCAGCAAGAAACACATCGACAAGTGGAGGATTGCCGGATGGCTTTACAGTCCACACGGAAAGATTTTCCCCCCAGTGGCCACAGTTTACCTACAAAGAGAGAATTCAGCACTGCTGCCTCATGTTCATTAGAAAATAAGAAACCATGTCCTCCAGGTCACTTAGATACATACCTAGCTTTGATGGTCTCTCTACAAAAAAAGCTAAAACTCCTGACAACAACAAATATTTCAAGTGCCCAAACTCAGAGGCAGTTTCACCAGAAGTCTTTAGTCCAGCAGAGCTCCATTTTTGTGGAGTATTTACCTGTCCCTTACTTTTGGAAACTCCTCTGCCACCTTCAAGGTTGTGAACTCTTGAGCATATTATATTCCAGATATGTATTCACAGATTTTCTAACTCTTCCACTCTAATTGTGTTTTACTTGGGGTGAAGGTAAAGTCAAGGCATTGTTCTGGATTAGAGTGCCAAGATTTTTGTGAAGCACATATTTACATACACATTGGATTCATTTTCCTATTTTCCATTCAAAATGCTGAATGCCTGACACTAACCCATACCCTACTAGACTCTGACTACTAACTCTAATATGATGGAGAAAAATAACCCAAACCGAATAGAAATACAAGCAGTTTAGACGAGGCATAGTGTATTGCTGGACTTGCCTTTTGCATTATACAGGGTAGGACTTATAAATCTAGTCAATATTTTGTTGAAATAGTTCTCCATGTGTTTTTAAAGTTAACAAATAGATGAATTCCTTTCTGCATTTCTCTGTAGCCAATTCAGCACATGTAATTTCATATGCACATATTGAATCGTACCTGTTATCACATGTACATTCTTGTGAGGTGGCTGACTTTGCAGATACAAATTGGGAGAAGAGATCACTCCACCTAAACACAGTTGGAACTGAAAATTCAACCTATGGGTGAGCTTCATAGATGAACAACATGATAAATAAAATCATGTTCAGTATAATGAATATTTTTGGATCAGTGGATGATATACATTTCATGATGAATTTCGATTTCCATATATATTGCTACTTTTTAATGTCTGTGTGTGTGTGTGTGTGTGTGTGTGTGTGTGTATACACTCTCCAAGTTTTTCATAATATTAACTATATGGGTCTTAATGTACACTCCCTAAATTCATTCGTATTCATGTATGTGGATTTATAATCAAATATTCAAGAGATTATTCTCAGAAATATTCATCCACCTAAAATACATATTTGTTTCCTAGAACTAAAAACTAACTTCTGTGAATGGTGCATACGAATCCTAATATTTCTACAGTAACTGACCCAGTTTAACACCAATGCAAGTAGATATTTATGGAACGTGATGTGTATTTTGATGTTCATTTTTAGTCAACACTTGTACATTACTATTTCTTCAGTTTATGCACATCATAAGATATATATTTCATACACAAGTTAGCAAATTTATAGGCATTTGTTTCACTTTCAATAACTTCATTCTTCAGAACACATGTATTCCTCCATGTTTTTTGACAAGACTTTTCATGAGACTTCTTTCTAAACACATTATATTCGATTTCCATAATCACTTTTGAAGCAAAACTCACACACTCTTCATGATGAAATATCACCCTAATATTACCATTAGAAGTATAACTGGTTGGAATGAATGATTTAATATCAATATAAGATTTTCTGTATATTTTCAGATATCAACTCAGTCCATTATTTATAGCGGACCAATTATATTATTTATTCACAGTATGGTCTATTCTTGCATTATCTCTATATTCTTAGACAGATACTACACCACATTCTACCCCCAATACTCATTTATACGTCTTCAAAATATTGTTCCCAGAAATGGTGGAAGAAATACTCATGTCACCTGATCTACATATACATTTTATCACAGTAATATTCTGGAAAATAAAGCAAAGGTCACACTTATGATTGTACCAAAGCCTAAATTTAAAGTGAGCATGGATTTCTAAAAACATCCATGTCCAGGTTGCCTAATTCTCTCAAATGTCAATCCAATTGTTGACTACATACTTGTTTCTTTCTAAGATTATATATTCAAACTCAACCCTGTTGAAAATGTCTAATCCTATCACTCACTTTAAACTTTGCCTGATATCCTAATGTCTCTATTGATATAGGCTTTCCTTCATAATTTCCCAGTTCATCATTTTGACTGTTCATTTGTGCTGACATTTACATTCACTCTCTACCTGAAACCCAATTGCTAAATAACTTTTGGTCCAAATCCTATACTCACTCTTCTTTCTGAATCTACCGACTATCTCCCAAATCCTACTGACTATCCTTTTTTGAATGGATGTTCTCTTCGACATTCAATCATTCAAGGTACAAGGTCCGATGCCATTGTGTATTGATTTATCTGAGACATCTGTGCAGGACATAATTCAAAGCTAAGTCTCCCAATCAAGGGCCCAATCCCTTTCTGGGCTTCAAATATTACTTAGATTTCTGTTTTCATACATATATTTCACAACTATATTTTTATAAATATTGCAGATTTCCAATACCATTATTCATCCAGCAAAATGATTCCTAACCCAAATCGAACAAGTAATTAACCCAAACCATATACTATTCCCTCATTCTCACTTTATAAAAGAGCAGGGAAAGTCTTGGTCTTACAATATAGGAATGTAGGGGATATATCACCTGCTGAAAACCTCAAAGGTCCATGCAGAAATAATCCCTGGAGAAGATGTAGGCAGCTATTAAGGACCTGAGAGAGCAAAAGTCATCTTCCATGGAAAACAACCCTGTCTGGAGAGGGGTTGTTTCTGACTCAGTGTCTCTGTTCCTAATGTACAGAAGATGGACCAATCCAGGCCTGTGTGGAGAGCTGTTCACGGGTGCCAATGGGTGATATACTATTCTAACTGGTGAGAGTGTCACTGGAAATAGGGACAGCATCTATCTCATGGGACCCTTAAAAGCAACTGTTAGGAAAAAGTGGTTGCAAAGGCAGTGACCTCATTCAGTTCCTGAAGGAAGTGACCTCATCTCTATTCCTTGGTGATGGAACTCTCTGAACTTGTGATCCAGGAATCCAGGCACCCAGAGCCAGTCCTAGTCCCAGTCCCAGTGGGCTCACTTGTTTGGATATTCCAAGGACAGAGTCAGTCTTTCTTGGTATCCATTGATGTGAAAATGGCCAAATGCCAGGAAAGCTTTGAAGACTGGCCTTTCCAGAGAAAGCAAGTAGTGGCTTACCACGGGCTCCTGACAATTTCACAGAGTTGGCCAAAGATACCAGATCTGAGACAGGACAGGCCATTTTGGAGGTACATAGTAAGGCTCACCAGTGAGAGTGCACTCCGAATAGTCACAGACCTACTTGGGGGAAGGCGATGCCTTTGTGGTTTTTGTTGTGTGTTTGTGGTTTTATCTCATGTTCTGAGAAAAGGTAAGAAAGGTGGTTTGTTTGGTTTGGAGTGAACCGTTTCTAGTAAGTGATTGGACAAGGCAAGTGTTTCCATGTCTGTGTATCCCAATGTGTCTGTTGTTGCAGACATTAGAAAAGAGAATGCATCAATGTATGGGTCCTGTCTAGTAGAAAGCTTCCCAGCATCAATCCTGCCCAATTTATGAATGGACTGTGGCTTGCATTATCGAAGGGCAACACCTACAAACTTCCTTAGTTCCTGTTTTCTTCCTGAATTCTGGCTACACTCAAGAATAGGCTCATGGTTTTGTGTTCAAGATATTTACCACCTCCAAGCTCTGTGATATGGCCATGTACTGGATAGCTGAAGGGAATGGCGAGCATCTCAGAAAACTCAGATATCAGTGTGACCAGTAAAGTCTCAGTGGAGAAACCCTGCTATGGGCCTTTTGCTTACCTATTGTTCTTTTGCCCTGAATGTCAGGAAGGGCTTTGCCTCACGCCACACATTTGTGAAGCCTGAAGAAACCAGTTTTCAAATGGAAATGAGTGGGCATCACCTGTGGCTCTTTGCTTAACTGCTTTGGAAAGGGATGTGTCTTAATCAGTCTCTTGACCCTGTGTGAGGCTGTGGCTTAGATTACCAACACCTGGTGGATGTAAAGAAAGATCCCATGTGTGCATACAAAATCAAAATGGCAAAAATTGCAGTCATTGTAGATGAAGTCTCTCGCCTTTCTCTGTAAGGTTCCTGACCTCCATCAAGTGGGAATAGGGATCCTTTGGGTCAAATGAATTCTTCAAAACCATGCAGAGGCTAGTCCATAGGTGCTTCGGTTTTTTCTTGACTCCATTTCACATAAAGAATCTAAATGCCAAAGTCAGAATGCCTCAAATTGGAGAAGTGGAAAAGTATTAATGGCAGACCTGTTTGATCACTCCTGGTTCACAAGAAGGGTGTCCAGGCCACCGTGACTTTAGTCACACACACACACACACACACACACACACACACACACACACACACACATATATATATATATATATATATATATATATACTCTCCAGATTTTTCAAAATATCAAATATGTGTCTTATTTTACACTCACCAAATTCATTCATATTCATATACGTAAATTTATAATCAACTTTCCAAAGATTATTCTTAGAAATATTCATTCACCTGAAAAACATATTTCTTTCCTATACTGAAAAGTAACTTCAGTGAATGATGCACACAAATCCTAATATTTCTACAGTACCTGACCCAGTTTAACATCAATGCAAGTAGATTCCAATCGGACATGATGTGTATTTTGACGTTCATTTTTATTCAACACTGGTAGATTACTATTTCTTCAATTAATGCACATCATAGGATATATTTTTCATCCACAAGTTAGAAAATTTATAGACATTTGTTTCACTATCAATCACTTCCTGCTTCAGAGCACATGCATTCCTCCATGTTTCTTGACTGGTCTTTTCATGAGAAAAGGGATGGACAAGGCAAGGTAAGGCAACTAAGATAGCACCGAAGACACGGAAACAGTCCCATTTGGTTACAACCGGATTTAGAGGGCCTTGCTTCTGTTGTAATCATTTAATCCCCTGCACCCCAAGTTTAAATTGTTTCAGAATTTTGTACCCAACATGTAAGGGAGGGGCTCAGAAGTTCACAGTCTGCAGAAGTTCATAAAAAGCAGTTTTTGTTTCTGTTTTTTTTTTCTCTGTTCTGGGCAAGTTAACATTTTAAGGACACCGGGAATGGGGCAGAGCTATTTTCTTCTCTTTTTTTTTCTCTCTGCCAGCTGTTACCATGAAGCCCAGTTGGTAACTTCTTTATCTTAGAAATGTAGCCATCTCTGTGAAGCCCCAGCTCAAGCTCAGAGGCCTTGTTTACATATTGCCAGCATTGTGACTGACTCTTTCCAAACACATTATTTTTGATTTCCATAATTACTTTTGTAGCAAAACTAACATATCTTCATGATAAACCGTAACCCTAATATTAATATTAGATGTATCATTGGTTGGAATGAATGATTGTATATCAATATAAGATTTCTTATATATTTTCAGATATCTATTCAATCTGTTATTTAATGTGGAACCAGTTATATTATTTATTCACTTATGGTCTATTCATGCATTATCTCTATATTCAATGACACAGTGTACACCTTTTTGTACCCCCAATACCCATTTATATGTCTTCAAAATATTGCTCCCAGAAATAGTGGAAGAAACACTCATGTCACCACATCTACATATACATTTTATCACAGTAGTATTCTGGAGACAAATGTAAAGGTCACACTTGTGATTGTACCAAAGCCTAAATGGAAAGTGAGCATGGATTACAAAAAACATCCATGTCAAAGTTGCCTAATGCTCTCAAATGTCAATCCTATTGGTGACTACATTTTGTTTCTTCTTAAGATTATATATTCTAACTCAATTCTGTTGAAAATGTCTAATTGTATCACTCACTTTATACTTTGCCTGATTTTGTAATGTCTTTATTGATATCTGCTTTCCTACATATTTTCCCCACTTCATTATTGTGACTGTTCACATGTGCTGACATTTACATTCACTCTCTAACCGAACCCCTATTGCTAAAGATATTGTTTTCCAAATCCTATACTCACTCTTCTTCCTAAACCTACCGACTATCTTCTTAATCTTACCGACTATCCCTTTATGACTGGATTTTCTCTTCTACATTCAAACATCCAAGTAATGTTCCTGCAAGCGTTGGAAGAAGAGATCACCAAGAGAGTGTCTCATGCAACAGCAAGATGTTAATTGGGGGTCCAGCAAGCTGGGGCTCAGAGCTCACATGAATAGAGCAGAGAGCCCTGAGAACAGCTTAAGCAGAGCTTATATACTTTCCTTGGAGAGGGCAGGGACGGAAATTTATTGATGGGTCAGAGCGAGTGGGCGGTTAGTGTGAAAGTGGGTGAGGGAATACATTCTGCAATTTTGCAGTTGGGGACAGCACAATCTGGGAACAAGATTACAAACAGTTCTCAAAATTTCAACAGTGTTTTGTTAAGCATACAGAAAAACAGGAAGTTACAAGTACCTTTTTTATTAACCTTTCATTCCGCACTTCTTCTTCTTGCTACTTTTAATCATAAAAGTGATTATTGGGGCGTGTCACATTCTATGTCTGCTAGTGGGGTATTACCATCAGTTTAACTTGTCCAATTTGAGCTTGGAGTAAAGAAATTACATGTTTGAGCAAACAGGGTTTTATAGTTAGAAATAATATGAGGATTATTATTGGACAGGCCAGGGTTGATAAAAGCGTAGATAACCAGGGGGACTGTGTGAACCAAGACTCAAACCACCCTTTTTGGGCCTCTCTCTCTCATTGACGCTTTTCAAGGCATCCTTTTATTTTACTCATAGTTTTTTTTTTACAACCTCAGTATGGTCGGCATCAGAACAACATTCTTATATCAATGCAGCACAAAGGCCCCCTTCTCTCATGAAGAGGAGGTCCAACCCTCAACTGGTGTGTAAAACAAATTCAGATACAGATGTTAAAGATTCCTGCAAAGCTGTGATGGAGGTTTCTATTATCTTTAAGTTTTGGTCTCTTGCTGCTTCTATTTGGGTCATTTGTTGTGTACCATGGAGCAGGGCAGTGGTTCCTGTGATTACCCCTGCCGCAACTCCAATTCCTAATATGATGGCTAAAGTGAGGGATATATGTTCCCAGTGGAACCGGGTTGTATGCCCCCCTGTTTGAACTTCAAATGAACCTGGGTCATTATAGAGCAATCTGGGACACATCTTCACCATTACACAATTAATCAAATCTGTTGACCATTTCATGAAAACATAAACAATGTTTAAGTATATAGAATTATACTGTTGTAGGGACGGACAAGGCACGGCACTTAAGATAGCACCAAAGACAGGGAAACAGTCCTATTTGGTTGCAACCGGATTCAGAGGGCATTGCTTCTGTTGTAATCAATTAACTCCCTGAACCCCAAGTTTAGGTAGTTTTAGAATTTTGTACCCAACATGAAAGAGAAGAGACTCAGAAGTTCACAGTCTGCAGAAATTCAAAAAAAGAAGCTTTTTTTTTTCTGTTTTCTCCTCTATTGTGATCAAGTTAACTTTTCAAGGACACCTGGGAGGCAGAGAGCTTTTTTTTTTCCTTTTCTTTTATCCCCCTGCCAACTGTTACCATGGAGCCCAGTTTGTAACTTTTTATCTTAGAAATGTAGCCATCTCTGTGAAGCCCCAGCTCAAGGCCAGAGGCCTTTTTCACACATTCTGTGAAAAACTATTAAGGGGGTGTCTAGCTTAGGAGTGCTGATTTTTCCAGCCAGTAGCCAAGTAGAACAGGGCAACAGAAAAAGAGGAAGTTAATCTACACTGAACTCATTTATAGAGACTCTTTTGCTGAAAGTCCTAAAGTCAGCCATGGTGAAGACTTCTGGAGAAGTTCAGTGAAGATTTTTCTGTGGGCCTGGTACAGATGGGGAAGACGGGGAAGGCAGGGGGTGAGAGCAGCTCCATGGATCTGAGAATAAGGAAAGAGAAATGTAAAAGAATAATGGGAAAGGGTTTTGGGATTTTCCTAGCAACATAAATTGAGCAGTAGAACTGGTAGAGCAGAAAGGAAGACAGGAGTGAGTATCCCAAAAAGCCTGTGAGGGACTTTAAATTCTTAGTAACCTGTTTTCAGTGATGACAAAGCAACTTTAAAGGCCATTTTCATTACATCTTCGATAGGGGTCTGAGGGTTCTCCTAAGCTGGTTTGAGCTTTGGGTTAGGTGGTAAGAGGATCTGGTGGGACCCGGTGTGGGCACTGACAGGAAAAGAGAGAAGTGAGTGGGTGGATGGGTACCTCAGTACCTGCTACCTCAGCAAGGGGGCAATGCTCTGAGAACCGTCAGACGTTTCGGTTTTTGATCTAGTAATTGGAGAAGAGAAATCAGGTTTGCTGAGGTGGGACTGACAGCAGCGAGTATGGAGCAGAAGGCTGAGTTTGAGGAACTATTGGAGAAGCATAGTTCAGGATGTGAGCGAAAGAGGAAAAAGGCCTTCACATAGGGGAATTTCCTTTCACCCTTTTGAGCACTTGCAGAAGTTAAAAAGGTCACACAGAATTTGAGGATCTAGAGACTCCTCTGGGGGCCATCAGTTTGGGTTGTCTAAGTGGTAATATGGCCAATGCTGTGTACTGAATTTGATGAGGATTTTGGGTTCCAGCAGGTAGCCCCTGTATGCTCAAATCCCCATGACTTACAGAAGAAGTCGGCTTTTCCCCCACACAGCCATGGCGGTTTGTGGCTTTGATAGTCTGCCGGGCAAACATACTAATATAGGCTAGCCAACCTGCATCTGGCTTGCCTGTCCCTACAACCATAATGTTTGTTTCCATTATCTATGGTACGGAAAGGATTTAATGGAATTTTAATGTGATCCTCTTCATCAGGGATATTCTAATAGGAAAGACTTATAGCCAGCTGACAAATGTCTGGGTGGAGAGATGGCCACCAGGTCCCTAAGGGGGCTGTATGCAAGATAGACCATACTTCTTGTCTAGTAGGATTTGTGATCAGCCATCCCTGCTGAAGGGGCTGATGAGCGTTAGGACTACGGGTGGCCAAGGAGAGAGTCTATAGCCTTACCCACGTGGCGAATATGCAATTTGAAAGGGTTAACAGTCTTTTCCAGTTTCCAGCCAGAGTCTGGACATGGCACAGGCTTGAGATGAGAGGCATGGATGCAGGATGTGATTCCCTCTACTTTTACTGCTGTAGGTGCTATAAGTAGCACCTGGAATCTTCCTTTCCAGTGGGGTTCCAGGGATGACACCTGATGTCATCTTATTCAGAGGAAGTCTCTTTCTTGATATCAACGTGGATTCCCCTCGTCCCCAGGTTGGAAGCCAGTAGCCACCTGTTTCCACAGGTATAGCTGAGTTCTTAAAAGAGATTTAAGTCTGTCAAGCAAGGGTGTGTGGAAGGGATCCTTAGGTCTTAGAGTCGGGGTTAGGTCTCTTAGTGGAGGAGGGGCCCCATAGAGAATTTCATAGGGGGTGAGGTTACACAAAGAAACAAAGGGAGTATTTCTTGCATGAAACAGTGCATAAGGCAGGAGCATAGTCTAATCTTTTATGCCGGTCTCTAAGCTTAATTTCGTTAAGGTCTCTTTAATGGTTCTATTTATTTTTTTTATGTGTCCTGAGCTCTGGGGTCTATAAGAGCAATGTAAATTCCAATTAATCCCTAGGGTCCTGGCTAACCCCTGATTTTCCTGGCCCATGAAGGCTGTTCAATTATCAGACCATGTTACATTAGGCAGGACGTGTCTTTGATAAATATCTTTCAGGATCTTCTTGACCACAATTTGTGCCGGTTTTCTTTTCTTTCTTTTTTTCTTTTCTTTTTTTTTTTTTTTTTTGGTGGGAAAGGCTTCAATCCATCCTGAAAATGTATCTACAAAGAATAGGAGATATTTAAGTCCATACCTTGCTGGCTTAATTGCAGTAACGTCCACTTCCCAGAATTGTCCTGGTCTGGTTCCTCATAGGTGCTATCCTGCAGGAAGCTTGGAAGGGTAAGCATTAACCAATTGACAGAACTGACAGGCTTTTGTTACCCATTCAATTATTTCCTTTCACTGTGAGTGAGTTAGTCTAAAACTCTGTTCTTGATCCTACAGTAATGCCTGCAGTTTTTTTGAACCAAGTTGATTGAGTTGATGTACATTTTTAACGTAGTGTAGGGCTTTCTGAAATTGCAGCCTGGGCTCAGTGAAGTTGAGGAGTTCAGTGTTAGTGTTCTTAGATGTTATCAAAAGCTTGCTGGTGCTCAAGGGTCCATTGGAATTGGGCATTCTCATTTAACAGCTGGTATAAAGGAGGAGCCAAGAACACAAACCCAGGTCCATAACCTGCTAAAGCCAGCAGTCCCAAGAAACTCTCTATGTTGTCTCCTGTTAAATGGGGGTGGTATCTGCACAACGGTTTGTTTCCTGGGCTCAGTGAGCCATCATTTACCGCGCCTAAGGGAATACCCCAGGAAGATTACTTCTTGCAGGCAAATTTGGGCCTTTATGTCCGAAGCTCTCTACCCGAGTTGAGCAAGCTCAGATAATAGTGCTTGGGTCTCAGACTCACAGTTTTCTTTGGTGTTGGCTGCCAGTAGCTGGACATCCACATATTGAAGCAGAATGACTTCGGGGTGCGTAGTTCTGAAGTTGTTGAGATGTCTGTGAAGGGCTTCATCAAAGAGAGTGGGGGAGTTTTTGAACCCCTGTGGGAGTCTAGTCCAAGTTAGTTGACAAGACGTTCCGGTTTCTGGGTCTATCTACTCGAAAGCAAACAGCAACTGATTATCTTTATGCAGAGGCAAGCAAAAGAAAGCATCTTTTAAGTACAGAACAGTATACCATTTTCACTCGGCCACAGCAAAGAGGTTATTGGGGGTCCAGCATGCTGGGGCTCAGAGCTCACTTAAATAGAGCAGAGAGCCCTGAGAACAGCTTTAACAGAGCTTATATACTTTTCTTGGAGAGGGCAGAAAGGGAAATTTATTGATGGGTCAGGGCGAGTGTGCGGTTTGCGTGCACCCGGGTGAGGGAGTATATTCTGCAGTTTGGCAGTTGGGGACAGCACATTCTGGGAACAAAATTAGCAAACAGTTCTCAAGATTTCAACAGTGGTTTGTTAAGCATACAGAAAAACAGGAAGTGACAAGTGCCTATTTAATTAACCTTTCACCAAAGCAAAATGGAAAGTGAGCATGGATTACTAAAAACAACCATGCCCAGGTTGCCTAATGCTCTCAAATGTCAAACCTATTGGAGGCAACATATGTCTTTTTTCCTAAGATTATATATTCAACTTCAACCATGTTGAAAATGTCTAACCCTATTACATTATACTTTGCCTGATTTCCTAATGTCTCTATTGATATCTGCTTTCCTACATATTTTCCCCAGTTCATCATTGTGACTGACTCTTCATATGTGCTCATATTTACGTTCACTCTCTACCCAAAACCCTATTGCTAATGAAACTTTCGTCCAAATCCTATATTCACTCTTTTTTCTAAACCTACTGACTACCTTCCTAATCCTGCCGACTATTCCTTTTTGACTGGATGTTCTCTAGGACATTTAATCATCCAAGGTACAAGGTCCTCTGCCATTGCACATCAATTTATCTGAGATATCTGTGCAGAACATAATTCAAAGCTAAGTATCTCACTAAAGGGCCCAATGCCCTTCAGGGCTTCAAATCGTACCTAGATTTCAGGTTTCCTACTTATATTTCACCTATATATTCTTGTGAATATCGCAGGTTCCCAATACCATTATTCATCCCGCAGAATGTTTCCTAACCCAAATAGAATATGTTATTAACCCTAACCATACACTGTTCCCTCAATCTAACTTCACAAAAGAGCAGGGACAGAGTTGGTCTTACAATTCAGGAATGTAGGGGATCTTCCACCTGCTGAGAACCTCAAAGTTTGATGTAGAAATTATCCCTAGAGAAGATGTAGCAGCTACGAAGGACCTGAGAGAGCAAAAGTCATCTTCCATGGCAAACCACCTGTTCAGGATGAAGTGATGTGTCTGAATCAGCCTCTCTCCTACTGATATAAAGAAGATGGACCAAACCAACCCTGTGTGGAGAGCTTCTCCTTGGTGTCTACGGTTGATATACCATTCTAACTTCTGAAAGTGTCACAGGAAGTAGGGGCAGCCTCCATCTCAACGGACCCTTGGAAACAAGTGTTAGGACAAAGTGGTTGCCAAGGCAGTGACCTCATTCCCTTCCTGTTGGAATTGACCTACCTCACTTCTTTGGTGATGTAACTCTCTGAACTTGGGATCCAGGAAGCCAGGGACACAGAGCCAGTCCCAGTCCCATTCCCAGTGGACTTACTTGTTTGGATTTACCAAAGAGAGAGTCTGTCTCTCTTGGTACCTAATGATTTGAGGATGACAAAATGCAAGTAGAGCTCTGAAGATGGGCCTTTAATGAGAAAGCAGGTAGTGGTCAGCACAGGCTCCATACAACTTCACAGAGATGGACAAGGAGACCAGACCTGACACGGGACAGGCCATTTTGGGGGAACATAGTATGGCCCACCAGTCAGAGGACACTCTGGATAGTTACAGACTTACTTGGGGGAAGGAGGTGACTTTTTGAGTGAGGGTGTGAGTTTGTGGTTTTGTCTCATGTTCTGAGAATAGGTAGGAAAGGCGGTTTGTTTGGTTTAGAGTGGACTGTTTCTAGAAAGTCCTTTGACAAGGCGAGTGTGTCTGTGTCTGTGTATCCCACTGTGTCCTTGGTTGTACACATTAGAAAACAGAATAGAACAATGGATGTATCCTGTCTAGTAGAAAGCTTCCCAGCATTCATCCTGCCCATTTTAGGAAAGGACTGCTGGTTGCTTTTCGATGGGCAACACCCACTATCTTCCTAAGTTCCAGTTTTCTTCATGAATTCTGGCCACTCTCCAGAATAGGCTCATGGTTTTTTGTCCAAGATATGTACCACATCCAAGCTCTGTGACATGGCCATGTACTGGATAGCTGAAGGGAATTGCAAGCATCTCAGAAAACTCAGATATCATTGTGACTAGTAAAGTCTCAGTGGAGAAACCCTGCATTGGGATTTGCTGACTTATTGTTCTGTTACCCTGAATTCAGGAAGGTCTTTGCCTCAGGCCACCCCTTTGTGAATTTTGAAGAAAACAGTTTTCAAATGGAAGTGAATCGGCATCACCTGTGGCTCTTTGCTTAACTGCTTTGGAAAAGTATGTGTCTGAATCAGCCTTGTGGCTCTGTGTGAGGCTGTGGCTTAGATTATCAGCGCCTGATGTATCTAAAGAAAGATCCAATGTGTGCATCCAAAACCAAAATGGCAAAAAGATCAGTCATTGTGGATGAAGTCTCTCGCCTTCCTCTGTAAGTTTCCTGACTTCCACCAAGTGAGAATAGGGATCCTTTGGCTCAAATGAGTTCTTTAAAGCGCTGCAAAGTTGCTTTGGTTTCCTAATTACTCCAAATCACATAAGGAATCTAAACCTGACAGTCAGTAGGCCTCAAATTGGAGAAGCAGAGCAGTATTAAAGGAAGAACTATGTGATCAATCCTGGTTCACAGGAAGGGTGTTCAAGCCACCCTGAGGTTAGGCAAATGACGGGCAAGGGATCTTATTTTGGACACTCTCTTGGGCTGCGCCATTCATGGAAACCTCTAGCCAAAGGGTATAATGAGTGTATATATGTAAGAAGATGAGTGCCATATGAGAGTGTTTTGGTTATAATTGTGGTCATTTGTGTGGCGGTTGGAAGAGAAGACTGGGTCCACCTGGTCTTGAACACTGGTGTGATTCTCCTCAGAGACTGAGTTCTGAAACTTACCTCAGAGAAGTAATTGTTTTGGAAAGACATGTGTCTTAATCAGGCTATTGGCCCTGTGTGAGGCTGTGGCTTAGATTATCAGCAACAGACGGATCAAAAAAAAGATCCCATGTGTGCATCCAAAACCAATATAGCCAAAAGAGCAGTCATTGTGAATGAAGTCTCTCACCTTCCACTGTAAGGTTCTGAAAGAATAAAAGAAATTGAAATTGAAATGTAAAGAACCAGGTTTTGTAAAGTTTCCAAGCTGCGCTCAGAACCTGAAATTCCTGTGGCAGTTAAGACAATTCCTGGAACTGCCCATTAGATGTGTGTTGAAATCTTCCCTGACCACCTAGTTACTTAACAACCCCTTCTCAGAAGCCGTGCATCTCACCACGTATACATCTCAGGGCTTCAACCAATCAGTTTAAATGTGTACCCCCTCTCAGGGCTGACCAATCACCCCCTGCCCCAACTTTTTCCGCCAATGAATGTGCTAATCATGTTTTAGAGTTGTTATTTGATTTTCCCGTGGTACATGATGATTTCCTAAAGGAGGCTATGATGTATGTAAAGTCGCTGAGCTCTCTAAAGAATGTATATAAACTCTGCTCAAGTTGTTCTCGGGGCTCTTTGTTCTTTGCTCCTCTGAAGGGAGCTCTGAGCCCTAGCATTCTGGACCCCCAATAAACACTTTGCTGATGCATGAGAAAGCCTCTTGTCATTTCCTTTGACGTTCGCAGCACCTTTTCATCTGGAGGCCCCAGGTGAGATATCCGGCAGCGGTGGACGGAAGACCTCAAGGGACTCCTTTCGGGGTAAGTAAGGCGCCTCTTTCTGGTTTTGGGTTTCAGGCAAGGGTGTGGCAAAATGGCTGTTGGTGAAGAGCATTAGCTCTCTCCTATGGTGTGACAGACGTGTCACAGAGCCAAGGTCACGTTCCTGAGGGACACTCCGGAGGACTAGGGAATTCAAGGAATAGTAGTTTCCTCAACTCGGTTATGTTTTGCTTCAGGATTCGATTTGCCAGCCCATCAGGTTTTGCCGGTAACTCAGTTTTGGTCATTGTTCTGAACTCATGTTGAGTTTACTGTCTGTCTTTATTGTCTAACCCAACAATATTTGCCAGTTACTCTGTTCTAATCTTTGTCATGGACTCATGTTAAACGTTTACTGTTTGTCTTTGTCTGTGTTGTGTTTGTGTCTTCACTGTCCCTGTTTGAGTAACTCCCACTATGGGACAAAGCACTTCCTCTTCTCTGTCTCTGACCCTTGATCATTGGACTGATGTCCGCTCAAGGGCCCAGAATCTTTCTTTTTCAGTAAAACACCGTACCTGGCAGACTCTCTGTGCTTCAGAATGGCCCATCCTCGAATTCGGATGGCCCCAGAAGAATCCTTCCACTTTCCTCTAATCCGAAAATTCAGAGATACTGTCATTCAGCCGGGGCCACGTGGCCACCCATATCAACAGCCATATACTCCTTCCCCCACATTCCTATCATTCAAACTTTCTGCTCCTCTCCCTCTTCCTTCCATTCTCCCTGAGTCACAAGACTGGACACTCCACCCCCTCCTTATCATCTACTCTCCCTCCCCAACCCCCAACACAGTTCCTGATGATCCTCCCACCGCTGACTCAGCCTCTCCACTGCTAGAGGCAATTGGGCCAGACCCAAGCCCTCCAGGGGACTTCCCTGCAGCAGCAGCAACCCCTCCTCCCCTGGAGGAAGCTGGGCAACCTAAAGAAACCCACCGGCGACGGATAATAGAAAACTCAGAAGCCCCTGTGATGCTCTCTCTCCATCCCTATGGGCCTATGAACCGACCCAACTGGGACCCCAACACCTTTGAAGGTAGGAAGCATCTGTCCACTTATTGCCGGGCTCTAATAGCGGGTCTCCAAGTGGCCGCAAGAGAGCCGACCAATTTGGCCAAGGTAAGAGAGATTTTCCAAGGGCCTAATGAGTCTCCCTCTATGTTTCTGGAGAGAATTATGGAAGCATATAGAAAATATACTCCTTTTGATCCTCAGGCAGATGACCAAAAGGCATTTGTTACAATGGCCTTTATTGAGCAGGCTGCCCAAGATATTAAGAGAAAGTTACAATGTCTAGATGGGTTACAAAATACGACCTTAAGAGATTTAGACAGAGAAGCTGAGAAAGTATAAGATATATATTATAAGTATATATTATAAGTATATAAGTATATTATAAGAGAGAAACTGAGGAGGAGAGGGAACAGAGGAGTCAGAAGGAAAGGGAACAAAAGGAGGATGAAAGGAGCAAAAGGCAGACAAAAGCATTGGCTAAGGTTTTCTTCACAGTAGCAAATACGCCAGAAATTAAAAAGCAGGGAGTCAGAAAGGGATACTTGAGCCCACGCCAAAGGCTGTACCTGGCCTCAGATCAATGTGCCTACTGTAGAGAAAAAGGACACTGAGTCAAAGAGTGCCCCAAAAAGAAGAAGCCACCGCAGCCCGCCATGCTGACTCTAGAAGAGGACTAGGAATGTCAGGGCTCGGATCCCCTCCCCGAGCTCAGGGTAACATTTGAAGTGGAGGGGACTCCAGTGAACTTTGAAGTGGATACAGGAGCAGTATACTTACCCCTTAAGGCTTCACTGGGCCCCATATCAAATTAATGGTCCCTAGTTCAAGGGGCTAATGGCACTACATATCGGGCTTGGACAACTAAGAGGATTATGGAAGTAGGAAAATGAAAAGTCCACCACTCTTTCCTAGTAATCCAAGAATGCCCAGCCCCATTGATGAACAGGGATCTGCTTACCAAACTCGGGGCTAGAGTAACCTTTAACCCTGATGGTCCCCAAGTGGATGTTCTAAAACCTTCAGTAAAAACTCCCATAGTCACAGAATTGACATTGTCTGTAGAAGATGAACATCAACACTTCGTGCCCCCTAGGACTGATCAAAGAGGCAAACTACAACAGAAATGGATAAAAGATTATCCTAATGCCTGGGCAGAAACTGCTGGGTTAAGTCTAGCCATAAAACAACCTCCAATAGTAGTAGAATTAAAAGCCTCTGCCTCTCCAATCAGTGTTAAACAATATCCTCTAAGCAAAGAAGCTAAGGATGTGATAAGTCCCCATGTTCAGAAATAATTGGCCCTTGGTGTCCTAAGGCCCTGTCAATCAGCCTGGAATATCCCCTGCTACCAGTAAGACAGCCAGGAACTAGGGACTACAGTTCTATTCAAGACCTAAGAGACATCAACAACAGAGTTCAGGACATTCACCCCACAGTACCCAATTCATATAATTTGCTTAGCACTCTGAATCTGGAGCGGGAATGGTACACTGTGCTGGACTTAAAAGATGCTTACTTCTGCTTGCCCCTACATAAGGACAGTCAGTTGCTGTTTGCTTTCGAGTGGACAGACACAGAAACTGGAACATCTGGCCAACTAACCTGGACTAGACTCCCACAGGGGTACAAACCACCCCCCCCACTCTCTTTGATGAAGCCCTCCACAGGGACATAAATGACTTCAGAACTGCACACCCCGAAGTCACCCTACTCCAATATGTGGATGATCTGCTACTGGCAGCGGACACCAAGGAGAACTATGAGTCTGGGACCCAAGCACTATTATCCGAGCTTGCTCGGCTTGGATATAGGGCTTCTGCCAAAAGGCCCAAATTTTTCAGCAAGAAGTAATCTTCCTGGGTTATTCTCTTAGGGGTGGCAAATGATGGATCACTGAGAACAGAAAACAAACCATTGTGCAGATACCACCCCCATCTAATAAGAGACAACTCAGAGAGTTTCTTGGGACTGCTGGCTTTTGCAGGTGATGGATTCCTGGGTTCGCCTCTCTGGCTGCCCCTTTATACCCGCTGATAAAGTGGAATGCCCAATTCCAATGGAACCCTGAGCACCAACAAGCTTTTGATAATGTCAAAAAAAGGTGCTGCTATCTGCTCCGGCCTTAGCACTCCCAGATATAGATAAACCCTTCACTCTCTACATCGAGGAAAAGAAAGGAATAACACGGGGGGTGTTCACTTAGACTTTGGGACTTTGGAAAAGACCGGTAGCATTCTTATCAAAAAAACTGGACCCAGTGGCTACTGGGTGGCCCTGTTGCTTAAGAGCTATAGCAGTGGCAGCGCTTCTAATAAAAGATGCTCATTAATGAACGTTGGGACAGAAGCTAACCATTATAGCCCCCCATGCCCTGGAGAGCATCATCTGTCAACCTCCAGAGAGGTGACTATCAAACTCCAGAATAAAACACTACCAGAGCCTCTGGATTAGCAAAGACAGAATAACTCTTGGACCTTCTGCTCCACTCAACCTGGCTGCCAGAAGAATCATCAGGACCTGTTGCTCATGAGTGTCAACACATACTGGCAGAGGAAACCAGTATAGGACAAGACTTGTAGGATCCAGCCACTGCCTCACCCTGAAGTCGTATGGTTTACGAAAGAGAACAGCTTCCTCCAAGATGGTATGTGGCAGGCTGGAGCAGCAGTAGTTAGCAAAACTAATGTCATCTGATCCTCTGGTCTCCCAGAAGAGACATCAGTCCAAAAGGCAGAACTGATTGCCCTTCCGAAAGCATTGGAACTAGCAACAGGCAAAAGGGCCACCATATACACAGACAGCCGCTATGCATTTGGCAATGCTAATGTGCACGGGGCTATTTACCAGCAAAGGGGGCTATTAACCTCCACTGGGAAAAAAATAAAGAACAAATTTGAGATCGTCCACCTTCTCTCAGCAGTGCAGGGCACTAAGGAACTAGATATAGTGCACTGTCCAGGGCACCAGAAGGGAAACGACATCGTTGCACTTATAAACAGAAGGGCAGATGAGGAAGCTTAATTGGCAGCCCTAAACGGAGTGACTCTGTTAACTTTTTCCACACCAGGGGGATTAACATTCAGGAGACTTGGCCACACTGGAACATTCAGGCAACTTATCATCTGAGGAGACAGATACAGAACTCTGGGACGCTACAGAGCCAAGTTTACAATTTCAAAAAGCCCACCTTTATGTCAAAGACGTACACTAGCTCACCCACTGAAGCTCAAAGAAGATATAGACACTCTTAAAGGACCGAAGAAAGGATTTATTATTGACTGACTCACAGAGGAAAGAAATAGCTTAGCAGGTGACTAGAGCTTGTCAAGTCTGCCAATTAGTTAATGCTTACCCATCCAAGCTTCCTGCAGGGAAGCGCTTACGAGGAACCAGACCAGGACAATTCTGGGAAGTGGACTTTTCCTGAAATTAAGCCAGGAAGGTATGGACTTAAATATCCCCTAGTCTTTGTAGATACTCTTTCAGGATTGGTTGAAGCCTTCCCCATGAAGAAAGAAACGGCTCAGACGGTGCTCAAAAAGATTCTAGAAGACATTTTTCCAAAGTTCGGCCTGCCTAAGGTAATAGGGTCCAATAATGAACCGGCATTCCTTGCCCAGGTAAGTCAGGGATTCACCAGGACCCTGAAGATTAATAGGAAGTTACATTGTGCTTATAGACCCCAGAGCTCAGGACAGGTAGAAAGGATGATTAGAACCATCAAAGAGACTTTAACGAAATTAAGCTTGGAGACCGGCATAAAAAATTGGAGTATGCTCCTGCCTTAAGCACTGTTTCGTGCAAGAAATACACCCTCTGCCTCTTTGTGTAAACTCACCACTTATGAAATTCTCTATGGTGCCCCTCCTCCAGTACGGGACCTAACCCCAACTCTGAGACTTAATGATTCCTTTCACACCCCCTTGCTTGACAGACTTAAATCCCATGAACAAACACAGCACCCAGCGATACCTGTGGAAACAGTTTTCCACTGCTTATCAGCCTGGAGACGAGGGAACCCCACATCGATATCAAGTGGGAGTCTGCGTCTACTTGAGACGTCATCAGGTATCATCCCTGGAACGCCGCTGGAAAGGACCATACCAGGTGCTGCTTATAACACCTACAGTGGTGAAAGTGGATGGAATCACTTCCTTCATCCATGCCACCCATCTCAAGCCTGCGCCCTGTCCAGCCTCCGGCTGGAAACTGGAACAGACTGGTAACCTTCTCAAGTTGCGTGTCCGTCGTGTGGGTAGGACTATGGATTCTTCCCCTGATCACCAGCAGTCCTAATCCCCATCAGCCTGTTCAGCAACAATGGCAAGCTATAAATCCTACTGGGCAAGTAGTGTGGTCTATTTCACATACAGCTCTCTTATGGACTTGGTGGCCATCTCTCTACCTGGACATTTGTCAGCTTGCCATAGGCCTCTCTGACTGGGATCTCCCTGACATAGAGGACCCCACACAGATTCCACTCAAACCCAAACCAGGGCAACATAGACCACCTTACCCCATGAATTATGGATATCATCTTCCACAGCTCAGGTGTAAACTAGCCAGTCTTGATTTTTTTGTGTGCCCAGCTGATTTCCGAAGTCGCAAACAGGCCCAAACCTGTGGAGGACCCAGTGACTTTTATTTTAGATCTTGGGGTTGTGAACAAACGGGAGCTACATGGTTGAACCCAAACTCCCCAGACAGTATCATTCAGGTAGGAAAAAATGACACCTGGTTTGATCCCAAGAAATGTGCTGCTAGCCAAGTTGTGTCAAAAACTCGCTGTGGAAAGAATAGTCTATGTTACCCCCTCAATATAACTTTCACTTCCAAAGGAAGGGGCTACCTCAGAACAACATGGTCTATGGGAAATACGTGAGAAATGCGATTCTATATTTATGGCCCTCGTTATGACGTTGGTCACTGGTTCACCATCCTGCTTAAAAAGGAAGAAAATCCCACAGCAATAGGGCAAAATCCCCTCAAGCCAGGAATTAAGCCTCCAAAACCTCCCATGCCTAGATCTACCAGAACCCCTCTACCATCTCATACTTCCCAGTTTCCATCTTTGAATACTTCCCCAGTCCAGAGTACAGCTGACTCCTGCCCCTGGGAACTAATTAAAGGAACCTTAATTGTACTGAACTTCACACAGTCAGAACTCCTTGCATTTCAACCCATGTATTTGACAGCTCTGTAAATTATCTTGTAATGGTGCAGATACTCCCCAGGGTGCTTTATTATGATGCAGAATCATTTTAAGGTCTACTAGGGGGACAAACAACCTGATTTTGCTGGCATCCAGTGTCCCTTACTCTAGCCATCCTATTGAGGATAGGAGCTGCTGCAGGAGTGGGTATGGGAACAGCTGCTATGATCCATGGGTCACAACAAATGGCCTGATAAGAAACAGCAATAGATCAAGACTGGAAGACATTAGAGACCTCCATCACAGTGCTGTAGAAATCCTTAAACTCTCTCTCTGAAGTTGTTTTACAGAACAGGTGAGGATTAGACCTCCTCTTCATGAGGGAGCGGGGCCTCTGTGCTGCACTGAGAGAAGAATGTTGTTTTTATGCTGACCATACTGGAGTTGTAAAAGAATCCATGAGTAAATTGAGAAAATGCCTTGAAGAGCGCCAGAGAGAAAGGGAGATTCAACAAGGGTGGTTTGAGTCATGGTTTACCCAGTCCCCCTGGTTAACTACACTCCTATCAGGCTTAGCTTGACAACTGATCATCCTTATGGTGTTGCTAACTTTGGGACCTTGTTTGCTTAACCCCATAGTTTCCTTTCTCCAGGCTCAAATTGGGCAGGAAAAACTCATGGTAATCAGACAGAAATACGCTCTACTGGCAGAAATAGAGTGTGAGACCCCGCAATAATTATGATTCATTGCTTTTAAGATTAAATATAGTAAGAAAAAGGAGTGGGAAATGAAAGAATAAAAGAAATTACAATTGAAACTTAAAGAACCAGGTTTTGTAAAGTTTCCAAGCTGCACTCAGAACCTGAAATTCCTGTGGCAGTTAAGACAATTCCCGAAACTGCCAATTAGATGTGTGTTGAAATCTTCCCTGACCACCTAGTTACTAAACAACCCCTTCCCAGAAACCGTGCAGCTCATCACGTATACATCTCAGGGCTTCAACCAATCAGTTTAAACGTATACCCCTTCTCAGGGCTAACCAATCACCCCCTGTCCGACCTCTTCCTGCCAATGAATATGCTAATCATGTTTTTGGGTTGTTATTTGATTTTCCCGTGGTATGTTGATTTGCTAAAAGAGGCTATGATGTATGCAAAGTCCCTGCCCTCTCTAAAGAATGTAAATAAACTCTGCTCAAGTTGTTCTTGGGGCTCTTTGTTCTTTGCTCCTCTGAAGATAGCTCTGAGCCGCAGCATGCTGGACGCCCAATAAACCCTTTGCTGTGGCATGAGACAGTCTCTTGGTGGTCTTTTCCTCTGACTTTTGACCGACCTTTTTACCTATGAAGGACCTGAGAGAGCAAAAGTCAAATCCATGTCAACTTCCATGTCAAACAACCTGGTCAGAATGAAGGAATGTGTCTGAATCAGCCTCTCTCTTCTTAATGTAGATTAAATGGACCAAACCAGGCCTGTGTACAGAGCTGTTCCCAGATGCCTATGGTTGATATACCATTGTAAATTGTGAAAGTGTCACAGGAAGTAGGGGCAGCCTCCATCTCATGGGACGATTGGAAGCAACTGTTAGGACAAAGTGGTTTTCCATGGCAGTGACCTCATTCAGTTCCTGAAGGAAGTGACCTACCACACTTCCTTGGTGATGGAACTCTCTGAACATGGGATCCAGGAAGCCATGCACCCAGAGCAAGTCTTAGTTTCAGTCCCAGTGGTCTCAATTGTTTGAATTTACCAAAGACAGAGTCATTGTTTCTTGATACCTACTTATGAGATGATGCTCAAATTTCAGGAGAGCTCTGAAGAGCGGCTTTTTCTGAGAAAGCAGGTAGTGGCTCAACCATGGCTCCTGACAACTTCAAAAAGTTTGCAAAGAAGACCAGATCTGAGATAGGACAGGCCATTTCGTGGGAACATAGTATGACCCACCAGTCAGAGGACACTCAGGATAGTCACAGTCATACTTGGGGGAAGGAGGTGCTGTTGTGGGTGTCAGTGTGAGTTTGTG
The DNA here is from genome assembly GCF_048772815.1 of Callospermophilus lateralis. Taxonomy (NCBI): domain Eukaryota; kingdom Metazoa; phylum Chordata; class Mammalia; order Rodentia; family Sciuridae; genus Callospermophilus; species Callospermophilus lateralis. The sequence continues at coordinate 264,542 of NW_027510616.1, forward strand.
GTTTTGTCTCATGTTCTGAGAATAGGTAGGAATGGCGGTTTGTATGTTTGGACTGGAAAGTTTCTAGAAAGTCGTTTGACAACACGAGTGTTTCTATGTCTGTGTATCCCACTGTATCCGTGGTTGTAGACATTTGAAATGTGAATGCATCAATGGTTGTGTCCTGTCTAGTATAAAGCTTCCCAGCATTCTTCCCACCCTATTTAAGAATGGAGTGCGGCTTGCCTAATGGATGGTGAACAGCTACTATCTTCCTAAGTTTCTCTTTTCTTCCTGAATACTGGCCACTCTCCAGAGTATCCTCATGGTTTTGTTTCCAAGATATGTACCACGTCCAAGCTCTGTTACATGGCCATGTACTGGATAGCTGAAGGGAATGGGAGCATCTCAGAAAACTCAGATATCAGTGTAACCAGTAAAGTCTCAGTGGAGAAACCCTGCTTTGGGCCATTTGCCTACTTATGTTTCTATTACCCTGAATGTCAGGAAGGTCTTTGCCTCAGGCCACCCCTTTGTGAAGCCTGAAGAAAACAGTTTTCAAATGGAAATGAATGGGCATCACCTGTGGCTCTTTGCTTAATTGCTTTGGAAAGGGATGTGTCTGGAACAGCCACTTGGCCTGGTGTGGTGGCAGTGGCTTAGATTCTCAGCACCTGATGGATCTAAAGAAAGTTTCCAAGTGTGCATCCAAAACCAAAATGGCCGAAAGAGCAGTCATTGTGGATGAAGTCTCTCACTTTCCTCTGTAAGCTTCCTGAGCTAAATCAAGTGAGAATAGGGATCATTTGGGTCAAATCAGTTCTTCAAATCCCTGCAGAGGCTAGTCGATAGGGACTTGGGTTTTCTATGACACCAATTCACATAAAGAATCTATACCAGACAGTCATTAGGCCTCAAATTGGAGAAGCAGATCAGATATAGGGCAGGCCTATTTGATCACTCTTGGTTCACAGCAAGGGTATCCAGGCCACCCTGACTTTAGGCAAATGAGGGGCAAGGGTGCTTATTTTGAACAGTGTATTGGGCTGTGCCCTTCATGGAAACCTCCAGCCAGAGTTTATGATGAGTGTCTATGTGGAAGAAGATGAGGAGCATGTGGGAGTGTTTTAGTTTTAATTGTGGTCATTTGTGTGGTGGTTGTAAGAGATGCCTGGGTCCACCTGGGCTTGAACTCTGGTGTGATTCCTCTTAGAGAATGCGTTATGGAACTGACTTCAGAGAAGTATTGCCATGAATTGTGTTGGGATTTTAGGAGGCCACACATGAGAGTCGCCCTTGGACACTGAGATCTAAGCCCAGAGTGGCTTTCCACAGAGCACTGGGAACCTCAGCCAGGATATCACATGATTTTATTCTGAAAGACTTGGAAGCCATAGTTGGGAGTCAAAACACACATGGACCTTACATTGTAGACCTCAATGGGGCTGGCTTCATGTGACCTTTTGGCCAGTCTTTGGGAACCCTTGCCTGTGAGAGTTCTCTAGATTATTCATTGAAATGTGCTTCCTCTAAATTTAACGGTTCCTTAATGAATTGAAACCCACAATTTCTCCAACTTCATCTTTGAAAATGGCTAGATAAATACCATGAAATTTTTGAACTTCCCATGGCCACCTGCCACTGGAGAACCTTTGGATGTACAGTTTCTGATCCTGAGTGTACCAGACAGTGCCTTGATTGACTGGATTTTGTGAAAATGGTGTAGAACAGCGATGCCAGTAAGTTGGGGCCTGCTGAGTAGTGGGTCAAGAGCTGTTGTGTGCAGTTGTGTGATAAAACATCTGTGGTCGGGACATGTGATTCTGGCATTGACTTCCAAATGACTTGTGGCTGACATGTTACAGTCAGGAATCACTTATATGTCTGAAACCTCTCCATAAAAGGCATTTTGTTATAAGGAGACGTTTCAGGGCAATGTTCAGAATCAGGTTGCTATGGGCAAAGGGACAAGCTATGTGGGATAGAAGCCTGGTTGGTCCATTCTCCTGCAGACCCTGACCCACCACACGTGACAGGACTCCCTCCAGCACTGTGTCCCAGTTTAACTCTTTGCATTTCTTGAAGCAAATACCAAACTCCCAGTGCAGTAGAAGGAAACACCATGAAAAGTGGAGGATGACCAAATGGCTTCACAGTCCACATGCAGAGACACTTAGCTTTCAGTGGCCACAGTTTACCTACAGAGAGAAGTCAGCACTGCTGCCTCATGTTCTCTGAAAAAATTGAAACAATGTCCTCCAGGTCTCATAGATGTAGACCCAGCTTTGATGGTCTCATTTGAATGGAAGCTAAAGCTTCTGACAACAACATATATGTCAAGTGCCCATCGTCAAAGGCAGTTTCTCAAGAAGTCTTTAGTCCGGCAGAGCTCCAGGTTTGTGTAGTGTTTACCTTTTAGACCAGGTTGCAAGAAAAGACCACTGACTCCAATTAAAATCAGATTAAAGCAAGCTTATTATCTCCACCACCCTGGCTGCCTCTCCCTCCCAAAACGTCGGGAACAGGAGAGCTGCCCAGCTTTATAGCCCAGAAAGTTACACAAAAGTGGGGTTACAAATAACAGAATTCTGACAAGCATCACACTAATGGTAGTTTACATTTTTGTTTGCTGGCTCCAACATCAGAATTTATGAGGACCATTAGAGCCTCAGAGAGTGTCGTCTGGCCAAGGAAGGCCAATATTAATGAGGTGTCAACAAAGTTTCAGAGAGGGCTGTTATCTTTTCAGAGAGCCAGGCATGGGTGAGTTCAAGGCACGGGCAGGCATTCCAAGCAGGTTCAGAATTTGGTGTAATTTATAGTTAAGCCAAAATTATCTTTTCATGGCTTTGTGGCAAGATGGCTCCCATTTTTAATAAAAGATCAGGTTGGGTCAATCATTCCCCCCTTTTCTAATGTGTTCCTTTCATATATTTGATTGGGTAGGAAGAGCACTGTGGGAATTTTAATCCCTCAGGTAACAGTCTCCCGATTTTTTGAACTCACCCAGAAACAGGTCTCCCTGATTTTACCTGACTTAATTAATTACTTATATTGATATTCTATTTATTTTTGTCTCCATTGTTGTAAGAAGAGAGGCGTCACTCATTTAGACTTCTTCTGAGCTGAGAGAGGGTGATGTGAGGGGGCACCGCCTGAGGGACATTAGTTGCCTTTTAGAAGTCAGTTAGGTTTGAAGTCTGGATGGGGAAGAACAGGTAGTAAAGCCATCTGGGGATGGGTTCTTCTATGAGAGAAACAAAAAAACATGAGTACTTAATAAATGTTGTAGCAGCTGGAACATGTCACTGTATAGAAGTTCCCTCACCAGTCTTTAATATCCCCAGTTATCAGGACTGTCAACTTAATATTTAACTTTTAGTGTTACATTTGTCCCTCCCCATAAGATTCAGTTTAATAATTTAATGTCATCTGATCTTGCAAAATACTTTTACTAGTATGACCTCTGTGTCTAATAGAGAAACCTTTAATTCTCTTACTCATTGCTGGATAATCATACTAACAAATACCAAGCCTATGTGTTTAGGTTAAGAATATCTGTAGGCCTTAAACTAAAAACTTCTGCCTCTGGCAGATAATCTTGATAGTCTCTTTTTATAGTTATCAGGCATTCCTGTCTGAGAATCCTTCTTTGTAGCCTCCAGTCTTACTTATTTTGGGAGGCTAACATAAAGTGTATACCTTAAAATATTATTATTACTATTATTATATAAAATGCCCAGGAATGGCTGTAATTTGTTTTTAATTGTCTTTTCTAAGTGTTTAAGATGAAGCAGTCAAACTGACTTTTGTTTCTATCTATTGTGAACAGTCAGCTGAGCTTTTATGGGAGTCATTCCTGGGGAAACTTGAGAGCAGCTTCTCAGTTCTGCTAGTGCCATTTGCGCTAGGTGGGTCCAGGTCTTGTTTGACCATGTGGCTTCCCTCGGAAGCATCAGGGATGTCTCCCTTCTCTGATGACTCTCCTCTTCGTAGCAAATGCACTGATTGGCTTTCTGTTCTCCAGTGGTCTCATTAATCTCCCTGATCAGGAAGTTATGTGGTTCAGAGTTGCAAAGCTCTTTAGAGAAGTCCGCTGTTCCCTGGATACAGACTGACTCAGAGGGCAAGAGCCAAATATTGGTTTTCTTGTCCCTTTTCATATAACTTTAATTTTAAATCCTAATCTTAAACATCCATCAAATAAATTTTAACAGACTTATATTAAGAGTACTGGGCTTTAATGTCTATAATTTAAAATTATTTATCTTTTTATTATTTGGGATCTGTATTATTCTGTCTGTCTTGTAGGTGATGGCTAATTATCTTAAATTAACCAATGTTGTGTTCTTAAAGCAACACTTCTGTAAAACACTAACAGGGAATCTTTATATCACCCACAAGGAAATTACAAAATAAAATTAACAACAGTAAACAAACTTAGTTCGTGTAATAGCTACCCTAAAATTTTTGGCTGAGTTATACATTATATCCTCTGTTTGAGATGCTAGTAATGTTGACAGGAAAAAAAAAACTTTTGAAAATATCTTTAAATGAAATAACATCTGACCTACTGCTTTCGTAGTCATTCTCACATAATAAGATGGGACACAGAGCCTTATCTCAGGTAAGGAAGGGCTCTTTATTAATCTTAAGTGTTTTAATTCTAAAGCTAATCTTTGTTTTTTAAATATCATTTTACAAAGTTTACATAAATTGTTTGAGGTCACATGAACATTAGCTAACACCATATGATATAGCATTTAAAACATGAATTAAAAAAAGGCTGAAAGTTTTTAACCTTTACATAGATTAGGCTCTCATTAACTTAAAATGCATTTAAATTGTTCCCCAATATAAAAAGTAACATAAAAGTTTACATATCTTATTGACAACAGGTAAATAAATCCCAATATATATATATATATATATATATATATATATATATATATATATATATATATATATATATATATATATTTTTTTTTTTTTTTTTTTTTACCATACAACTTCAGAACACCAGCTTGATATAATGCTCTTTTAAAGTTTCTACCTTACAGACTTGTATACCTGGAAGATATGAGCACATTAATAGCATCACAATTGCATTGATTTTTCTACATTAACCAAGTTTAGCTTTTAAAGAAATGGCAGTACAGTGCTCTAAAATAACAGTTCTTATTTAATCAGTTGTTTAATTTTTATGGTTGCTTGCTCTAGAAAAATAAAACTTAATAACCACAATGTTATGGGTAAACTTATGTTTTAAGAAATTTTTGTCTCTTTAACACATGACTGATTTTTACAATCTTATACAGACTTTAGGACAAACTTATACAGACCTTAGTAAATCAATCAGATATCTAACAAAAGTACTCATGAATGAGTAATCCCATATCAAATTTACTTTACTTATTTATCAAAATATTAGACAAATGTATTGAACAGTGTACCATTTTTTGTTGAAGAAAAAGTCCTAGAACCAAGGCATATTAGACCTTTTGTCGGCATTAACATTTTATTAGATTTTTGAACACCTAGAAAAACTTGTAAGGTTAAATTTAAAGACATTTATTTTTATCTGTTTATCCAATTTAAATTGTACCAATTAAATCACTTGAATTAAAGATCTTTGGATCCACGTTTTAAAATTTGTTTTTATGAGTGCTTTTTTTATGAGTGCTCCTTATATGTGTTAATTTGTATAACATATATATGATATAGGGATATATGTATATATAGACATACAACACATAACAAAAGTGTGCACACATAATAATAGTAAAGGCCTTGTAGCTTTTTGCAGTTGAAATCTCCATTGCAATGTTTCAAAAACTCCACTGTTGGTCAAAGATAGAGCTGATCAGAAAAACATTAACCTAGGTCTGTAGGATCAAATTCATGAGCTCAAAAAAAGAATACAGAATCTAAGGAAAAAAATAAGAGTCCTAGAAAAAATGACTGCCCAGTAATTAATAAATACCATACAATTTACCTTTTTTCCTGCCTTAGGCCTCAGATCAGTCTCCTACTGAGCTTGCAGGCTTCTTTCATTTGCATTTCAACAAAAGTCCTGGCTGAGGTCTGAAAGGAGCAGGGAAAAACTGCTATTCTGAGCAGACACCTCAGGCCTAAGGCATTTTAACCATAATTTTGAGGTTCGGATGTTGAAAATTATGATACAATTTTAAGATGAAATTCACAAAATTTTATATCTTTACATCTTGTTTTGTCAACAGATACCATACTATGATTTACTATCCTTGTCCAAATTAATGCACTGGTTCACACTGTGATATTTTCTCAGTCTACCCAATTCAAAATTAGTGACAAATAAAACTGAATGTTTGGGAAGTTACTTGCCAACTTGGAAGTAGAGTGCTTTAGTTTTTCATCCTAAGTATTTAAGTTATCTGGCATGAATTATCTGAAATCATAAACTAAACAATTACCTAAACCCGACTTTTAACTGCAAGATTGAGCAATGCTACAAAAACCCATCCAGATACCAGATTGTTACAATAAAACATCATCATTTAGACACACATTGAACTAATATCATTCCCAAGAAACAATTTATAATATCAGCACATTATTGCACATGTCTTAAAGGGCCAGAAACAAAGACACAAGACAGACAGAAAGGAGCTCAAGACTATGGCTGACAGACAGAAGCCTTAAAAACAGAGCAGATAAGAGAAAAATTTCCTACACCAGTGGCAGGATAGATGTCCTCACAAGGGGATCAGATGTTTTCACAGAGGGCAACCTGAAATGTAATATCAAGGGTTTCCATGGTGACTTTACTGCATTTAGTGTCCCCTTTTTCTTTTTCTTTTTTTTAAGAAGACAGAGGTGGCATAATCCTTACAGTGCAGGGAACGAAGGAAGGAATTCCTTGAAGCAGCAGGGCTTTGGTAGATGCTGGGAGTCCCTCAGTCCCTCCTTTTACTTATGGGACTAGCTCCTCTGGTTTGGTTCCACCCCAATCTCGCTCCATCTCCTAACATTTCAGTAGTCAGCTCTCAAAAAGTTCCAGGGTCGGGGGGTTATCAAAATTTGTAACTTAAATTTCGGTTTCTGACCTTGAAGCGAATTAATACCTATTTAATAATGAGGACAAGGTTTGAGAAAAATAAAAAGGGAGGTTTGCTGCTTTGCTAACAAAGCAGAAACACAGGGGACTCTGCCCAAAGGTTGTGACTCTCTTGAACTGGAGCAACAAGGGGTTTTAAAGGAGTTTCCATTGTTAACCTGGGAGATACTCTGTTCCTTGGTGGCCAGCAGGCATTGCCCTCTGCAGTGGGTGAGTTCCAGGCTGCCAGCTAGGGGCTTTTCTCATCCTGCTTAACAAAGGGGGGTAAACTTCATCACAGTTTTTTAGAACACAGTCCAAAGGGTGTAAGGCTTACTTGCTTTATTACCCATTTTTACGTCCAATATCCTTAAGTTTTTACCACAGAAATCAAACAACAAAATGCACAAAAACAAACAAACAAAAAACATATAGAACACAAAACAAAACACAAAGAAACAGAAACCTGGTGAAGATACAGAAAAACTGAGGAGCAATGAAATGTCTTGCTGAAGCTCCGGGGTAGGAGCTCCTGCGTGCCCGGCTGCACCTTTCTACCCTTTCAGAGAAATTCCATACAGAACAGAACAGAGGACAGAACAATTCTTGTTACTGTCCTGGACAGGAGTACATGTGAGCCTCCCCAGGCCACCTCTCTGTAATCAGAAGACATCTCCCTTAACCAGATATCAGATGTTATAAAGGCACCACCTACCAATGGAGGCCTCCTCCACCAGGTGCTTGCTAATAGTTTTAGTGTGATGGTTCACTGCAGTGCTCCCTGGACCGAAGGCTCACTCCAAGGCTTTGGAACTTGGCTCTCCAGCCCTGAGCCCTGGAGGAAAGGCCAGCGTCAGAATTTCCAGCAGTCTGGTCTTGTGATCTGGTCACGTCATCTCGCTGGGGAACTCCAAAATGTTAGACCAGGATGCAAGAAAAGACCACTGACTCCAATTAAAATCAAATCAAGGCAAGCTTATTAGTTCAACCGGCTAGGCTGACTCTCCTTCTCAAAACGGTGGGAAAAAGACAGCATCCCCACCTTTCCTACACCCCAGCTTTATAGCCCAAAAAGTTACACAAAAAGGGAGTATCAGAAAACAGAACTTTGACAAGCATCACACTAACTGTAGTTAACATTTTTTATTTGCTGGCCCCAGCATCAGAAATTATGAGGACCATTAGAGCCTCAGAGAGGGTCGTTGTCTGGCCAGGGAAGGCCAATATTTATGAGGTTTCAGTAAGGTTTCAGAGAGGGCTGTGATCTGGTCAGTAAGACAGGCATGGGTGAGTTCAAGGCATGGGCAGGCATTCCAAGCAGGTTCAGAATTTGCAGTAATTTATAGTAAAGCAAAAATTATCTTTCCATGGCTTTAAGGCAAGATGGCTCCCAATATTAATGAAAGATCAGGTTGAGTGATCACCCCTGTCCCTTCCTTTTGGAAACTCCTCTACCACCTCCAAGGTTGTGAACTCCTGATCATTTTCCATTCCAGATAAGTATTCACAGAATTTCTAACTCTTGTCCTCTAATTGTGTCTTACTTGGGGCAAAGGTAATGTCAAAGCATTGTTCTGGATGAGAGTGGGAAGATTATTGTATATCACATATTTGCATACACATTGGATTCATTTTCCAATTTTCCATTTGAAATACTGAATTCCTGACACTAACCCATACCCTACTAGACTCTGACTAATAATCCTAATATGATGGTGAAACATAACCCAAGCAGAATAGAAATACAAGCCGTTCAGAGGAGGCATGGTGTGTAGTTGGAATTGCCTTTTGCATTATATAGTATAGGAGCTATAAATCTAGTCAATTTTTTGTTGAAATAATTCTACATGTGTTTTTAAAGTTAACAAATATGGGAATCCTGTCTCCCTTTCTCTGTAGCACACGTATTTTTATATGCACATAGAGAATCCTACCTGGTATCACACATACATACTTGTGAGGTGGCTGAATTGGCAGATACAAATTGTGAGAAGAGATCACTACTCCTAAACGCTGTTTGAACTGAAAATTCAACCTATGGGTGAGCTTCCTAGTTCAATAACATTATACATAAATCCATGTTCAGTAAAATGAATATTTTTGCATCTGTGGATTATATATATATATATATATATCATGATGAATTTCGATTGGCATATACATGGCTACTTTTTTTTCTTTTTTTGGTTGTTCAAAACGTTACAAAGCTCTTGACATATCATATTTCATACATTAGATTCAAGTGGGTTATGAACTCCCATTTTTACCCCAAATAAAGATTGCAGAATCACATTGGTTACATATCCACATTTTTACATGATGCCCTATTAGTTACTGTTGCATTCTGCTACCTTTCCTATACTCTATGATCCCCCTCTTTTCCCCTCCCATCTTCTCTCTCTACCCCATCTACTGTAATTATTTTTTCTCCTTATTTATTTTCCCATTCCCTTCACAACCTGTTATATGTAATTTTGTATAACAATGAGGGTCTCCCTCCATTAACATGCAATTTCCCTTTTCTCTCCCTTTCCCTCCCACCTCATGTCTCTGTTAATGTAAATCTTTTCTTCCTGCTCTTCCTCCCTGCTCTGTTCTTAGTTGCTCTCATTATATCCAAGAAGACATTTGGTATTTGTTTTTTAGGGATTGGCTAGTTTCACTAAGCATAATCTGCTCTATTACCATCAATTTCCCTTAAAATTCCATGATTTTTTCATATTTTAGTGCTGCGTAATACTCCATGGTGTATAAATGCCACATTTTTGTTATCCATTCATCTATTGAAGGGCATCTAGGTTGGGCCCACAGTGCAGCAATTGTGAATTGTACTGCTAAGAACATCGATGTGGCAGTATCCCAGAGGTATACACTATTTTAAGGTCTTCAGGAAATAGTCCGAGAAGGGCAATAGCTGGGTCAAATTGTGGTTCCATTCCAAGCTTTCCCAGGAATCTCCATACTGCTTTCCAAATTGGCCACACCAGTTTGCGGGAACAGCTCTCCTCATAGGCCTGGTTTGGTCCATCTTCTCTACATTAAGAAGAGAGAGGCTTACTCAGACACAACCCTTCATCCTAAACAGGTTGTTTGCCATAGAAGATGACTTTTGGTCTTTCAGGTCTTTCATAGCTGCCTACATCTTCTCCAGGGATCAAATATGCATGGACCTTTGAGGTTCTCAGTAGGTGGCAGATCCCCTACATTGCTGTATTGCAAGACGAACCCTGTCCCTTCTCTTTTGTAAAGTTAGATTGAGGGAACAGTGTATGGTTAGGGTTTTAATAACATGTTCAATTTGGGTTCGGAATCATTCTGATGGATGAATAATGGTATTGGGAACCTGTGATATTTATAAAACTATAGAGGTGAAATATAAGTATGAAAACAGAAATCTAGGTAAGATTTGTAGCCCAGAAGGGAATGAGGCCCTTGATTGGGATACTTAGCTTTTAATTATGTTCTGCACGGTTGTCTCAGATAAATTGATAATCAATGGCATAGGACCTTGTACCTTGGAAGATTGATGGTAGAAGAGAACATCCACTCAAATTGGGATAGTGGGTAGGATAAGGAAGAGAGTCGGTAGGTTTAGGAAGAAGAGTGAGTATAAAATTTGGATCAAATGTTCTTTAGCAATAGGGTTTCATTTATACAGTGAATGTAAATGTCAGCACATGCGAAGAGTCAGTCCCAATGATGAACTGCGGAAAATATAGGAAAGAAGATATCAATAGAGACATTACAAAATCAGGCAATTGTAAAGTGAGTGATAGGTTTAGACATTTTCAACAGGATAGAGATTGAATACATAATTTTAGGAAGAAACAAATATGTAGTCACCAATAGAAATGACATTTGAAAGCATTAGGCAAACTGGAAATGGAAGTTTTTAGTAATCCATATTCAACTTCCATTTAGGATTTGGTACAATCATAAGTGTGACCTTTGCATTTTGTGCCCAGAAAATTATTGTGATAAAATATATATGTAGATCATGTGACATGAGTATTTTTTACACCATTTCTGTGAGCAATATTTGAAGACATATAAATTAGTATTGGGGGTACAAAGTGGTGTACCCTGTGTCTATGAATATAGAGATAATGCATGAATAGAACATACTGTAAATAAATAATATAACTGGTTACACTTTAAATAATGGATTGAATTGTTATCTGAAAATATATAAGAAATCATATATTGACATAAAATCATTAATTCCAACCAGTTATATATCTAATTGTAATCTTAGGGTTATTTTTTATCATGAAGTGTGTGTGAGTTTTGCTTCAAAAGTGATTATGGATCGAAAATAATGTGTTTGGAAAGAAGTCTCATGAAATTACCAATCAAGAAATATGGAGGAATCCATGTGTTCTGAAGCAGGAAGTCATTGAAAGTGAAACAAATGCCTATAAATTTGCTAAATTGTGGATGAAATATATATCCTGTGATGTGCATAAACTGATGAAATAGTATGTACCAGTGTTGAATAAAAATGAACGTCAAAATACACATCATGTACCATAGGAATCTACTTGCATTGATGTTTAACTGGGTCAGTTACTGTACAAATATTAGGATTCGCGTGCATCATTCACCGAAGTTAGTTTTCTTTTTTTTTAAATTTTTATTTATGCTTGTTCAAAACATTACATAGTTCTTGATACATCATATTTGTCACTTTGATTCAAGTGGGTTATGAACTCCCATTTGTACCCCGTATACAGATTGCAGAATCACATCAGTTACACATGCATTGATTCACATATTGCCATACTAGTGTCTGTTGTATTCTGCTGCCTTACCTATCCTCTACTATCCCCCCTCCCCTCCCCTCTCCCACCATCTTCTCTCTCTACCCCCTCTACCTTAATAAATTTCTCCCCATGTTTTATTTTTCCCTTTCTTCTCTCTTCCTCTTGTATGTAATTTTGTATAACCCTGAGGGTCTCCTTCCATTTCCATGCAATATCCCTTCTCTCTCCCTTTCCCTCCCACCTCTCATCCCTGTTTTAATGTTAATCTTCTTCTCATCCTCTTCATACCTATTCTGTTCTTAGTTAATCTCCATATATCAAAGAAGACATTTGGCATTTGTTTTTAAGGGATTGGGTAGCTTCATTTAGCATAATCTGCTCTAGCGCCATCCATTTCCCTGCAAATCTATAATTTTTTGTCATTTTTTAATGCAGAGCAATACTCCATTCTGTATAAATGCCACATTTTTTTTATCCATTCATCTATTGAAGGGCATATAGGTTGGTTTCACAGTCTTGCTATTGTGAATTGTGCTGCTATGTACATAGATGTAGCAGTGTCCCTGCAGCATGCTCTTTTTAGGTCTTTAGGGAATTGACCGAGAAGGGGAATAGCTGGGTCAAATGGTGGTTTCATTCCCAGCTTTCCAAGAAATCTCCATACTGCTTTCCAAATTGGATGCACCAATTTGCAGTCCCACCAGCAATGTACAAGTGTACCTGTTTCCCCACATTCTCACTAACACTTGTTGTTTGACTTCATAATGGCTGCCAATCTTACTGGAGTGAGATGGTATCTTAGGGTGGTTTTGATTCACCTTTCTCTGACTACTGGAGATGGTGAGCATTTTTTCATGTACTTGTTGATTATATGTCCTCCTCTGAGATGTCTGTTGAGGTCCTCGGCCCATTTGTTGATTGGGTTATTTGTTATCTTATTGTTTAATTTTTTGAGTTCTTTGTATACTCTGGATATTAGGGCTCTATCTGAAGTGTGAGGAGTAAAGATTTGTTCCCAGAATTTAGGCTCCCTATTTACCTCTCTTATTGTTTCTTTTGCTGAGAAACAACTTTTTACTTTGAGGAAGTCCCATGTGTTGATTCTAGTTATTAACTCTTGTGCTATGGATGTCCTATTGAGGAATTTGAAGCCCGACCCCACAGTATGTAGATCGTAGCCAACTTTTTCTTCTATCAGACGCCATGTCTCTGATTTGATATCAAGGTCCTTCATCCATTTTGAGTGAACTTTTGTGCATGCAAGAGAAAGGGATTCAGTTTCATTTTGTTACATATGGATTTCCAGTTTTCCCAGAACCATTTGTTGAAGATGCTATCCTTCCTCCATTGATGCTTTTAGCTCCTTTATCAAATAGAATATTGTTGTAGCATTGTGGATTAATCTCTGTGTCCTCCATTCTGTACCTTTGGTCCACCCGCCTGTTTTGGTACCAGTACCATGCTGTCATTGTTACTATTGCTCTGAAATTTAGTTTGAAATCTGGTATCGCTATACCGCCTGATTCACACTTCCTGGTTAGAATTGCTTTTGATATTCTGGATATTTTATTTTTCCAAATGAATTTCATGATTGCTTTCTCTATTTCTACAAGAAATGCCGTTAGGATTTTGATTGGCATTGCATTAAATCTATAGAGAACTTTTGGGAATATCACCATTTTGATGATGTTAGTTCTCCTTATCCATGAACAGTGTATATTTTTCCATCTTCTAAGATCTTATTCTACTTCTCTTTTTAGGGTTCTGTAGTTTGCATTGTATAAATCTTTCACCTCTTTTGTTAGGTTGATTCCCAAGGATTTTAGTTTTATTTTTTGAGGATATTGTGAATGGAGTGTTTTTTTTCTCATTTCTGTTTCAGAAGTTTTGTCACTGATATACAGAAATGCCTTTGACTTATGAATGTTGATTTTATATCCTGCCACATTGCTGAAATCATTTCTTAGTTCTAGTAGTTTTTTTTTTTGTAGACCCTTTTGGGTCTTCTATATATAGAATTATGCCAGCTGCAAGTAGTGATAATTTAAGTTATTCTTTTCCTATTTTCATGCCTTTAATTTCTTTCATCTGTCTAATTGCTCTGGCCAGTGTTTCGAGAACTATATTGAATAGAAGTGGTGGTAGAGGACATCTCTGTCTTGTTCCAGATTTTAGAGGGAATGCTTCAATTTTTCTCCATTCAGAATAATGCTAGCCTGAGGCTTAACATAGATAGCTTTTACAATGTCGAGGTAAGTTCCTGTTATCTCTAATTTTTCTAATGTTTTGAACATAAAGGGATGCTAAGGGTCTATTGTTCTTATTTATTTTTCGCAGAACCAAGCTTTAGTTTTGTAATTTTTTCAATAGTTTCTTTTGTTTCAATTTTGTTGTTTTCCGCTCTGATTTTAGTTATTTCTTGCCTTCTGCTACATTTGCTGTTGTTTTGCTCTTCCTTTTCTAGGGCTTTGAGATGAAGTGTGAGCTCATTTATTTGTTGTTCTTTCCTATTTTTGAGGAATGACGTCAAGGTGGTGAATTTCCCTCTTAAAACTGCTTTCATTGTGTCCCATAGATTCCCATATGTTGTGTCTGTATTTTCATTTATCTCGAAGAATTTTTTGATTTTCTCATTTATGTCTTCTGTAACACATTAATCATTCAGTAAAATGTTGTTCATTTTCAATGTGATGTAGGATTTTTCCTTCCTTCTTTTTCATTGGTTTCCAGTTTCATTCCATTATAATCAGATAAAATTCATGGTATTAGGTCCACCACTTTATATTTATTGAGGGTTGCTCTATGGCATAATATATGGTCTATTTTTGAGAAGGATCCATGTGCTGCTTAAAAAAAAAGTATATCCACTTGATGATGGTTGATATATTTTATATATGTCAGTTAAGTCTAGGTTATTGATTGTGATATTGAGTTCTATAGTCTCTTTATTCAAATTTTATTTGGAGGATCTGTCCAATGGTGAGAGAGATGTGTTGAAGTCACCCATAATTATTGTGTTGTGGTCTATTTGATTCTTGAACTTGAGGAGAATTTGTTTTATGAACGTTGCAGCACCATTTAATGGTGCGTAAATATTGATAATTTTTATGTCTTGTTGGTGAATGGTTCCTTTTAACAGTATATAATTTCCTTCATTATCCCTTTTGATTAAATTAGTCATGAAGTCGATTTAATTCGATTTGAGGATGGCCACCCCTGCTTGCTTATGAGGACCGTGTGCATGGTATATTTTTTCCCAAATTTTCACCTTCAGCCTGTGTATGTCTTTTCCATTCAGATATGTCTCCTGGAGGCAACATATTGTTGGATTTGTTTTTTGAATCCAAGTTACAAGCCTATGTTGCTTTATTGGAGAGTTTAAGCCATTAGTGTTTAGAGCTACTATTGATATATGGTTTCTACTGTCATCCATGTTTGAATATTTATCGTTTTTTTTAAATTTACTTTGTTTCTCCATGATTAGCTTTTCCCCCGCCCTCTGTCATTACTGAGGCACTTCCCACTGATGGTTTTGGTTGTTGTTTTTCATTTCTTCCTCGTGTAGTGTTTTGCTCAAGACACTTTGCAATGGTGGTTTTCTTGCTGCAAATTCTTTTAGCTTTTCTTTATCATGAAAGATTTTTATTTCGTTGTCGTACCTGAAGCTGAATTTTGCTGGATACAGAATTCTTGTTTGGCATCCATTGTCTTTCAATGTTTGAAATACGTTGTTCCAGGATCCTCTCACTTTCAGTGTCTGTGATGAAAAATAGGTTGTTAACCATATTGGTTTACCCCTGAATGTAATCTTCCTCCTTTCTCTTGAAGCTTTTAATGTTTTCTCTTTGTTCTGTATATTGGATATCTTCATAACAATGTGTCTTGGCATTGGTCTACTGTGATTTTGTGTGCTCTGTGTCCTGTAAGCATCTTCAATTTGTATATCCGTTTCCTTTTTTATTTCTGGAAAATTTTCTGTAATTATTTCATTCAACAGGTTACTCATTTCCATGGTTTGAATCTCTGTACCTTCCTCTATCCAGATGACTCATAAGTTTGGTTTTTTTGTGTTATCCCATATCTCTTGGATGTTTTTCTCGTGATTTTTTACCAGCCTTTCTGTGTTGGCTAGACTCTTTTCAAGATGATATATTTTGTCTTCAATATGTGACATTCTGTCTTCTACTTGCTCCACTCTGTTAGTGATACTCTCAATTGAGTTTTTAATTTGGTTTATCGTTTTCTTCATTTCTAGAATTATTCTTTGAATTTTTATAATCTCTATCTCCTGATAAAGAAGATTAACTTCTTCTTTTATCTGTTTATGTAATTCATTTTCAATGTGTTCTTTCACTGTATTTATTTGCTCTCTCGTATCCTCTTTAAGGTTTCATTCCATCTGTCTAAGGTATTCCTTGAGTTTTTATATGACCATTTTTCTGATGCTTCTAGGTCCTCCTGAATATTTAGGTTATCCTTCATTGTTTGTACTCCTTTTCTTTCTTGCTTTTTTATGCTGCTCATGTTACTTCTTGTTTGTTTGAGTGCTGAGTTACTGCTTATTCTTATAAATTTATTTGAAGCTTGGGAGGAAAGATATTAGAAGGGATGGGAAGAAGTCACTAAAGAGAATGAGAATAGGCAGGTAGAATTCAAGGATGAAGGAATAAGAAAATTGAAAAGAAATGAAAAGACAAAAGAAAAAAATAGAAAATAAAGAAAGAAATAATTTTTTTAAAATAATAATGATAATTAAAAATGAAAATTAAAATTTAAAATAATAATAATAATAGTAAAATTTAAAAAATAAAAACATTAAAATAAGTTAAAGAACAACAACAAAAAATGAAAATGAAAGAAAAAAAGTAAAAATAAAATAATAATAATAATAATACATGCAGTCATAGAGTTCAATTAACTTCTCTTCCAGTAGGTGGAGCTGTGCTCACTGGGCCAAGCTTCTCCTCTCAATAGGTGGGAACCAATCACTGTGCAGCAGCTCTTCCTCCCAGACTGGGCGGGTCTCCAATCCTGAGTGCCTAGGACCTTCTCTAGTGTTTCCTCAAGCCAGGCTCCGCTCAACTGTGACACTCACCACAATACTTGCTACACGTCAGGTCTCTGTTCCTGGTAGTCCTGTTTTCATCAACGCCTGCCACTCTCTCCCTGTTTGCCTCCCTCAGACCCTAAGTTTGTAGAGCTTGGGGCTGGGAACCCCCAGTGAATTTGCTTGCTCTCTGGTATCCATGCCCACATTAGCTGGTGTAAGAGACCTCAGTTGTCAGCACTGGTGGGAGCGGTAGCCGGGAATTCCATGCCACGAGTCCTACAGCACACATGATTTCCTCGGTCTGGCCATCTTTCTCACGGGAGACCTGGGAGGGCCCCTTAAAGGAGAGCTGGAAGGGGCCCTTAATGTTTCCCCGCTGTGTGGAGAGAGATGCATAGGGAATTACACACCTGTCGTACTGGTTTCAATGAAGTTATCTCCTCTGCCCATGACGTCAGTTCTCTTCCATGGTGGTATCCCATGCAAATGGTGACCGTTCATTCCTTTTGCCAGGTTACCAATGCAACGGATGGGTCCTGACTGTGTCTCCGAAGCCCCATTTCAATTCAGTGGCCTTTTACCTCTGTAAATTCAGAAGGGCCGACCAGTTATTTCAGAGGGAATGTTAGTTCTGAGACACAAGAAGCAGGCAAATCTGAGCTTCTATACAGCTGATCCGGGCTCTGTGTGTTTTCTGAGGGGCCCAGACTGTTCGCACCAGATCCATGTCAGGTCAGCATTGCCTAGTGATTCTGAACAAACAGCATTTAGACAGTTTATGACTCCCTATGCCTGCGCAGCTTAAGAGGTCAGAGACTTGATTTCTCCATGTTCGCCACCATGTTGGATCTCCTATATTGCTACTTTTTAATGTCTGTGCGTGTGCGTGCATATATATATATATATATATATATATATATATATATATATATACTCTCCAGATTTTTCAAAATATGAAATATATGTGTCTTATTATACGCTCCCTAAATTCATTCATATTCATATATGTGGATTTATAACAAACTTTCCACAAGATTATACTCAGAAATAATCATCCACCTGAAATATATATTTCTTTCCTAGTACTGAAAAGTAACTTCATAGAATGGTGAATACAAACTCTAATATTTCTACAGATACTTACCCAGTGTAACATCAATGCAAGTAGATTCCTAGGGGACATGATGTGTATTTTGACGTTCATTTCTATTCAACACTGGTACATTACTATTTCTTCAGTTTATGCACATCATAGGATATATATTTAATCCACAAGTTAGAAAACTTATAGGCATTTGTTTAATGATCAGTCACTTCCTGCTTCAGAACACATGTATTCCTCCATGTTTCTTGACTGGTCTTTTCATAAGACTTTTTCCAATCACAATATTTTCATTTTTCATTATCTCTTATGAAGCAAAACTCAAACACCCTTCATGATAAACCATAATCCTAAAATTACCATTAGATGTATAACTGGTTGGAATGAATGATTATATATCAATATAAGATTTCTTATATATTTTTAGATATCAATTCAATTCATTATTTAAAGTGGAACCAGTTAAATTATTTATTCACAGGATGGTCTATTCATGCATTATCTCTATATTCATAGACACAGGGTACACCTCTGTGTACCCCTAACACTAATGTATATGTCTTCAAAATATTGCTCCCAGAAATGGTGGAAGAAATACTCATGTCACCTGATCCACATATATATTTTATCACAGTAAAATTCTGAACAAAAAATGTAAAGGTCACACTTATGATTGTACCGAAGTCTAAAAGGAAAGTGAACATGGATAACTAAAAACATCCATGTGAAGGTTGCCTAATGCTCTCAAATGTCAATCCTATTGGTGACAACATATTTGTTTCTTCCAATGATTATATATTCAAACTAAACCCTGTTGAAAATGTCTAATCCTATAACTCACTTTATACTTTGCCTGATTTCATAATGTCTCTATTGATACCTGCTTTCCTACTTATTTTCCCCAGTTCATCGTTGTGACTGACTCTTCACATGTGCTGAAATTTTCATTCATTCTCTAACAGAAACCCTATTGCTAAAGAACTTTTGGTCCAAATCCTATAATCACTCTTCTTCCTAAACCTACCGACTATCTTCCTAATCCTACCGACTATCCATTTTGACTGGATGTTCTCTTCTACATTAAATCTACCAAGGTACAAGGTCCTGTGCTTCAAATCATACCTAGATTTCTGTTTCCATACTGATATTTCACCTCTATATTCTTGTAATTATCGCACGTTCTCAATACCATTATTCATCGCCCAGAATGATTCCTAACCCAAATTGAACCTGTTATTAACCCTAAACATACACTGTTCCCTAAATCTCATTTTACAGAAGAGCAGCAACAGAGTTGTTCTTAAAATACAGGGAATTAGGGGACCTTCCACCTGCTGAAAACCTCAAAGGTCCATGCAGAAATGATACCTGGAGAAGTTGTAGGGAGGTATGAAAGACCTGAGAGAGCAAAAGTCCTATTCCAAGTCAAACAACCTGGTCAGGATAAAGGGATGTGTCCGAAACAGCATCTCTCTACTTATTTTAGAGAAGATGGACTAAACCAGACCTGTGTGGAGAGCTGTTCCCAGGTGTCTATGGTTGATATACCATTCTAACTTGTGAAAGTGTTCCAGGAAGTAGGAGCAGCCTCCATCTCATGGGACCCTTGGAAGCAAGTGTTAGGACAAAGTGGTTGCCAAGGCAGTGGCCTCATTCAGTTCCAAAGAAAGTGACATACCTCATTTCCTTGGTGATGGAACACTCTGAACTTGCTATCCAAGAACCAAGACACGGAGAGGCAATCCCAGTCCATGTCCCTGTGGGCTCACTTGATTGGATTTTCCAAGGACAGAGTCAGTCTTTCTTGGTACCTCCTGATGTGAGTATAGCCAAATACCAGGAGAGCTCTGAAGAGATACTTTTCCTGCGAAAGCAGGTAGTAGCTGGCCACTTTTTCCTGACAACTTCACAGAGTTGGTCAAGGAAACCAGATCTGATAGAGGACACGCCATTTTGGGGGAACATAATATGGCCCACCAGTCAGAGTTAACTCCGGAGAGTCACAGACCTACTTGAGGGAAGGAGGTGCATTTGTGAGTGTGGGTTTGTTGTTTTGTCTCATGTTCAGAGAATAGGTACGAAAGGCGGTTTGTTTGATTTGAAGTGAACTGTTTCTAGTAAGTCGTTTGACAAGATGAGTGTTTCTATGTCTGTGTATCCCACTGTGTCCGCGGTTGTAGACATGAGAAAAGAGAATGCAACAATGGATGTGTCCTGTCTAGTAGAAAGCTTCCCATTATGCATCCTGCCTAATTTATGAATAGAGTGCGGCTTGCCTTATGGATGGGCAATACCTACTACCTTCCTAAGTCTCTGTTTTCTTCTGAATTCTGGCCACTCTCCAGAATAGGCTCATGGGTTTTGTGTCCAAGATATGTAACAACTCCAAGGTCTGTGACATGGCCATGTACAGGATAGCTGAAGGGAATGGACAGCATCTCAGAAAACTCAGATATCAATGTGACCAGGAAAGTCTCAGTGGATATACCCTGCTTTTGGCCTTTTGCTTACCTATTGTTCTGTTGCCCTGAATATCAGGAAGGTCTTTGCCTCAGGCCACCCCTTTGTGAAGCCTGAAGAAAACAGTTTTCAAATGGAAATGAATGGGCATCACTTGTGGCTCTTTCTTAATTGCTTTGGAAAGGGATGTGTCTGAATTAGCCTCTTGGCCTTGTATGTGGCTGTGACTTTGATTCTCAGCAGCTGATGGATCTAAAGAATGATCCCATGTGTGCATCCAAAACCATAATTGCCAAAAGATCAGTCATTGTGGATGAAGTCTCTCGTCTTCCTCTGTTAGGTTCCTGACTTCCATCAAGTGAGAATTGGTATTCCTTGGGTCAAATGAGTTCTTCAAATCACTGCAGAGGTGCTTAGGTTTTTGCATGACTCCAAATCAGATAAAGAATCTATAATTGAAAGTCACTAGGCCACAAATTGGAGAAACAGAGCAGTATTAACGGGAGGCTTATTTGATCACTCCTGGTTCACAGGAAGGGTGTCCAGGCCAACATGACTTTAGGCAAATGAGGGGCAAGGGAGTTTATTTGGACACTGTCTTTGGGTGAGCCATTCATGGAGACCTTCAGCCAGAGGTTACGATGAGTGACTATATGGAAGAAGATGAGGACTTGTTTGAGTGTTTTGTTTTTAATTGTGGTCATTTGTGTGGTGGTTGTAAGAAATATCTTGGTCCACCTGGGCTTGAACTCTGGTTGGATTCCCCTTAGAGACTGCGTTCTGGAACTGAACTCAGAGAAGTATTGCCATGAATTGTGTTGGGATATTAGGAGGCCACGCATGAGAGTCGCCCTTGGAAACTGAGATCTAGGCCCAGGGTGGCTTTCCACAGAGCACTGAGAATCTCAGCCAGGATAACACATGATTTTATTCTGAAAGACTTGGCAGCCATAGTTGAGTGTCAAAACACACATGGACCTCACATTGTAGACCTCAATTTACCTGGCTTCATGTGACCTTTTGGCCACTCTTTGGGAAGCCTTGCCTGTGAGAGTTCTCCAGAGCTTTCATTGAAAATGAGCTTCCTCATTATTTAATGGTTTCTGAATGAATTGAAACCCACAGTGCCTCCAACTTCATCCTTAACAATGGCTAGCTGAATACCATGTAGTTATTAAAATTTCCATGACCAGGTTGCACTGGAGAACCTTTGAATGTCCTGTTGCTGATCATGAGTATACCAGGCAGTGCCTTGATTGACTGGATTTCATGAAAATGTTGTAGAAAAGAGATGCCAGTACGTTTGAGTCTGCTGAGTAGTGGGCCTAGAGCACTGGTGGGCAGGTGTGTGAAAAAACATCAGTAGTAGGGCCATGAGGATCTAACATTGGATTCCAAATGGCTTGTGACTGACATGGTGCAGCCAGCAGATCCTTATTTGTAAAGTCATCTTTTTATATGGAGAGGTTTCAGGGCAATGTTTAGAATAAGGGTCATATGGACAAGGGGGCAATGGGGCAAGCTATGAGGGATAGAAGCCTGGTTGATGCGTTCTCCTGCACACCCTGACCCACCACACGTGACATAACTCCCTCCAGCACTGTGTCTCAGTTGGGCTCCTTGTATTTTATGAAGCAAATACTAAACTCTCAGTGCAGCAGGAAAAACACCACAAAAAGTGGAGGAGGACAAAATGGCTTCACAGTTCACATGGGGAGACATTTAGTCACCAGTGGTCACTGTTTACCAACAAAGAGAGGATTCAGGCCTCCTGCTTCATGTTAATTGGAAAATAAGAACCCATGTCCTTCAGGTCAAAGTGATGGAGACCCACCTTTGATGTTCTCACTACAAAAGAAGATAAAGCTCCTGAAAACAACCTAAATTTCAAGTGCCCAACCTCAGAGTGAGATTCTCAAAAAGTCCTTAGGCCAGAAGAGCTCCATGTTTGTGGAGTGTTTACCCTGTCCCTTACTTTTAGAAAGTCCTCTACCTCCACCAAAGATGTGAAATCTGGAGCATTTTCCATTCCAGATAGGTATTCACAGATTTTCTAACTCTTCTCCTATAATTGTGTCTTACTTGAGGCGAAAGTAATGTTAAAGCATTGTTCTGGATGAGAGTGGGAAGATTTTTGTGTAGCATATATTTGCATACACATTGGATTCAATTTCCTATTTTCTATTCGAAATACTGAATCCCTGACACTAACACATACCCTATCAGACTCTGAATACTATTTCTAATAGGATGGAGAAAAATAACCCAAACAGAATAGAAATACAAGCAGTTTAGAGGAGTCATGGTGTATATTTGGACTTGCCTTTTGCATGATACAGAGTAGGAGTTAAATCTAGTCAATTTTTTGTTGAAATAGTTCTCCATGTGTTTTTAAAGTTAACAAATTGTGAATTCCTGTCTCCCTTTCTCTGTAGCCCATTCAGCACATATATTTTTATATGGATATATAGAATCATACCTGGTACCACACATACATTCTTGTGAGGTGGATGAGTTGGCAGATACAAATTGTGAGAGGAGATCACTCCTACTAAACCGTGTTGGAACTGAATATTCAACCAATGGGTGAGCTTCCATGTTCAGTAAAATGAATATTTTTGGATCTGTGGATGATATATATTTTATGATGAATTTTGATTGACATATATGTTGCTATTTTTTTTTCTGTGTGTGTGTGTGTGTTTTGTGTCACTCACCTGTTCTGTAAAACAACTTCAGAGAGAGAGGTTAAAAATTCATGCAAAGCTCTGATGGAGGTATCTAATATCTTAGTTTTGGTCTATTGCTTCTTCTAATTGGGTCATTTGTTGTGTCCCATGGACGAGGGCAGTGGTTCCTGTGCCCACCCCTGCAGCAACTCCTATTCCGAATAGGATGGCTAAAGTGAGGGATATATGTTCCCAGTTGAAACGGGTTGTATGCCCCCCTATTTGATCTTCAAATGAACCTGCATCATGATAGAGCACTCTGGGAAACATCTGCACCATTACACAATTAATCACATCTGTTGACCATTTCATGAAAACATAAACAATGTTTAATTATATACAATTATGCTGTTGTAGGGACGGACAAGGCAAGGCACCTAAGATAGCAAAGAAGACAGCGAAACCGTCCTATTTGGTTGAAACCGTATTCAGAGGGCATTGCTTCTGTTGTAATCAATTATTCTCCTGAAACTCAAGTATAGGTAGTTTCAGAATTTTGTACCCAACATGTAAGGGAAGGGGCTCAGAAGTTCACAGTCTGCAGAAGTTCAAAAAAGCCGTTGTTGTTTCTGTTTTTTCCTCGGTTCTGGGCAAGTTAACTTTTCAAGGACACCTGGGAGGGAAAGAGCTTTTTCCTACCTTTCTTATTTTTCGCCCCTGACAGCTGTTACCATGGAGCCCTGATGGTAACTTCTTTATCTTAGAAATATAGCCATCTCTGTAAAGCCCCAGCTCACGGCCAGAGGCCTTGTTCATATATTTTGTGGAAAACAAGTAATGGGGTGTCTAGCATAGAGGTGCTTATTTTTTTAGCCAGTGGCCAAGTAGAACAAGGCAACACTAAAAGAGGAAGTTTATCTACATTGAACTCTTTTATAGGGACTCTTTTGCTGAAAGTCCTAAAGTCAGCCATGGTGAAGACTTCTGTAGAAAGTCAGTTAAGAATTTTCTGTAGGCCTGGTACAGAAGGGGAAGACAGGGAAGGTGGGGCTGACAGCAGCTCCGAGGATCTGAGAATAAGGAAGGAGAGATGTAAAAGAATAATGGGAAAGGGGTTTGGTATTTTCCTAGTAACAAAAACTTGAGCTGCAGAACAGGTAGAGCAGAGGGGAAGACAAGAGTGAGTATCCCAAAATGCATGTGAGGGACTTTAAATTTTTAGTAAACTGTTTTCAGTGATGACAAAGCAACTTTAAAGGCCATTTTCATTACATCTTTGATAGGAGTCTGAGGGCTCTCCTCTGCTAGTTTCAGCTTTGTGTTAGCTGGTAAGAGGACCTGGTGGGACCCGGTGCGGGCACGGACAGGAGAAGAGAGGAGTGAGTCGGTGGATGAGAACCTGAGTACCTGCTAACTCAGCAAGGGGGCGATGGTCTGAGAACCGGGAGAGGTTTGGGTTTTTGATCTAATAATTGGAGGGGAGAAATCAGGTTGCTGAGGTGAGAGTGACAGCAGAGACTCTGGAGCACAAGGCTGAAGGTGAGGATCTATTGGATAAGCATAGTTCAGGATATGAGTGAAGGATGGAAAAGGCCTGCCCATAGGGGAATCTCCTTTCACCCTTTTGAGCACTTGCAGAAGTTAAAAAGGTCACACAGGGCTGGGGATGTGGCTCAATTGTAGCACGCTCGCTTGGCATGCGTGCGGCCCGGGTTTGATCCTCAGCACCACATACAAACAAAGATGTCGTGTCCGCCAAAAACTAAAAAATAAATATTAAAAATTCTCTCTGTCTCTCTGTCTCTCGCCTCTCTCTTTAAAAAAAAATGGTCACGCAGAATTTGAGGATCTAGAGACCCCTCTGGGGGCCATCGGTTTTGGTTATCTAATTGGTAATATGGCCAATGCTGTGTACTGAATTTGATGAGGAGTTTGTGTTCCATCAGGCAGCCCCTGTATGCTCACATCCCCATGACGTACAGAAAAAGTCGGCCAGGCATTCTGGAATTACTAAAAAGGAGTGATGGATTTTTCCTTTCCCCAGGTCCATGATCCTCTTAGTTGTACAAGTCCGATATTTACTGCCATTAGCCCCTTGAACTAGAGACCTTTTATTTGATAGAGGGCCCAATGGGGCCTTAAGCACTGAGTTTATTGCCCCTGTATCCCCTTCAAAGTTTACTGGGGTCTCCTCCACTTCAAAAGATACGCTGAGCTCAGGGAGGGGATCTGAGCCCCGACTTTCGTAGTCATGCTGAAGAGTCAGAATGGCTGGCTGGCTTGGCTGCCTCTTTCTTGGGCACTCTTGAACCCAGTGTCCTCTTTCTTTACAGTAGGCACATTGATCTGAGGTCAGGGGTGGCCTCTGGCGTGGGACCAGGTATCCCTTCCTGTCTCCCTGTTTCTTAATTTCTGGCCCTTTTGTTGTTGTGACCGGGACCTTAGTCAACTCCTTAGTCTGTCTTTTGTTTCTTTTATCGTCCTTTTGCTCCCTTCTCTTCCTCAGTTTCTCTCTTATAGTATACTTTCTCGGCTTCTCTGACTAAATCTCTCAAAGTCATATCTTGTAATCCATCTAAGCATTGTAACTTTCTTTAAATATCCAAGGCAGCATGCCCAATAAAGGCCATTGTGACAGATGCCTTTTCATCCTCTGCATGAGGAACGAAAGGAGTATATCTCCTATATGCCTCCGTAATTCTCTCTAGAAACATAGAGGAAGATTCATCAGGCCCGCAGGCGTGGTAGCCACGTGACCCCAAATGGAGTAGGGAAATAGCAGTGCCGCTGCCCGTGCCCGGATAAGGCCCAGTCACCAGCTGGTGTGGTAGTCACGTCACCCAAATTGTAGTTGGGGCCAAGCAGGCCTCCGCCCACGCCCGCAACAAAAGCAGACCTGTGACTGACCTGCGGAACAGGCACAGTGGCCTGCCACCATGGTAGACATGACACCCCAATTGGAGTAGTGGCAGAGCAGAGCTTTCTTCCGCGCCCAGTACAAGCACAACGGCCAACCGGCGTGGTAGTCACGTCAACCCAATTGGAGTAGGGGCAGAGCAGAGCCTTTGCTCGCACCCAGAACAGGCCCAGTGATCTGCCAGCATGGTGGTCACGACACCCCAATGGCAGTAGGGCCAGAGCAGAGCAACCACCCGCTCCCGCAAGGTAGGCAGACCTGCAACCGACAGGCGGAACAGGCCCAGCGGCCTGCAAGCGCGGCAGACACGTCAACCCATTTGGTTCTTTGAAAAAATAAAAAAAATCGACACAACATTAGCCATGCTAACGAAGACAAGAAGAGAGAGAACTCAAATTACTAGCATATGGGATGAAAAAGACAACATCATAACAGAT
Organism: Callospermophilus lateralis; assembly: GCF_048772815.1. Taxonomy (NCBI): domain Eukaryota; kingdom Metazoa; phylum Chordata; class Mammalia; order Rodentia; family Sciuridae; genus Callospermophilus; species Callospermophilus lateralis. Next base: position 290,994 of record NW_027510616.1, read on the forward strand.
ATTTCAGATATACAGAAGATAATCCGAAATTATTTTGAATCTTTGTACTCTAATAAAATAGAAGACGGTGAAGGCATCGATAAATTTCTTAAGTCATATGATCTGCCCAGATTGAGTCAGGAGTATATAGACAACCTAAACAGACCAATATCAATTGAGGAAATAGAAAAAAACATCAAAACACTACCAAGTAAGAAAAGCCCAGGACCTGATGGGTATATAGCAGAGTTTTACAAAACATTTAAAGAGGAACTAATACCAATACTTTTCAAGTTATTTCAGGAAATTGAAAAAGAGGGAATTCTTCCAAATTCATTCTATGAGGTCAACATCACTCTGATTCCTACACCAGACAAAGACACTTCAAAGAAAGAAAACTACAGACCAATATCTCTAATGAACCTAGAGGCAAAAATCCCCAATTAAATTCTGGCAAATCAGATACAAAAGCATATCAAATAATTGTGCACCATGATCAAGTAGGATTCATCCGTGGGATGCAAGGCTGGTTCAATATATGGAAATCAATAAATGTTATTCATCACATCAATAGACTTAAAAATAAGAACCATATAATCATCTCGATAGATGCAGAAAAAGCATTTGACAAAGTACAGCATTCCTTTATGTTCAAAACTCTAGAAAAACTAGGGATAACAGGAACATACCTCAATATTTTAAAAGCAATCTATGCTAAGTCTCAGGCTAGCATCATTCTGAATGGAGAAAAATTGAAGGCATTCCCCCTAAAATATGGAACAAGACAGGGATGCCCTCTTTCACCACTTCTGTTCAACATAGTTCTCGAAACACTGGCCAGAGCAATTAGACAGACAAAAGAAATTAAAGGCATATAAATAGGAAAAGAAGAACTTATATTATCACTATTGCAGATGACATGATTCTATACCTAGCAGACCCAAAAGGGTCTACAAAGAAACTAATAGAGCTAATAAATGAATTCAGCAAAGTGGCAGGATATAAAATCAACACTCATAAATCAAAGACATTCCTGAATATCAGTGACAAATCCTCTGAAACGGAAATGAGGACAACCACTCCATTCACAATATACTAAAAAAAAAAATAATTGGGAATCAACCTAACAAAAGAGGTGCAAGTTTTATACAAGGAAAACTACAGAACCCTAAAGAGAAAAATAGAGGAAGATCTTAGAAGATGTAAAAATGTACCCTTTTCATAGATAGACAGAACTAACATCATCAAAATGGCGATATTACCAAAAGTTCTCTATATGTGTAATGCAATGCAATTTAAAATCCCAACGGCATTTCTTGTAGAAATAGAGAAAGCAATCATGAAATTCATATGGAAAAATAAAAGACCCAGAATAGCAAAAACAACACTAAGCAGGAAGTGAGAATCATGCCGTATAGCGATACCAGACTTCAAACTATACTACAGAACAATAGTAAAAAAAATAGCATGGTACTGGTACCAAAACAGGTGGGTGGACCAATGGTAAAGAATAAAGGACACAGAAACCAATCCAAAAAAATACAACTCTCTTATATTTGATAAAGGGGCTAAAAGCATGCAATGGATGAATGATAGCATCTTCAACAAATGGTGCTGGGAAAACTGGAAATCCATATGTAACAAAATGAAACTGAATCCCTTTCTCTTGCCATGCACAAAAGTTAAATCAAAATGGAACAAGGAGCTTGATATCAAATCAAGACATGGTGTTTGATAGAAGAAAAAGTTGTCTACGATCTACATACTGTGGGGTCGCCTCCAAATTCCTCAATAGGACACCCATAGCACAAGCGTTAATAACTAGAATCAACACATGGGACTTACTCAAACTAAAAAGTTTTTTCTCAGCAGAAGAAACAGTAAGAGGGGTAAATAGGGAGCCTACATCCTTGGAACAAATCTTTCCTCCTCACACTTCAGATAGAGCACTAATATCCAGAGTATACAAAGAACTCAAAAAATTAGTCAATAAGATAACAAATAACCCAATCAACAAATGGGCCAAGAACCTGAACAGACACTTCTCAGAGGAGGACATACAATCAATCAACAAGTACATGAAAAAATTCTCACCATCTCCAGCAGTCAGAGAAATGTGAATCAAAACCACCCTAAGATACCATCTCACTCCAGTAAGTTTGGCAGCCATTATGAAGTCAAACAACAACAAGTGCTGGCGAGGATCTGGGGAAACAGGTACACTTGTACATTGCTGGTGGGACTGCAAATTGGTGCAGCCAAATGGGAAAGCAGTATGGAGATTTTTTGGAAAGCTGGGAACGGAACCACCATTTGACCCAGTTATTCCCCTTCTCGGTCTAAAACCTAAAGACCTAAAAAGAGCATGCTACAGGGACACTGCTACATTGATGTTCATAGCAGCACAATTCACAATAGCAAGACTGTGGAACCAACCTAGATGCCCTTCAATAGAAGAATGAATAAAAAAATGTGGCATTTATACACAATGGAGTATTACTGTGCATTAAAAAATGACAAAATAATAGAATTTGCAGGGACATGGATGGCATTAGAACAGATTATGCTAAGTGAAGCTAGCCAATCCCTAAAAAAACAAATGCCAAATGTCTTCTTTGATATAAGGAGAGTAACTAAGAACAGAGTAGGGACGAGGAGCATGAGAAGAAGATTAACATTAAACAGGGATGAGAGGTGGAAGGGAAAGGGAGAGAGAATGGAAACTGCATGGAAATGGAAGGAGAACCTCAGGGTTATACAAAATTACATACAAGAGGAAGTGAGGGGAAAGGGAAAAATAATACAAGGGGGAGAAATTTATTACTGTAGAGGGTGTAGAGAGAGAAGAGAGGAGGAGAGGGGACGGGAGGGGGGATAGTAGAGGATAGGAAAGGCAGCAGAATACAACAGACACTAGTATGGCAATATATGAATCAATGGATGTGTAACTGATGTGATTCTGCAATCTGTAAACGGGGCAAAAATGGGAGTTCATAACCCACATAAATCAAAGTGTGAAATATTATTTATCAAGAACTATGTAATGTTTTGAGCAACCATATATAAAAATTAAAAAAAAAGATAACTAAATTCGGTGAATAATGCACGAGAATCCTAATATTTCTACAGTAACTGACCCAGTTTAAAATCAATGCCAGTAGATTCCTATGGGACATGATGTGTATTTTGACGTTCATTTTTATTCAACAATGGTACATTACTATTTCATGAGTTTATGCACATCATAGGATATATATTTCATCCACAAATTAGCAAATTTATAGGCATTTGATTCAATTTCACTCGCTTTCTGCTTTACAACATATGCATTCCTCCAGGTTTCCTGACTGGTCTATTCATGAGATTTCTTTCCAAACATATTATTTTCGATTTCCATAATCACTTTTGAAACAAAACTCACACACTGTTCATGATAAACCAAAACACTAATATTACCATTAGATGTATAATTGGTGGGAATGAATGATTGTATATCAATATAAGATTTCCTGTAATTTTTAAGATATCAGTTCAATCCATTATTTAAAGTTGGAACAAGTTATATTATTTATTCACTGTATTGTCTATTCGTACTTTATCTCTAAATTCATAGACACAGGGTGCACCTCTTTGTAACCCCAATACTAATTTTACGTCTTGAATATATTGCTTCCAGAAATGGTGGAAGAAATACTCATGTCACCTGATCTACATATACATTTTATCACAGTAGTATTCTGGACAAATAATGTAATGGTCACGGTTATGATTGCACGAAGGACTAAATGGAAAGTGAACATGGATTACTAAAAACATCTATGTCCAGGTTGCCTAATGCTCTCAAATGTCAATCCTATTGGTGACTACATATTTTTTTCTTCCTAATATTATGTATTCAAACTCAACCCTGTTGAAAATGTCTAATCCTATCACTCACTTTATACTCTGCCTGATTTCGTAATGTCTCTATTGATATCTGCTTTTCTACATTTTTTCCCAGCTCATCATAGTGACTGACTCTTCATATGTGCTGACTTTAACAATCACTCTGTAACCGAAACCATATTGTTAAAGAACTTTTGTTCCAAATGGTATACTCACACTTCTTCCTAAACGTACTATCTTCCTATTTCTATCAACTATCCCTTTTTGACTGGATGTTCTCTTCTACATTCAATCATTATAGTAAATGTCCGGCGAGCTTCACAGGAGGAAACCACCAACAGACTATCTCATGCAACAGCAAAGGGTTTATTGAGTGTCCAGCATGCTGGTGCTCAGAGCTCACTTGAATAGAGCAGATAGCCCTGAGAATAGCTTAAGTAGAGCTTATATACATTACCTGGAGAGGGCAGGGAGGGAAGTTTATTGATGGATCGGGCTGAGTGGGCGATTTGCGTGCAACTGGGTGAGGGAGCACATTCTGCAGTTGGGCAGTTGGGGACAGCACATACTGGGAACAAGATTTGCAAGCATTTCTCAAGATTTCAACAGTGTTTTGTTAAGCATACAGAAAAACAGGAAGTGACAAGTACCTATTTTACTAACCTTTTATTCCCCACTTCTTCTTCTGGCTACTTTTAATCATAAAAATGATCATTGGGGGGGTGTCACATTCTATGTATACTAGTAGGGTATTACCATAAGTTTAACTCGTCCAATTTGAGCCTGGAGAAAAGAAATTACACGGATGAGAAAACAGGGTTTAATAGTTAGCAATAACATGAGGATTACTATTGGACCGGCCAGGGTTGATAAAAACGTAGTTAACCAGGAAGACTGTGTGAACCAAGACTCAAACCACCTTTTTTGGGCCTCTCTGTCTCGTTGATGCTTTTCAAGGCATCTTTTTAATTTACTCTTAGATTTTATTACAAGTCCAGTATGCTCGGCATACAAACAACATTCTTTTCTCAATGTAGCACAATGCCCCCTTCTCTCATGACGAGGAGGTCCAACCCTCGAGTGGTCTGAAAAACAACTTCAGAGAGAGAGGTAAAAGACTCATGCAAAGCTCTGATGGAGGTTTCTAATATCTTAGTTTTGGTCTATTGCTGTCATTTGTTGGGTCATTTGTTGAGTCCCTTGGACAAAGGCAGTGGTTCCCGTTGCCACCAGTGCAGCAATTTCTATTCCTAATAGGATGGCTACATTGAGAGATATATATTTTCAGTGGAACCGGGTTGAATGCCCCCCTATTTGATCTTCAAATGAATCTGCGTCGTGATAGAGCACTCTGGGAAACATCTGCACGATTACACAATTAATCACATCTGTTTACCATTTCATGAAAACATTAACAATGTTTAAGTATATAGAATCATGCTGTAGTAGGGAAGGACAAGGCAACGCACCTAAGATAGCACTGAAGACAGGGAAACAGTCCTATTTGGTTGCAACCAGATTCAGAGGGCATTGATTCTGTTGTAATCAACTAATCCTCTGAAACCCAAGTTTAGGTAGTTTCAGAATTTTGTACCCAACATGTAAGGGAAGGGGCTCAGAAGTTCACAGTCTGCAGAAGTTGAAAAAAGCAGTTTTTGTTTCTGTTTTTTCCTCGGTTCTGGGCAAGTTAACTTTTCAAGGACACCTGGGAGGGAAAGAGCTTTTTCTTCCCTTTCTTATTTTCCCATTGCCAGCTGTTACAACGGAGCCCAGTTGCTAACTTCGTTAACTTAGAAATGTAGCCATCTCTGTGAAGCCCCACGTCAAGGCCAGAGGCCTTGTTCACATATTTTTGTGAAAAACTAGTAAGGGGGTGTCTGGATTAGGAGTGCTGATTTTTTTAGCCAGTGGCCAAGTAGAACAGGGCAACATGAAAATAGGAAGTTTAACTACATTGAACTTTTTTATAGGGACTCTTTTGCTGAAAGTCCTAAAGTCAGCCATGGTGAAGACTTCTGGAGAAGGTCAGTTAAAGACTTTTCTGTGGGCCTGGTATAGAGGGGAAAGACGGAGAAGGTGGGGCTGAGAGCAGCTCCGAGGATCTGAGAATGAGAAAAGAGAGATGTAAAAAAATAATGGGAAAGTGGTTTGGAATTTTCCTAGCAACAAATATTTGAGCAGTAGAACAGGTCAAGCAGAGGGAAAGATGGTAGTGAGTATCCCAAAACGCAGAGGGACTTTAAATTTGTAGTAAACTGTTTTCAGTGATGACAAAGCAACTTTAAAGGCCATTTTCATTACATCTTGGATAGAGGTCTGAGGGCTCTCCTCAGCTGGTTTGAGCTTTGGGTTAGTTGGTAAGAGGACCTGGTGGGACCCAGTGTGGGCACTGTCAACAGAAGAGAGGAGTGAGTGGGTGGAGGGGTACCTCAGTACCTGCTACCTCAGCAAGGGGGCAATGGTCTGAGAACCAGCAGAGGTTTGGGTTTTTGATCTAATAATTGTAGTGGAGAAATCAGGTTGCTGAGGTGGGAGTGACAGCAGAGACTCTGGAACAGAAGGCTGAAGGTGAGGATCTATTGGATAAGCATAGTTCAGGATGTGAGCGAAGAAGGGAAAAGGCCTCCACATAGTGGAATCTCCTTTCACCCTTTTGAGCAGTAGCAGATGTTAAAAAGGTCATGCAGGATTTGAGGATCTAGAATCCCCTCTGGTGGCCATCAGTTTTTGTTATCTAATTCGTAATATGGCCAATGCTGTTTACTGAATTTAATGCAGGGTTTGGGTTCCATCAGGCAGCCCCTGTACGCTAACATCCCCATGACTTACAGAAGAAGTCGGCTTTTCCCCCACACAGCCATGGCTGTTTTTGGCTTTGACAGTCGGCCGGGTAAACACAGTAATCTAGGCTAGCCAACCTGCATCTGGCTCGTGTGTCCCTACATCCATAATATTTGTTTCCATTATCTATGGTAAGGAAGGGATTTAATGGAATTTTAGTGGGATCCTCTTCATCAGGGATATCCCATTAGGAAAGACCTATAGCCAGCTGACAAATGTCTGGGTGGAGAGATGGTCACCAGGTCCCTAAGTGGGCTGCATGCAAGATAGATTATACTTCTTTTCCAGTAGAATTTGTGATCAGCCATCGCTGCTGAACGGGCTGATGAGGGTTAGGACTACTTGTGGCCAAGGGGAGAGTCTATAGGCTTATCCACACGGTGAATATGCAATTTGAAAGTGTTACCAGTCTTTTCCAGTTTCCAGCCAGAGTGTGGACAGGGCGCAGGCTTGAGATGAGAGGCATGGATCCAGGAAGTGATTCCGTTTACCTTGACCACTATAGATGTTATAAGTAGCACCTGGTATGGTCCTTTCCAGTGGGGTTCCAGGGATGACACCTGATATCATCTTACGTAGATGAAGTCTCTTACTTGATATCGATGTGGAGTCCCCTCGTCCCCAGTTTGGTAGGGAGTGGACAGCTGTTTCCACAGGTATCACTGAGATCTTTCAAGAGCTTTAAGTCTGTCAAACAAGGGGGTGTGAAAGGGATCGTTAGGTCTTAGAGTTGGGCTTTGGTCCGTTACTGGAAGAGAGGCACCCTAGATATTCACAGGGGGTGTGGTTACTCAAAGAAACAGAGGGCATATTTCTTGCACGAAACATTGTATAAGGCATGAGCATAGTCCAATCATTTATGCTGGTCTCTAAGCTTAATTTCGTTGAGGTCTCTTTAATGGTTCTATTTATTCTTTCTACCTGTCCTGAACTCTAGGGTCTGTAAGCACAATTAAACTTCCAATGAATCCCCAGGTTCCTGGCTAACCCCTGACTTACTTGGGCCATGAACGCCGGTGCATTATCAGACCGTATTACCTTTGGCAGGCCGTATCTTTGAAAAATGTCCTTCAGGATCTGCTTGACCACCATTAGCACTGTTTCTTTTTTTTTCTTTTAGTGGGGAAGGCTTCAATCCATCCTAAAAATGTATCTACAAAGACTAGAAGATATTTATGTCCATACCTTGCTGGCTTAATTTCAGTAAAGTCAACTTCCCAGAATTTTCCTGGTCTGGTTCCTCGTAGGTGCTTTCCTGCAGGAAGCTTGGAAGGCTAAGAATTTACCAATTGATGGACTCGACAGGCTTTTTTTACCCATTCAGTTATTTCTTTTTGCTGTGAGTCAGTTAGTGGAAAACTCTGTTCTTGATACTTCAGAAATACCTGCAGTTTCTTTGAACCAAGGTGAGTGAGTTGATGTGCATTTTCTACTGACGTATTTAGAGCTGTGACTATAGGAGTTTTTACTGAAGGATTTAGAAATTCCACTTGGGGGCCTTCAGGGTTAAAAGTTATTTTGGACCGGAACTTGGTGAGCAGATCTCTGCCCATCAATGGGGCTAGGAATTCTGGGATTACTAGGAAGGAGTGATGGATTTTTCCTTTCCCCAGTTCCATGATCCTCTTAGTTGTCCAAGCCCGATATTTACTGTCATTAGCCCCTTGAACTAGAGACCTTTTATTTGATAGAGGGCCCAATGTGACATTAGGGGTGAGTATATTGCCCCTTTATCCACTTCAAAGATTACTGGGGTCCCCTCCACTTCAAAAGTTACCCTGAACTCGGGGAGGGGATCTGAGCCCCGACTTTCATACTCATCCTCCAGAGTCAGAATGGCTGACTGGCGTGGCTGTCCCTTTCTAGGGCACTCTTTGGCCCAGTGTCCTTTTTTTTTTACAGTTGGTACATTGATCTGAGGCCAGGGTTGGCCTCTGGCATGGGACCAGGTATCCCTTCCTGTCTCCCTGTTTCTTAATTTCTGGCCCTTTTGTTGTTGTGACCAGGACCTTAGTCAACGCCTTAGTCTGTCTTTTGTTTCTTTTATCCTCACTTTGCTTCTTTCTCTTCCTCAGTTTCTCTCTTAAGGTATATTTTCTTGACTTCTCTGACTAAATCTCTCAAAGTCATATCTTGTAATCCATCTAAGCATTGTGACTTTCTTTTAATATCCAGGGCAGCTTGCCCAATAAAGGCCATCATGACAGATGCCTTTTGATCCTCTGCCTGTGGATCGAAAGGAGTATATCTCCTACATGCCTCCATAATTCTCTCTAGAAACATAGAGGGAGATTCATCAGGCCTTTGAATAATCTCTATTACCTTGGCCAAATTAGTTGGTCGCCTAGTGGCCACTTGGAGGCCCACTATTAGAACCTGGCGATAAGTGGACAGATGCTTTCTAACTTCAATGTTGTTGGTGTCCCAGTTGGGTTGTTTCAAGGGAAAACCAGCTTTGATTAAGTTGGGAAGATGTGTCCGTCTCCAATCTGGTCGGAGGACATTTTTTTATAGCTTCCAGGAAGATTCTCTTTTGTTCCTCTGTCATGAAGAGAGTCTCTAGGAATTGTTGACAGTCATCCCAAGTAGGCAGGTGTGAAAACATCAATGACTCAACCAGACCTGTGAGCCCGATGGGGTCCTCGGAAAAAAGGGGGATTGTTATTTTTCCAGTTATATAGGTCGGAAGAGGAGAAAGGCCAATATTTGTAGGCTTGCATTTTCCCCCCATGGCCTTCGTCAATCAATGGTCCATAGGGACATAGGGGGAGCATCACAGGAGGTCCAGGGTTTTCAATCATTCGCCACCATCAAGTTCCCTTAGCTGGGCTAGCTTCCTCCTGCGGAGGAGGGGCTGTGTGTGCTGCGGGGGAGTTATCTGGAGGGCGCTGGGCCAGCTTAGATTCCTCCAATGGTAGAGAGGCTGAGTCAGCTGCAGGAGAATCACTTAGAGGGTGTTGGTGGTTGGGGGACGAGGGCAGGGTATAATACGGGGGAAGAGAGTCCAGTAGAGTCAAATCTTGTGACTCAGGGATTACAAAGGGTGGAGGAGGAGGAGGAGCAGAGGGTTTGAGAGATCATGGGGGAAGGAGTAGGAGCAGGGGAAGGGACAAAGAAAGGCTTCACCCATTGAGGAGGAGATTTGCAGAGGTCCTGCAAAGTTAAGATATATGGCTGTTGATCCGGATGGCTATGTGTGCCTGGGTGAAAGACAATATCTCTGACTTCTTAAATTAGTGGGAAATAGAAAGATCCTTCTAGGGGCCATCCAAATTCAAAGGTGGGCCATTCTGAGGCACAGAGATTCCGAAAGGTCCAACGTTTTACTAAAAAAGAAAGATTCTGAGCCCTTAAGCGGACTTTGGTCCAGTGATCAAGGGTCAGGGACAGGGGCATTGAAGTGCTGTGTCCCATAATGAAAGATACACAAAGAGTGAATGCAAGACACACGACACAGACAAGACAAGACAATAAAGAAATTCAATGGAAATCCAAAACTGAGACCAGGACTGAGTAGCCAGCAAAACCCAATGGCCTGGCAATTCAGAATCCGATACAAAATATTACTGAGTCGAGGAGACTATTGTTCCTCGATTTCCCGAGTCTTTGGGAAGTCCCCCAGGGACGTGGCCTGCGGCTCTGTGACACGTCTGTCAGCCACCATCGGAGAGAACTCACGCTCTTCATCGACAGCCATTTTGCCAAGCCCTAACCTTAACACTGAAACAAGAAAGAGGGGCCTTACTTAACCCGAGAGGAACCCGTTAGGGTCTTTTGTCCGCCGCTGCCAAAACTCGGTGGAATCTCCATATGTAAAGGTCGGGCGAGCATGGAAGGAAGAGACCACTAACAGACTGTCTTATCCAACAGCAAAGGGTTTATTCTGGGTCCAGCATGCTGGGGCTCGGAGCTCACTTGAATAGTTCAGAGAGCCCTGAGAACAGTTTAAGCAGAACATATATATTTTCCTTGGAGAGGGCAGGGAGGGAAGTTTACTGATGGTTCAGGGCGAGTGGTCGGTTTGCATGCAACCGGGTGAGGGAGTACATTCTACACTTTGGCACTTGGGGACAGCACATTCTGGGAACAAGATTAGCAAACAGTTCTCAAGATTTTAACAGTGTTTTGTTAAGCATACAGAAAAACAGGAAGTGACAAGTACCTATTTTATTAACCTTTCACTACCGACTATCCTTTTTGACTGAATGTTCTCTTCTACATTCTATGATCCAAAGTACAAGGTCTTATGCCATTGTATATCAATTTATTCAAAGCTAAGTATCCCAATCAAGGGCCCAGTGCCCTTCTGGGCTTCAAATGTTACTTAGATTTCTGTTTTTATACATATATTTCACCTATATATTTTTATACATATTGCAGGTTCCCAATACCATTATTTATTCAGCATAATGATTCCTAACCCAAATCAAACAAGTTATTAACCCTAACCATACATGGTTCCCTCAATCTAACTTTACAGAAGAGCAGGGACAGAGTTGGTCTTACAATACAGAAATATAGGGAATCTTCCACCTGCTGATAACCTCAAAGGTCCATGCAGATATAATCTCTGGAGAAGATGTAGGCAACTCTGAAAGACCTGAGAGTGCAAAAGTCATCTTCCATGGAAAACAACCTGGTCAGGGTGAAGTGTTCTGTCTGAATCAGCCTATCCATTCTTAATGTAGAGAAGATGGACCAAATGAGACCTGTGTGGAGAGCTGCTCCTGGGTGCCTATGGGTGATATACCATTCTAACTTGTGAAAGTGTCACAGGAAGCAGGGGCAGCCTCCATCTCATGGGAAGCTTGGAAGCAACTCTTAGGACAGATTGGTTGCCAAGGCAGTGAACTCATTCAGTTTCTGACGGAAGTGACCTCACCTCACTTCCTTGGTGATGGAACTCTGTGAACTTGCGATCCAGGAAGCCAGTCAAACATTGACAGTCCCAGTCCCAGTCTCAGTGGTTATACTTTTTGAATTTCCCAACGACAGAGTCAGTCTTTCTTGGTACCTACTAATGTTAGGATGGCCAAATGGCAGGAAAACTCTGAAGAGGGGCCTTTCCTGAGAAAACAGGTAGTGGCTCACCGCTGGCTCCTGACAACTTCAGAGAGTTGGCAAAGGACACAAAATCTGAGACAGGACAGACCATTTCGGGGGAACGTAGAATGGCCCACAGTCAGAGGACACTCCAAATAGTCACAACCTACTTGGAGGAAAGAGGTGCCTTTGTGGGTGTGGGTGTGGGTTTGTGGTTTTGGCTCATGTTCTGAGAAGAGGTAGGAAATGAGGTTTGTTTGGTTTGGGGTGAATTGTTTCTAGTAAGTCATTTGACAATGCGAGTGTTTCTGTGTCGCTGTATCCCGCTGTGTCCGTTATTGTAGATATTAGAAAAGAGAAAGCATCAATGGATGTGTCCTGTCTTTTAGAAAGCTTACCAGCATTCATGCTGCCCAATTTATAAATGGAATGCGGCTTGCCATAATGATGGGCAACACCTACGATCTTCCTTAGTTCCTGTTTTCTTCCTGAAATCTGGCCACTCTCCATAATAGGCTCATGGTTTTGTATCCAAGATATGTACCACCTCCATGCTCTGTGACATGGCCATGTACTGAATAACTGAAGTGAATTGCGAGCATCTCAGAAAACTCACATACCTGTTTAACCTGTAAAGTCTCATTGGAGAAACCCTGCTTTGGGCCTTTTGCTTACCTATTGTTCTGTTTCCCTGAATGTCAGGAAGGTCTTTGCCTCAGGACAATGCTTTGCGAAGTCTAAAGAAAACCTTTTTCAAATAAAAAAGAATGGGCATCAGCTGTGGCTCTTTGCTTAATTGTTTTGCAAAGAGATGTGTATGAATCAGCGTCTTGGCCCTGTGTTAGGCTGTAGCTTAGATTCTCAGCAACTGATGGATCTAAAGAAAGATCCCATGTGTGCATCCAAAACCAAAATAGCAAAAGAGCAGTCATTGTGGATGAAGTCTTTCGCCTTCCTCTGTAAGGTTTCTGACATCAATCAAGTGAGAATAGGGATCCTTTAGGTCAAATGAGTTCTTCAGTTCCCTGCAGAGGCTAGCCCATAGGTGGTTGGGTTTTCTCATGACTCCAATTCATATAAAGAGTTTAAACCCCACAGTCAGTAGTTCTCAAATTTGCGAAGTGGATCAGTATTAACGGCAGGCCTATTTGATCACTCCTGGTTTACAGGAAGGGTGTCCAGGTCATGCAGAATTTAGGTAAATGAGGGGCAAGAAAGCATATTTTGGACACTCTCTTGGGCTGCATTCCTCATGAAAATCTCCAGTCAGAGGTTATGATGAGTGTCTATATGGAAGAAGATGAGGGCCATGTGGGAGTGTTTTGGATTTAATTGTGGTTATTTTTGTGGCAGTTGGAAGGGATGACTGAGTCCACCTGGGTTTGAACTCTGGTGTGATTCCCCTTAGAGGCTGAGTACAGGAACTGAACTTAGAGAAGTATTGCCACGAATTGTGTTGGGATTTTTAGAAGACCAAGCATGAGAGTCACCCTTGGAAACTGAGATCTAGGCCCATGGTGGCTTTCCAGAGACCACTAGGAATCTCAGGCTTGATATCACATGATTTTATTCTTAACGACTTGGCAGTCTTAGTTGAGAGTCAAAACACACATGGACGTTACATTGTAGACCTCAATGGGCCTGGATTTATGTGACACTTTGGCCAATCTTTGGGAAACCTTGCCAGTGAGAGTTCTCCAGAACTTCATTTGAAATGAACTTCCACAACATTTAACGGTCCCTGAATGAATTGAAACCCACATGCTGCCAACTTCATCCTTGAAAAATTGCTAGATAAATACCATGAAATTTTTGAAATTCCCATGACCAGATGGCACTGGAGAAACTTTGGTTGTCCTGTTGCTGAACATGATTATTCAGGACAGTGACTTGATTGACTGAGTTTCATGAAAATGGTGTATAACAGAGATTCCAGGAAGTTGGACCCTGCAGAGTAGTGGGCCTAGTGCAGTGAAGGGCAGGTGTGTGATAAAAAAAAGTCTGTGGTGGGGCCATGTGGATCTGCCATTGTCTTCCAATTGGCTTGTGACTGACATGGTGCAGCCAGCAGACGCTTCTATGTAAAGGTATCTTTTTATATGGAGAGGTTTCAGGCCAATGTTCAGAATCCGGTTGCTATGGTCAAGGAGGCAAGCTATGTGGAAGAGAAGCCTGGTTGGTACATTCTTCTGCAGGCCCTGACCCACCACAGGTGACAGAACTCCCTCCAGCACTGTGTCCCAGGTGAATTCCTTCTATTTCTTGAAGCAAATACGAAACTCCCAGTGCAGTAGCAAGAAACACCAGGAAAACTGGAGGATGACCAAATGGCTTCAGAGTCCACAAGAGTAGACAATTAGTCCCCAGTGGCCACAGTTTACCTACAAACAGAAAATTAAAGACAGCTTCCTCATGTTTATTGGAAAATAAGAAATCATGTATTCCAGGTCACATAGAAGCATACCCAGATTTGATTG